>NC_138381.1:1346612-1445966 GCF_054177405.1 Leptonychotes weddellii | reverse complement strand
GCCACCCCAAAATTTACCCAAATCTTATTCTTTCCCCTGGATTTAGCAGAGATTGGCCAGTTACATCTAGAGATGATCTAGTGTAATTAATCAGTAGTAGGCTATCTCAAGAAATAAACTGTGAAATAATTTGCTATGTGGTGGGTGAAATGTGGTTACAGAACATGTTCAGAGAGGCCTAGGGTTACATGCACAGTGTTCCAAAGAAGAGTAGATGTTTCTCTCCTCGGAGGTCAGTTGTGTCATTTGCCGTAACCACCAGCAGTCTGTAGACACGTGGGGATCACTCATGAACAGTCCATGGCTCAAATAAAAAAGCAAACTCCGAATTACCTCACTCTCCTAACTTGCTCAAAAGTCCTAAATCAAGTAAAAAGATTCCATCTTCAGGCAATTTCAGTGAATGCCCACCATCACGTATGCCTGGAGCTCAAATGTGTCCGTATTTTTATTTTCTGCTCCAGGTGAGTGGATCATTTTAGGCCTGGGAATATTCTCAGTCAAGGGTTATTTTCCCCGCTCTGCATGTCCTAATTTGTGATGTTACAGAGCTTGCTGAGGGAGGGCTTCCTAGAAGGTCCTTGGGTGACCGGCCCACATGCATCCCCTGGGCTTCAGGACCTTGTCCTTTTGGTGGAAATTATCACTGAGTTCTTTACATACTACTACTTCCTTCTTTCAGTGACAGCTATTTTTAGGAAACTTTCTATGTGTGTGACAATGAGATTAAAACTACATTCTTTGCACAGGTTGAAATGGAGATGACCTCTCCTGGTTTCGGGAAGATCTTTAGAAAGTAGGACACAGTGCACTGATTAGACCATGGAGGGAGGGAGAGGCGAGCTTGTGTAGCAGGAGAGGGAAAATCGTGAATGCATCTGAGCCCACAGGGAGGAAACTGAGGCACAGTAAACAGGACACAGAGCCCAAGGTGTCTGCTGGTCCAGCTGTCCATCCATCCACAGCACGGCAGGCTCCATGGAGCGTGGCACGGTGGGCGGACGGACAGGTTTCCAGTCCCACACGTGAATTAGATTCTCGGCCATGGTGGGTGAACTTCAGTGACTCCCTAAATAAACCTGACCCCACAATTCACAGACAAGAAGGAGGAGATAATCCATAGTCTATGTGTCATAATCTTGAGGGGAATAAATACCATGTTGGAAAGCGCTGTTTTCCCATGTCAATCAATTAAAAGGGCTTTTCTAATAAAATGTAGCTTGAGATTTGCTTTTTAGAGGATGCGTTTGGTAAAGGAAACACCTTTGTAAAAGTGTGCAAGCAAATAAAGCCCAGGGGGCTCTTCCTTTCCCCCGACAATGTCATGTTAAGACATCTCAGAGCTCGCCAGAGTAACAGGGCAGATCTCACGTGGCGGTCTTTGTTGTTACCTTCAAGTTCGTGAGGATGCTTACTCTCTGAGTTAATTTGATGGCACGCAAACGGTGACCAGGTAAGGGGTGATGGTTTGGGCTTTTCTCAGCGAGTCAGCTAGAGCGGGCGCTGGAAGAAGTGAGCCGTGGGGTGTCCAGCAAGTCCAGCCCCCCTAGAAGACCCCCCTGGCTTATTAAACAAGGGCCTGAACCAGCAGGAATCTACAGTCCATTCTGCACACTTTCCTCATTTAAGAAATTGGGAAAGGGGGAGCCCAGCTGGCTCAGTCGATAGAGCGTGCTACTCTCAGTCTCGGGGTCCTGAGTTCGAGCCCCACGTCAGGGGTAGAGTCTACTTTAAAAAAAAAAAAAAGGAAATTGGAAAAGGCTTTTTTTCACACAGATGGGAAAGATATTGAATGACAGGCCCAAGCATTTCCCGACTCCAGGGGCACATCTGATTTCTTCTCCTGAACGTCAGGGAGGCTGTGGGAAGAAGCACTTCATGTCCTAATGGGAAGGAGCACAGCTTTGTTTGAGTGAGATGCCAGACGGACCATCGTCTGCAGGTGACACAACTCTCCCACCCAATTCATCCGTTCTCTCCCTATCTCCTTCCCGATACAACCCCCAGGAGAGACCTCAATCTCCACCCAATTCAATCAGAAAAAATGATAGGACGTGACGTTCCCTACAGAAGAAGCGAAAGTACATAAAACAGAAATCATACTCGCCAATACAAATTGTTTGGTGACGGACTGAGTCAAATACCTGTCAGCTATCTATGCTAGATGCCAAACACTCATAACGACTGAATTTATATTATTTCAAATAATTGCTTCAGTTTTTAAACACAGCATGAGAGGTCTAATAACTTGGAAATTTTAAAAAACCCACAAAGTTAAGAAGAGTAGTTTTGAATCCATGAAATGTCTCTAAGTGCGGATGATGAAGCATCCGGTGCATATTTGTTTATGAAGAAACCCTGAAAGTAGCAAAGCTCTTCAGTCGTAGGATTCCAGGACTAACCATATTTTCAAGTGATTCTTTAATGACTTTTAAAGAAAATGGTAAAATTAAGATTCATTAATTCGTAAAGAATTTAGAATTGTCCTTCAAATACTATTACTACTTCCAAGGTTTTCTTGTGGGTTTTTTTTTTAATACAACAATTTCTTCAGGATATGGTGACGTGCTTATAAGCCTATTAAATTTTTTAGAAATGATAAAGAGGCAGATAACATATTACCTTAGGGAAATAATTGACAGCAAATCAAAACTTCAAGGGAAAAACCCAAGTAAAATATGTCTATCAACATAACCAGCTATCTGTCTATTCATAAGACATTGTTGCCTGAGCGGAATCAGTATGAAACTCTCAGGTGTCAGGTTTGAGCTTATTATTAAGGACAACACTTAGGAATTTCACAGCTGCAAAAATGACAGGTGATGCCTTCGGATTCAAGATTTCTTTCCAAGCAATCAGGGAAGATCTCAAATCTAAGTGAAATAAAAATGTGATGAACAATTCCAATTACTCGTTATTTGTAGAGAAGACTGCGAAGATACTAAATAATCTACAGATATTCGCCATTTTAACAACAGAATGACTAGTTCTACACAGGGAGAGAGGAACAATAAAACAATTACTTTATTCATCCCACCATAAAACTTTAAATAAGTTAAGCTGAAATAATAAATACAATGATAAAAATTAATTTAATTAAGTAGACTTTTGAATGTAGACATTAATAAAACGGAGATCATTTGTTTTGGTTGGTTTGAGGATGTTTGCTTGTTTAGGCTTGAAATAACTGCTATTTTCCCAAGTAGATCCACCCAGTAAACCAGACTGATTTTGCTTTACCCCAAGCAGACGTAGCCAAGACAGTCTCAACCTACACTAAATATCCTTTTGCCCTTAATTATCTTCTGCAATTCACTGTAATTCCATAATCTTCACATTAATCTTAATCTAATTAATTAATACATAAATCTTACAAGAATGAAAAGAGCTAATTTCCTTTTTTCCAGAGAAAACTGGTTCAGCCCCTCAGGACGAGCTGTATGGGGAGGTGGCTGTCCCCACAAGCTGACCCAGGACACGGTGTCAAGGCCGTCCTGGTGAGGGCACGGGGGTTGTTCAGCGCACAGCCCATCCTGATGATCTGTTGAGGCTGATGTTGTGGGAATCCTGGAAAATTAACGCTTTTTTAAATGCTCGTGGACCCAACAGCAAGCGGTGTACCTCCCTCCGCCTCATCCAGGACATGGGCCTGCCCGCTGCCCTTCAGAGCTAGCTGCCCACTTCAGATCACCTGTCCACTCTCCCCTTCTTGGCCCCCTCCCTTCCCCGCGGCTCCCCAGCCCCACAGTGACAGGCCTGAGGCGGGGCTTCTCCCAACTGGGAATCCGAGGCATTCAGACCCCGAGCAGTTCCTGACACCCCCCGGCCCTCGGCTTCTTACCTGGGGGCCAGACGGGACAGGATGGCATACAGACTCCTCTCAGTGCAGATGAGCTCAAAGGCTGTTTGCTGCACATCTCCCCACCTCCAAATGCAATGAGCAAATTACGTTGCCACCCAGAGCAGCTGAGAGCTGACTGTGCGCCAACCACATTCATTGACCTGAGTGTGTCCCACTGGGTCCCCGAGAGTTTGGTGTCACCTCCACAGTAGGTGACCCTGCCAGGCAGGGTCTGATCCAACCCCTTTGAAGCCAGGGTTGGTGCCCTTAGCAGTCTGCAGTTCCCTGGAGGGAGGAGTGGAGAGGACAGTGATAAGAAAGGCTTCGTTCTCCTTGAGACTGCCACTGAAAACTCAGGGTGGCCCCGTGATGTCCCGGTATCAACTGAAGGGCATTGACAGGAGGGGAGGAAGTGAGGGGAGGCGCTTGGGGCCAGCAGGTGTCTGAACCCTCCCTAAGACCCAGAGGCCAAAGCGCCGTCCCCCGTGTCCTGGGCTTGCCTTTCCTTCAGGATTTGAGAGGCGGAGGGCTACTTTCCAATGCCCTGACCCTCTCACCAACCTCTCTTGTAGGGCCCCTTTTGCCAGGGAAGAAAGTGGCTCGTCTGCCCACGGTCTTTAAATTCCACTTTCGGTGAGTGGACAGCAATATCGCCTTTTCCCCCAGCAAAGGTGTCAAAGAAAAGAGAAATCAGAAATTGTTCCAAATCACCAAAAGCCGCATCATGACCATTGCTGGCCGATCAGTGTTTTAAAAAAATTTCAGAGACAGAAAATGCCGGCGTGTTGTCTGAGCCCCACGGTAAAAATGACGGGACCCGAGTTTCTGTTTGAACACGGCTGGTGATGGCCAACGTGGGCTTATCGACGCTCTGGCGTCCACCCCCCGGATGGCCTGGATTTAACGGGATCAGGGGTCACCCCCAAGCAGCAGCCCCAGCACCGCCCTCAGTACCCACCCCCATCACTGCAGCGGGGCAGAAAGCAAGTCGTAGCCGCAACTCCTTCCCGGAGGACCGCGCTGTGTCCACTCGGAAGGAGGCCCCGGGCACATCTAGTCCAAAGGTCTGAACGTACAGATCTCCTGACGGGTCTCCATCATCTTGCAAAACAGCCATCAGTGTCCTCAGAAGACTGGTCCCAAAGACACGATTTTCCTCCTCGGCTGCTCTGGAGACCTTGGCGCCCCGCTCCATGAAGTGCAGCCTCTCACTTGGGCCAGGTCAGTTCTTCTGCCCCAGCACTGAGCAGGTCTCCTTCCGAGCCTTCTCGTGTACGCTGAAGGCAAAGCAGAAGTGGTTGGCTCCTGAGCAGGAGAGATTCACAGAGTGGAAGAAGGCCAGTTTCCCAGCACCATCATTAGCAGGTTTAAACAGAGAAGTTGTTATTTTCAGTAACCAAGGAATGTTTTTATCCACTTCTCAGAATCAAAACTTTAAGTTCATCCTATTGAACGTGAAATTTGTGAGGTTGTTGTGAATGCTATACATTTAGATGTTAACATTTAATATAAAATTATTTGTTTTCTTGTGATAATAAAAATACAAGTTTTGGTGGAAAACAGCATTATGATAAAGATAATATTCTTACTTACTAAATGTCAAAAATGGGTTGTTGTGCCTCATTCATAACCACGCCCAGGGAAGGGGTGTTATTCCAGCAGTGGAAATAGAGGCCGTGCTTGCAAGGACTTAATACTATTCTATATCACACAAAATAACTGAACTATGAAATGTTTGTGAAGAAACTAATGCTGAATATAGAAGATATTTCAGCATATAGTCGGCACTTTTGGTCTTCACTACCTGTCCTCAATCAGACATAACACTCGTTTGAGCATTAAAGCGCTCTTTTGGTTATCAACCCAAGTGTCTTATGATGAAATCTGGTATTTTCTAAATTACTTCCTTACAGTTTTATTATAAACATTAGTGAACATTTATTTAGATACTTCACCAACGCCTTTCATAAAACCTTTTTCCAAAAAACCATTGCTTTTGAAGTTTTAGTGAATTGCATTATTAACCTACTCCTACCTCACTCCTTTCAAAAAAAAATTTACAAAGAGGAAACATAGAAAAATATCCCCATAAAGCAAGACAGAAGCCAAACAAATTAAATGCCAAGAACTCAAAGAATGTGTAAGATTTAGTTTTGAAATCAAATAGTTGTGTTTAGAATATCTCAATTTATAATAAATACTTTCCAATGGACCTTCTATTACTAATTATATTCATTTATATTCTGAGTTCAGAAAGAATGAAATTGACCTATAATTTTATATTATCTGAATTTGGAAAAATGTATAAAGGAATCACAAATACAGTACCTTGATTTCAGAGATTTTATTATGTTTTGTTATATTTATTAGTTTGGGTTTTTTTTTTTTTGCCCCTGAATAAAGAGGAAAAGAGAGTAATTGAGAAAATACAGAGACTGAAATATGTACCTATCTCAATATAAAACAATATAATTGAAAACATGTTCTACTCAGCAGAGCCTACCAAGTATTCCAGTATTTATGAAGGAGATACTTTTCTACAAAATATATATATATATATATACACACACATATACATATGTGTATAAATATATATATATATAATATATATGGTTTGTGGAAGAGTCCACTGAAAATGTTAATAACTTCAAACTTAATCATAAAATTCAACTTCTGAGGAATAATTAAAAGCAATTATGTGAGAAATTTAAAGCAGAAAGATCTTTTTAAATCGTCAGAACAATATGAAGACATTGGTACAGAGACATGTATGCTTCTACAATTCTACTGTTTACTTAATGTGCACAGAGCTAATACAAACAGGGATTTTAAACAATTTGCTTAGCTTATACAGACATACCATTTTTACGTTTCAGAAATAATTTCGTTTTACAACGGTTTTGAATGAGCCTATTTTATGAATTTATCAATAAAATTAAACCAAATTGTCAATCGATATGTAAACACTTTGTTACATGATTTTAGTTGTTTTTATCATTTCCAAACTCTGAACAACGTTCCTGTTTGGATGATAAATTTCACGGTCACATACCTTCCTACAAGACCGTGCTCTAACAATATGTAAAAGAAAGCACCTGGACTTCTGTTTTCATTTAGGATAGAGAGAAACAGGAGGCTGCTTCCACTCAAACCATGAGAATAACTTGGATAATCTACAAAACCATAGTTTTCAACACCCATCAAAGAGCTAAAGATGCATAGAAAACCACATAGGCTTTAACCTAGGAATTAGTCCTTTCTAAGCCAGAAAATAGCCACATCTTCTTTCAGTTCTGGGGGAGTAACAGGAAGAAGGAGAGTCCACCATATTTAGGGAGTAAGGAGAAACTAGTGAAATTTCAAAGGACTTTTATTGCCCATGTGTAGGCTGGCATGCAAGCGTAAAATCCCGGTGCCCCCAAACTAACTGCTTTCCAAAACAAGGAGTGTGCTGCACAGAGCGATCTGCAAGCTGCACAGAGCGATCTGCAAGGGTGCAGAAAAATTTCTTGGCAACCCAAAAGCCTGCCACCTAACTAGTTTAACAGCTGCTGGGATCCACAAGGACTGGAGGAGGTCTTAGAGCTCTGCAGCACATAGAGCTCAAGGGGGATACATTCTCCTTGATACTTCCTTCAGATCCCAAGCCGGTGTTGGCCAAGACCTTACCAAGCTACAACAAAGACAATCACTGATTTCAACTGCAGGTTCGGCGGACAAGGTGCCCCAGGGCACCAGCCTCACGCACAAAGGGCATGCTGGCTGCTGGGTGAATATTACTTATTTTAATCTCTACTGTTGTTTGATATGCAATGCCAGGCACACACTAAAAACTTAAAAGACAAATGTAGAAGCAAGAAAATGTTATAGGAGAAGACAGAGAACTCCCAGTGAGGGAATCATAAGATATGAACTTAAAACACTATGATAGAGTGGGGGCAGTGAACCACATCTGTGAAAAGATGAGGAAGTTCACTGGAGAGATTAAAACTATTTGTAAAAAATTAGTAAATTTAGAAGACAGCGCATTACATATTATCCAGAGCACGAAGAAGGAACGCATCATCAAGGTCATGATGGGAAGCCCATGATAGTAAGAGCAGGACTGGGAGCCTAAGCTTTGCAAGCCAATACCACTGGACATAGGTCTAATGACAGACCCAAAAGAGGAGGCGTGAACAGGGCAGAAGTACTTCAAAGGAGAATGGTGATAATTTTTTCACACTGATGAAGGAAATCAACCCACTGATCCAGAAAAACAATGAAACTCAATCGATACAAATGCAAAAACAAAAATAAAACCTCATCGAGACATAAAATATTCAAAGTACTGAAAAACAAGGAAAATCTGCTGAAAAGCAAAGTACGAGATGGCACAGAAGGAAACTGGTTTCCCATCAGGGGGAAAACAATGAAACCAGAACTCTACATCCAGCGAAAATGATTTTTTTTTTTTTCAGGTAAAAGAAAACTAGAAGAGTTCATGGCCAGCACACCTGCCTTAGTAGGGATACTAATGTAAGCTCTTCAGGCCAAAGGAAAACCACAGCAGATCCACAGGAAGAGACAAAAGCATGAAAATGGCAAGTAGGAAAATACTTTTCTTTGAGTCTCTCAATTTCTTTAAGTCACATGACACTACATAAAAGTTTACATTTTCCATCAAGTAGTACAATTTTAAGTCTAGATAGATAACGAGAAGTAAAAGACACACGCTGTAGTCTCTAGAGAAATAGGTAGAAAAGGAACATAAATACATAAAGTTAAAAATCCAAAATAAGAATTAAAACAGATGACTAAAAAATATTCAGTTATTCCAAAGAAGACAGGAAAAATGGAACAGAAACACAAAGACAGATGGCACTGATAGAAAAGCAAATATCATAATAAACCTAAATCAGACAGAACTACATTAAATGCATATGGAAGGCATGAAAGGAGACAGTTCGGGTGAGATGTTATAAAATATTTCTATGAGGGTAGCTTTTTTGCCCTTTTTACTTTAGTTTTTATGTTTAGGTATGGTTTACCCCATTACAGTTTTGCTGACATTCACACTTAGGTTTGTCCATCTCAAATTATATTTGTGCCTGTGTCAGGAAGGGGTCGGGGTTCACTGTCCCCCTTGTGAATATCCAACTCCTCAAGCACCTGTTACCGACAGCGAGGCCCCCAAGGCCGACCGGCGCGGACCTCGGCTCTACAGAACAGCGCATGCGCGGGTCTGCCACACGCATGAGCCTAATCTCATTGGCCTATTGTTTCTTGAAGATCAGTACTGTACTGTCTCAACTGCCATAAATTTCATTAATTTATGCTATCTGGTGGAGTGACCCCTCATATTTTGTTTTCTTTTTCTATATTGAAATGTGGTTTTTTTCTATTTCAGTATTACTCCAAGAATTTAAAGTAATGTTATGTTACCTCCTTTGACCACACACTTACCATCAGTTTGTCAGTTTTCACACACACAAAAAAAAAGTCTTGGAATATTGATAAGAATTGCATTGAATGTATAGTTGAATGCGAAATACCATCATCTTCAAAATATTGCATATTAAGATCCATGAACACGGAGCATCCTCTATTCACTAAGCGTTTCTTAATTTCCCTCAGGAATGTTTCAAATTTTTCAGTATACAATTTTTTTACAACTTTTGTTAGATTTCTTTTGAGTATTTTATTTTTTTTAAATTAACATTTACATAATATTGTTTTGAAGTTTACTTTTCTGCCTGAAGACTGGTAGTATATAGAAACATAATTGAATTTTATATGTTCCTTTGTATTCAGAAAGCTTTTTATTTTACTTGCCATTTCTACATGTGTTTGTAGGTTTCTTTGTACTTTCTAAGTACACAATTATGATACTTGAGGAAAAAGGGTTTTTTCTTCTTTTCCAATTTCAATATCCTTTGCTTTCTTCTCTTTCCTTGTAATACTTGCTAAGACATTGAATGCATTGTTGGCAAACAAAAGGCTGTTGTAAAGAGGTCTTTCTGATCCCAGGAAGAAAGCACTCAACACTTCACCACTACCTATGATTGTAGCCATAGGGTTTTTTTGCACATAATAACATTTATTGGTTTAGGAAAGCATTTTTCTATTCCTGGTATTTTGAGAGTTTATCATGAACAGGTGCAGAATTTTATAAAATTATGGAATGATTTACTTTATTTAAAAGTTATATAAACTTTGCCTTCTTATAAATATCTTCTTTTGGTGGTGGTATATTATTTTTTCATGTATTTTGCATTGGATTTGCTAGTATTTTGCTTAAGATTTTGGTTTCTATGGTCATAAGAGATACTGGCCCATAATTTTTCTTCATTTAATGTTTTTGTCAGGTCTCCCCCAACTGGTCAGGAAAGCAAGGACATCTGCTCTTACCACCTCAGTGTGATATTTTACCTAGAGAAATAGGCAAGAAAAGAAAAGACACATGGATTGGAAATGAAAAATTAAAATCTTGTTATTTTCAGAAGACATGAAACCTCAAAAAAATTAAACCAAAATAAAGTCTGCCTGAATTAATATGTGGATTTACATAGGTCTCAACTACAAGGTCAAAATAGGCTCAGGTCATGGTCCCAGGGTCCTGGGATCGAGCCCCACATCAGGCTCCTTGCTCAGAGGGGAGCCTGCTTCTCCCTTCTGCCTGCCCCTCCCCCTGCTTCTGTACGCTCTCTCTCTCTCGCTCTCTCTCTGTGTCAAATAAATAGATAAATAAAATCTTTAAAAAAACATATAATGTGATATTGCAATAATTTCTACACAGTACAAAGAACAAAAAGGAAATTTAATTTTTTAAATTATAGTTTACAATAGAATTATAAAAATCAAATACCTAAGAATCAATCCATACTGACAACTACAAAACTTTGCTGAAAGAAGTTAGAGGTACACCATATTCATGGATTGGAAGACACAATATGATGAAGATGTTTATTCTCCCCAAATCAATCCAATGATTTAACTCAAGCCCATCAAAATCACGGCTGGCTTTCCAAGAAATTGATAAGCTGATTCTAAAATCTGCATGGAAATACAAATGATATAAAAATAACCAAAACAAATGAAGGACTAATTAAAAGACTCACTCTAGCTGATTTCAGGTCTTAGGCAGAAAACTAGATTAATCAAGATAGTGTAATTTTTAGAGTTTTCTTAATATTGTTCATGTACTAAGTGCTGCATTAAAATACTGTGTAGGTCTACTGCTCTTGAAAACATAGTTTCAATTGAACTTTAGTGAATTCAATTGAATTTTACTGAATAATCACATGCCATTCATTTTCCTTAAAAAAAAAGATAGTGTAATTATTTTTATAATCATAGATAACAGAACAATAGAACAGATAACCATGAAATGGAAACAAACATATATAGTCAATTTATTTCAAGCAATGTGCCAAGATAATTCAAAGAAGAAAGGAAAATCTTGGGACAAGTAAACAGACACAAATAGAAAGTGAACTTAAACGATCACATCATTTCACACACAGAATTGATTTGTGATGGACCTAAACACAAAAAGTAGACCCATAAATCTTCACAAACTTAAGGAGGACAAATATTCCTTAAATGGAAAAAACAAGCACTAATTATAAAATGAAAAATTTGATTTAATCAAGAGATGCTGGTAAGAAAAATGAATAAACAAACCACAGATTGGGAAAAATATTTGCAAAACATGTATTTTGTTGCATATACTTTTATTGAAGATAAATAAAGCTATTCTATACAAAATAGGAGAAAAACAACCTAATTTTTCAAAATGGGCAATAAAAGTCATATCAGAAAAGGAAATACGAGAATGTCCAGTAAGCTCATGGAATATGCTCAGTTTTATTAGTCATCAGGAAAATGCAAATTGGATACCATTTCACCTCCTCTAGGATGGGGAGAAAATACCTGATATAACAGATTCTGCCGTGGTTGCGTGTTACAGGCTGAATTGTGTTTCATAAGTTCCTGTGTTGAAGTCCTAACCCCAGGACTTGAGAATGTGACTGAATCTGGAGGTAATGCCTTTAAAGAGGTGACTGAGTTAAAATGACGTCATTAGGGTGGCCCTAATGCATGTGACTGGAGTCCTTATAAGAAGGGGAAATTTGCACACTTGGACACACCAGGGATATTTACACACAGAGGATGACCATGTGAGGGAGGATTCAGCAAGAAGATGGGCATCTGCAAGCCAAGGAGAGAGCCCTCAGGTTTACAAACCGTGACAACCACCCTGTGACCTGCTATCCCACTCTTAGGGGATGCACCTGTCCGAGGCAGGTGCACTTACATGTGCCCACAGTGAGCCAGTGAGATGTTTGACCCATGGAACGAGATGAGAAGGTATGCTTTTAACAGGTGCATGGGAGGCCGGATGCCTGACCTTGGGGAACACGCAAAGCAAAGAGTTAAGAACTCATGCATCAGGTGAAACTCGCTTTGCACAAAGGGAACATATAGAAATAAACTTACACAGAGGCCGGTGTTCCCTGAGGATTGCATGAAGTTTTGGAGCCCCGCTAAATGCCCTCTGTAATCACACTCCTACTTGTCAGAAACACAGATGGCTAGAAATGCTCAGGCTGGTGAACGTGTGATAAACCAGTTTGCTTTTCAAAGGATAGTGTTAGTAGTAACATCAGTTGACATTTGGGAGTAAGCAGAATGTTGCTTTCTGCATTGGTGAATTCCAGTGCTTTGTACATCACTGTGCTAGGTAAATGTTGATTAATTTATGCACGAGATTTCCTTGGAGCCTGGCACACTCTACTGTTTACAGATGAAAGAAAGCACAAAGGACAATTCCTGGAAACGGCACCAAACCAGGAAACCGGGCTTCCTAGCTTGGCGCTTTGCTCTGAGACCACGGGCCAAGCATTTCATCTCCCTGGAGCTCTGAGATCTTCAAAACCATGAGCTTACCTAGGGGAATTTCATGGTCCCTTCCCGTCAGGCCTTGAGATTCTCAGAGGGGATGTCTGGTCCCTAGTCTTAAAGGGAAATGATTTCAAGCTAAAGGGAGCAAGGGATACCATGCCTTGGTAATCATCACAGCAGAGATTTGCATAAACCTGTCTGCCCAGTGTGCTGCCAGGAATCCCACAGCACGTTACAAATCGCACCTGACATCTTCCTATAGCACATTGTGGAGAAGGATACAGAGGCCCTGCAATCGTTACCTGTGTGCTTGTGAATCTCAAATCTCTCATCTTTTCAGAGAAGCCCAGCGAAGTCTGGCCAGTGCTTCCTTCCCTAACCTCAGCCTCCTCTCCCTTCTGACCTCAGAGGGGCGATGCGCCTGCAGACCCTCCCGTCTTGAAGACCCTAAAGGGAAATCCACATCTTGCTGCAGTGTGACTAGAAAGCCCTCACACAGAGCAACTGCCTTGTCTTTGCCTTTATCGGGTCATGCGATTTCAGACGAGCCTCCCCCCCGCTGCTCCTGCCGCCATATTGATCCCTGAGCCGCTTGCCTGGACACCAGGTGGCCCCAGACCGTGCGGAGGGCAGAGCAGCGGGGGCCCGGCCGTGCCGGTGAGAGCGCGTGCGGTCTGGGCATCTCCGGCCCCGACCGCAGCGGCGATCAATGCAGCAGCGGGAGCCTTCGTTTCATCTGCGATGCTTTTGAACATTAGTAACAGTAAGGGCAGATTGAGGAGGAAAAACGAATTCTGGAGCTGCTCGAGCGGAGAGACTTCACTTCAGAAGCTAAGGGCTGAGCTAACGCTCCTCGCCTGTCTGTGGTTCTGTCCCCTGCCCGTCCTTCCGTCCAGGCCTCACGCCGTGCCCCCGCACCTGCTGAGCCGGAGAGGATTGCTGAGAGCTGCCCCATCGTTTTTCACATCATACATGTACCACACCAAGAGATGTTCGTGGCTTTGCAGCATCCACAGTGAATGAGAAGCAATTTCTCAGAACCTTATGTGAGACGCCCGGGTTTGCAAAAACAGCACAGAGTGCTCTGAAATCCAGAGGCATTGCCTCAGTGGAAAGAGAGCGCGCACCAGCCTTGGGAGGGTGTGTCTGTGTGTGCTTAATCAGTTTCTGCACATCTGTCTTTACACAGTTGGACTCCTTCACAGAAGTCACCCTAACTACCTTAACATATGTAGAACCAAATTAAAATTACTTTATCAATCTTGCATTTTCAGCTTTCCCATCTTTGGGGTTATTTTGCATCCATGTGTTTCATTATTTCAGTAGACTCCTCTCATCTCCCTAGCTGAGAGAAATAAGCCAGGAGAAGCCAAGTTAAATTGGGGTTGGGATGGGGAGAGAGGAAAGGAAAAGGAGAATTTTAAATTGTACGTATTTCAGGCTTCTGTCCAGGCTCTAATCTGCTGGCTTTGCAGTGTTTCCAGAGTCAACCATTGTTCTTTCTCTTTTATATTGAACAATATATATATTTTTTCTGAACTGTTTCCTCCCAACAAATTTATCTGGGGCTTAAAGTGAGATTTTGGGAGATAGTGTAAAAAAGAACACTTTTTTTTTATATGTGACAATCATCTTTTCCAAGCAGGGACACTGCCCCCAGATGATTTTGTAAACACTCTCAGTGCATATGCTTTTGCAACATTCCCTTTAAATGGTCAAGAGCAGCCACATGGTGCTCATTTAGTGGCGGGCAGTCATGCTTGAGCAAACCGTAGCAGGATGGCAGAAAGCAGAGAATGCCGGAGGAAGGCGATTCTCAAAAATACAAACTACAAGGAACACAGAAATTAAAACAAATGCCCAGCTCAGTAAGGAGGCAAACTTGTCTTGCGAGTTTTTATATGATTAATTTACTCTATCTTAAGCATCCCATCATTTGTGATATAGAAATTCACAATTATCTTCACTTAAATTTTTCTTTCAAATTTCACATGCAAGGATAGGTATGTTTTATTCCTACTGTCCCTTTCATGATATCAAAACACTGTGTGGGGGTCATGAAAACGTAGATAAACCAGACACAAAGGTCTGTCAATACACGACCATGTGATAGTGATGACCAGAATCCTGCACACGTGGGTTTTTTCTGTTTGAGTTTCCTGGTCTTTCAGTTTTTGTTATGTTATGTTATGTCAACATGCTCAAAAAATGTGGTGGCTAGCAGGGCATAATTAACCCCTTCCAGGGACTAAGTAATACCTTTTAAAATATCAAATTGAAAGAATCAACAGAAAATAAAAAGTAAGAAGGGATACTATTTTCCTTTTGGAGACATTTATTTTACTTTGGTAGCAAACGACTTTCAAGATGTGTACTGCAAAGACACCCCAACAGCATCAGAAAAAAAAGTGGCTTTACATCATGTTGCTGTTGTTGCAAGATGATCACTCATCTCAGCTCTGCTACAATAAACCGCATCCGCAAGATGATCACTCAGCTCAGCTCTGCTACAATAAACCACATCCCGGGATGCTGCTGGTACCCTTAACCGAGGTCCATCATCACCGCCGCGGAGTGCTCCACGTGGAAACGCCCCGCTTCTTGTCTGTTCTGTGGGTCAGCATTTACCAGCTCCTCGCTGGTGCTCCCATGCACGCTCCGGTTCATGCTGCCCCTGGACCCATGCACCCGTGCAGGGATGTATCCCGGGTAGCTGCAGAAACGGAGCTGCAGGATCCTGGAATTGGCTACATAATATCCAATTGTTTCCAAAGGGATTGCACCAGTTGACACTTAACCAGCAGAGCCAAAGAGCTCGCAAGGATCCATCCTCACCAACAAGTAGTATTGTCAGACTTTTTAACTTTTGCCAATCTGGTGGGTGCAAATGGTATCTCATTATAGTTTTAATTTGCATTTCTCAGATTACTAATGAGGTTAAGCATCTGTTCATGTGTTTATTTGCCATATTTTTTCCTCTGCTGTGAACCTATTAGGTTGTTTGCCTTTTTATTACTGATTTGGCAAAGTTTTTTTCTTTTTAATATATTTTGATGATTAATCCTTTGTTAGTTAAATGTGTTGCCAATCTGTACCCCCAGTTTATGGCTTGTCTTTCCACTGTTTTCCTTGTATATGTTGAGACATAGGAGTTCTTAATTTAATGTAGTTGACTTTCTTGCTTTGTTTCCTGGTTGTTGTTGTTTTTTTTTTTTCCTTCAAGGTTTGTTTTCTGTGACTAGCTTAATACCTTTCCCCCATCTCAAGGTTGTAAAATTATTATACGGATTTTTCTTGTGAGAGCTTTAAAGTTTTGTCATTCATACTGATGTTCTCAGTGCACGACTAGACTTGGTCCGAGTTTGTCGATGGGGGGTGGGGGGCCGGGAGACAATTTCATCCCCCCTATGGATAACCAATTTTCTTTTTTTTTTTTAAAGATTTTATTTATTTATTTGAGAGAGAGAGAGAATGAGAGACAGAGAGCATGAGAGGGAGGAGGATCAGAGGGAGAAGCAGACTCCCTGCCGAGCAGTGAGCCCGATGCGGGACTCGATCCCGGGACTCCAGGATCATGACCTTAGCCGAAGGCAGTCGCTTAACCAACTGAGCCACCCAGGCGCCCTGGATAACCAATTTTCTAACACCAATGATTAAATAGTCTGTTTCTACTTGCTCCTTTGTCATGCTACTTTCTTCCGAGTCTGAGTGCACTTTTCAAAGAGTTAAAAGCATTTTTTATAGATGCATACAGTGAGCATTTGTCAAAGCTGTAGTCAACCTTGCGGGCGGGAGCCGGTGAAATGCAGAGCTAGTTCAGGAGATGCAAGAGCTGCCGCAGAAGCGGTCAGTTGGGTACAAAGTCATGGGAGGCGAACAGGACTAAGATGCAAAACCGGTTATCCTCTTACAGGGCCCAGCGATCGTCACCCTGGCAGTCCTCTTCTCTGCAGCACAGAAGTCACTGCCTTTGCACGGAGACAAGGTCATGTGTGCCATATCAGCTGGCTGCAAGTGAGCATCTCCCGTGATGGGGCCTGAGTCCCTGCCAATGGGAAGCAGCGAGTCCAAGGAAACTCTATGCCCCCGCGGCCCGAGGCTGGCTCTGGACCGCTCTGTGAGGCAGGGCTCCTCGGACCTGAGCCTGGAGTCCCACCGAGGGCCTGTGGCAACAGAGTGCCCGCGTCCCAGGAATCCTGGTTCTGGTGTGAGGCCCAGGAATCTGCATCTTAGCAGGTCCCTCTGGGGAGCACGTCTGCTGTGACTTCGAGGACACATGCAGGCATCCTTTTGCCCTGAGTCCAGCACCTGGATAACATTTCTGTGTTTTACTGGGCCCCCCAGTCCGCTGCCTGCGCTGGAGCCCGGTGCTCGGCCCTCCTCACCCCTCCTCACCACCAGCCCAGCCCGCCTTCTGTGTTGGAGTCTGGGACACTGGGGCGTTCTTCACATTTTCTTCCCTACAGATTTTAGAATCCGCTTGCCAAAGTCCTTGTCGGTGTGGTGGGAGCAGAGGTACGAACATTTACATAAATTTGGGAGGAAGTGACATCTTTTTTCCTCAGTGTTCTGATTTCTGAACAAGGCAATCTCTTCAGGTATTTAGCTCTTTGTTAACATCTTTCAACGAAGCTCTACTATCTTCTCCACAGTTCTCCCCATATTTTGCTAGATTAATTCCAAGGTATTTTGTTTGGTTAAAGAGCACCTTTGTATATGAAGCCTACCCTGACACGCTTATTCCATTCCTATTTATTGTGAGAACTAGAATATTCAAATTTACCTCTCATTTTTACTTTCAGCTTCTTACTTCTTTTTTAAAACATAATTTTCTATTGTTGCTTTCTTAATTCTCTCTCCTTCTGTCTCCCTCTCCCTCCCTCCCCTCTCCCTCCTCCCTCCATCCTTCTCTCCCTCTCTCTTTCTCAATAATTTGGAAGTCAGGCACTCTGCACCCTAGTTCTTTTCCTTTAGGAACAATTCCAAAAAACTTGCCATGCCTTTTGAACATTGTGAAGACTACAGTTATTTTACTTTACTGTCCTTTCCAACAATATAAGAATCTTATAAATGCATTTGCTATTGTTAATGTAAATTTAATTTCTATAAAGTTTTGTAACTGTATGAATTAAACATTTTCATTGTCATTCTATATCACCAAAGTGTATTAGACATGCCTGTGGGCTTCTGGCAGAGTGTCCTTGGAAGCGCCCTTTGTGAGGATTGGACAGTAGTAAACTCTCTTAAGTTTACATTGGGCTGAGAATGTTTTGATTTTATCCTTTTGTTACAAAGATACTGTCATAGTTAGAAATTTCTAGGTTGATAGATATTTTTGTTAGCAGTTTTAAAATATCTTTGATATAATGTATTTCATTTTTTTGTTTGTTTTAATTTATCCCTATGGAGTGGTGGCAGGCCTCCTGAATGTGAGAACTTTCGTCTTTTCTCAATTCTGAAAAATCACCAACCCTTATCACTTGGTGTTTGTTTATTTGTTTGTTTTACCTCCTACCAGATAATGATTAAAAATAACTGAATATCTCCATATCCTCTGCATCAGTTAACACCAGGTATCTTTCCATCTTTCTATCCCCATGCTGGAGGCCAGGCGATTTTTCAACTCTATATTCTAATTCTCAAATTCTCTCTCCAGTTGGAGCGTAATGTGCTGTTGAATCCATCTGCTGAGTTTTTCATTCCAAATAGCAAATATTTTCTGTTTAGTGTAACTTGTTTTTATTTTTTTTAAATCTATCTGTTGTTTTGGGTATTCTTTCATTTTTTTGTCATACCCCTATCAATAGCCTTTGCAATTTTTTAAACTAATAACTTCATTTCGTAGAGCAGTTTAAGCTTTACGGAAAATCTGAGCAGAAACTACAGAGAAGTAGGGTGCACTCCCTTCCTCGCCCCCAAACACACACACACTTTCCTCTATGATTAACATCCTGTGGGTCATGCAGAGCCATCTGCTGATGCGTCGATGCTGATGCATTACTGTTAACAAAGTCCATTAGGGTTCAGTCTTGCTGTTGTACATTCGACAGACACATCTGTAATGGACGGATCTATAACGACATGTACTCGCCATTATAATGTCATCCAAAACGGTTTCACTGCCCTAGAAATCACCTGTATTCAACCTATTCACCCCCCCACCCCCGCAAACCCTGACACTACTGGTCTTTTCACTGCCCCAATATTTTTGCTTTTTCCAGTGTCATAAAGTTGGAATCACACAATACGCAGTCTTTTCAGACTGGTTCTTTCACGTGGTAATGTGCATTCAAGGAGCCTCCATGTCTTTTCAGGGCTTAGACATCTCATTTCTTTTCATCACGGACTATCCCATTTTCTGGATGGACCACAGTTTATTTATCCGTTCACCTTGTTGCTTCCACGTTTTGGAGATTATTAATAAAGCTGCTATAAACATCTGTTTGCAGGGTTTTGTGTGGACATGTTTTCAACTCTTTGGGGTAAACACCAGGGAGCACATTTGCTGGATCTTATAATGAGTATATTTAGCTTTGGAAGAAACCACCCAACTGTCTGCTAAAGAAGCTGCACCGTCCTGCAACCCCAGAAGCTCCGATAAGAGCTCCTGTTGCTACACCTGTTTTCCAGCATCTGGTGCTGTAGGCGCTCTGGAGTCTGGCCCTTCTGATAGATGCTCAGTGGCATCCCATTGTCGGAATTTGCAACTCCCTGACGACAAACGGTGTGGAGCATCACATGATACACTGACTGACCATCTGTATATCTTCTTTGCTGAGGTGTTCAGATCCTTGGCTCATTTTCTAATCAGGTTCTTTGTTTTCTTAGTGGTGAGTTATAAGAGCGCTTTATACATTCTGGACACCAGTCCCTTATGAGATGTGAATTCTGCAAATATTTTCTCCAGTCTGTGGCTTCTTTTTCATTTTCCTAAGTGTCTTTCATGTAGCAGAAGTTTTTAATTTTATTTAAATGAATTCCTTATTTCTTTTGTAGACCATGCCTTCGGTGTTGGGTCTAAAAAGTCACCAGCAAACTCAAGGCCATCTGACTCTCTCCTGTGTTGTCCTCTGGGATTTTATAGTTTTGCATGTTACATTTGGGTCTATAATCTATTCTCAGTTAATGTTTTGAAGGGTGCGAGGTCTGTGTCTACAGTCATGTGGCTGCCCAGTTGTCCCAGCACCGATCGTTGGAAAGACTATCTTTGCTCCTTTGCCAAAGATCAGTAGACTGTGTGTAAGCGGGTCTATTCTAGGCCCATTCTGCCCCATTGATCCATCTGTCTGTTCTTTGGCCAGCGCCACACTGTTCTGATCACTGAAGCTGTGTGGTAGTTCCTGAGGTCAGGTCCTGTCAGTTCTCCTACTGACTCTTCTCCCACTGAGTTTTAAAAACACATTAAGCAAGTGTATATATATATATTGTATAAAAGTGTGTGTGTGTGTATATGTTATATAAAAAAATCACAGTCTCTCTTTTTGCCCCTGCTGATTTTTGCTTAATATTACAATTTACTTTAAAATTGAGCTCATGTTTCTTAAACGTTTTCTGTGGAGATTCTCTGAAGCCTAATTTTAAGGTGTTTCCTTCAGAAAAGACTTGTGTTTGATGCTACAAGTTGAAATAGAGGACCCTTTGTAAGGAAATTTCTAACCCCGGGGAATTTAGGGGCACTCTGCACAAAGGACTGCTTGAGGTGAATTTTCAGGAGATATTTTTTTACTCTTTTCACATAACCCTAAGACAGACAATTTTTCTTATTATCATCTTTTTTGGTTCAGATATAGAGTTGCCAAATAAAATACAGGCTCCCCATTTAATTTGGCTTTTCAGAACAATGAATATGTTTTTAATATACATATTTTATAGGACATGTTTACACTAAAAATTATTCACTTATCTGAAATTCACATTTAACTGGGCATCAGTAAGTCTGGTAGCTCTGGTTAGTGTGCTTTTTAGAATAGTTCATCCTCTCACTTAGAGCAGTCCAGTTCCAAACATTTAGGTTCTCGATCCATTTTAAGAAAAAAAATTTTTTTTAAAGATTTTATTTATTTATTTGACAGAGAGAGAGAGAGCGAGAGCAGGAACACAAGCAGGGGGAGTGGGAGAGGGAGAAGCAGACTTCCCGCTGAGCAGAGAGCCCGATGTGGGGCTTGATCCCAGGACCCTGGGATCATGACCTGAGCCGAAGGCAGCCGCTTAACTGACTGAGCCACCCAGGCGCCCCAGAAAATTTTTGTATATGGTGTTGGGTCAGGTACAACTTTGTTCTTCTGCTTATGGATAACCAGTTTTCCCAAGACTATTGATTAAAGAGATTGCCCTTTCCTTCCCGAATGGTCTCAATACCCTTGTTGAAATTTTTTGACCATATAAGCTAGGATTTGTTTCTGGGCTATTTTATTCCTTTGGCTTATATGTCTAGCTTTAGGTCAGAACCACACTGTTTTGATTTCTATAGCTTTGTATTAAGTTTTGAAATCAAGGCATGTGAGCCCTCAACCTGGTCTTCTTTTTTACAGCTATTTGGCTTATCCACAGTCCCATGAGAGTCCATATCAATTTTAGGGTGGATTTTGCAAATTATGCACAAAAAAAGCTCTTTTAATAAGGGATTTTAATAAGAATTGCATTAAATCTGCAGATCACTTTGAGCAGGACTGGGATTCAGACAATGTGAAGTCTTCCAATCCAGGAGCTCAGAATGCCTTCCCATGTCTTCCTCAGTTTCTTTCGCAGTTTCCCTTGTGTAGGTCTTTCACTGCCTTGGTTAGGTTTATTCCTAACTATTTTACTCTTTTCTATATTATTGTAAATGGAATTATTTCCTTGATTTCTTCTGGGGGATTGTTCATTGTGAGTGTTTAGAATGCAACTGAATTTTGTGTGTGAATTTCGTGTCTCACAACTTCACTGGATGTGCTCCTTACCTGTAACAGGGGTGTGTGTGTGGAACCTTTAAGGTTTTCTACATGAAAAATCATTTTTTCTGCAAACCTAGATAGTTTTTCTTAAAACCATGTATTTTTAATGTACAAAATTTAAAGGCCATGTGAACTAATAATTAAAATTAGGAAAAAAATAGAAAGAATTAATAATCTAGTTGGAACAAAGAATTCCTGCCCTATTCTTGGAATAAGGAAGAGAATGAAGACTGGAATCACAAACTATCTTGAAACCAATGAGCAGGAGCTATGACTGCGTGGGGTGCTACCCAAGCCCTCTAGTGTTGCTATCAACAACAATGACAAAAAAACAAATCTGCAGGAAATGTAGATTCATGTTGGGAAGCTAGGAAAAGAAAATCTAAACAAATGAAAGGAGACTAGGAAGTGAGCTTAATAAAGATTATGAAACTGGAACGAATAAAGATTAAAGATTGAACTAATCAAATAGGCAGGAAATAAAGTAGATAACAAGATACATTTTATACAAGGTGTTCTTTTCACCACAACAATAATATAATTAAACCGTATGTGAACCCAAGTAGGGAACAAATGTGCAATCTTAAGGATACAGAAACATAATACACACACAAAAGAGTTAAAATAATTAGAAGTAAATATTAGCTCTAACTTCAGAAAAATAACTGAAGGAACACAGAGAAGGTAAATAATCCTCTGCTGAAACACACATGATAAAAATAATCCAAGAAGAATTAGAAAATTTGAGTACACTATTATCCAAGGAAGAGTTAAAAGATGTTAAAGACTGGCCTTAAAAGAGGTAAAAAGTTAGATTGTTTCAGATTTTAACATTTAAGTAACAGATAAATCCAATGTTATTTAAACTATTAAAGAGCAACAACAACAAAAAAAAGTGTTCCCCAGATCATTTTGTGAAAACAGAACAAATTATTATCGAACCTGATAAATATAGAAATATTTAAATCACAGACCAATGTTAAACATTAATATAGCTACCAAAATCTAAACAAAATATTACTAATTAAAATCTATAAGTAAAACTAACCAAAGAATCCCTAATTATGATCAAGTAATATTTATTCCAGGAATGCAGTAACAGTGAAAAATCAGGAAAATAACAAAATAATTTACTAGATCAACAAATTAAAGATGGAGGCCTCAGCGTAGTCTATCATACACACAGCAAACACTGGATAGAACTTAAAAATCATTCCTAATTGTGGGGAAAAAAACTTTGGGAAAAATAGTGATAGAAGGAAACTAAAAATATAAAGTATCTAGTAAAAACCAACAGGAAAAAAACATTTAAATGTCGATTTGTGGAAGTCATTTATTAAAATCAAGAGCAATAGAGAGGTGCTTCCCCCATTAGTGCTCTACTTAGTGCGATATAACAGATAAAGAGCCAAAAACTTGATCATAAAAATAGAAAATCCAAGAAAATCTAATTTTTAAAAAGTGACAAAAAACATTCGGTACATAATTTGATTCATGATAACTATGCAGAAATCAGTATAGAACCAGTCACTGAAATTTTTATATATATGTTTATTAAATTACATTTAAAATTTGTAAAAAAAAAATTAGAAATAATTTAAGTAATAAAAGTCATCGTGTCTTCCTGGGCTTATCTTGGCTGTGACAGTTTCCCAGATTTTCCTCCTCTTTTTTTTTTTTTTTTTTTAACGAATTTGACAGTTTTGTGTGTTATGGATCAGGTATTTTGTAGAATGACTCTCAGGTGGGATTTTTTTCTGCTTAGTTTGTTTTGTTTAGTTTTTGCTCAGGACCAGACTTGAGTTGTGGGTTTTGAGGAGGAAGACCACAGAGATAAAGTGCCATTTCCAGCCCTTTTTCCCCTACCCTTTTCAGTGAGATCATTTCATGCATCTGTAATACAGTTTAATTATTTTTTGTCACATTTTGCATTCCATTTAGGATCCTAAATGATTTTTAAAAATTTTGCATACATAAATGTTCACTCTGTGCTATAAAGTTCTGTGGGTTTTACAAATGCACAATGTCAGGTATTCACATTACAAAATCTTAGAGAAGAGTTCCATTGTCCTAAACTATTCCCTGGGCTTCATCTAGGGAGCCATCCCCCCTCCCTCCTACCACCTAGCAATACTGATTCCTTTTCTCATTCCCATAGTTGTGCTTTGCCCAGAATGTCATCTAAATAGGATCATTTAAGTCTTCAGATTATCTTCTCTCACCTAGTAACATGCATCTACGATTCACCCATGTCCGTGTGTTGCTTGCTAGCTCATTTCTTGTTATTGCTGCATCATTTCCCATCATATGGATGCACCGTAGTTGTTTACCCATTCACCTGCTGTAGGACATCTTGACTGATTCCAGTTTGGGGTGATTATGAATAAAGCTGCTGTAAAAATTTACATGGAGGATTTCTTTGGTGGACATAAAATTTCAAAACAGCTGGGTGAACACTACAAGTGCAATTATTCGATCATACGGTAAAATTATGTTTAGTTTTATAAGAAACCGCTAAGCTGTCTTCTACGGGAGCTGCACCATGTTGTCTTCCTGCCAGCCATGAGGAGACCCCCTGTGGGTCTGCACCTACACAGGCAGCTGTCCGGTGAAGTTCGTCTGTTCGTTTATCAGACCCATTAATGTACGCGTACTGGGATACTGGTGTTGTAATCTACAATTCCATAATATCAAATGATGCTAATCTTCTTTTTATGAGTGTATTTGCTGTTATCTACTCTTTGAGGTCTCTATTCAGATATTTTGACAACTTTATGGGAGTTTCTATTTTTATCATTGATTTTTAAGAATTCTTTGTATATTTTGGATATAAGTCATTTATCAAATATTTCCTATCTTATATGTGACTGGCGTTTTGATTCTTTTGACCGTGTATTTCACAAAGCAGATTTTTTTAAAAAAAATTCCAACTTATCTATGTTAACTAAGTTGAATTCAAATAAAAATTTTTTTAAAATTCCATTTTACCTGTTGAGTGAATTTTTGTGTAAAGGGTAATGTCATTGTATAGATGATGATGATGATGATGATTGATGGATGTCCAATTTCCCAGCACTATTTGTTGAAAAGACTATCCTGACTCAACTAAACTGGTTTTGCTTCTTGGTCAAACATCAACTGACTGTATTTATGTGGGTCCATTTCTGGGTTCTCAGTTCTGTTCTGTTGATCTGTGTCTATTCTTTCCTCAATGCCATGCTATTTTTATTACTCCAGCTTTATAGCAAATTTTGGAAGAGTTCTCCAACTTTGTTCTTCAGTATTATGTTAGCTCTTCTAGATCTTTTGCCTTTAATACTTTTGAAATTAAGACTTTATTTTTTAGATCAGTTTTAGGTTCATGACAAAATTGAGGGGAAGGAACAGAGATTTCCCATAGACTCCCTGACCACCCCCCCCATAGGCACAGACTCCCCCATCAACAACATCCCCACTAGAGGGGCACTTGGGTGGTGGTGGGGCGTCAGTGGTGGGGCATCCGACCCTTGGTTTCGGCTTAGGTCATGATCTCAGGGTCTTGAGATCGAGCCCTGCAGGGGCTCTGCGCTCAGCATGGAGTCTGCTTGTCCTTCTCTGTCCCTTTCTACCCCTTCCCCCCAAATAATAAATAAATAAAATCTTAAAAAAAAATCCACACCAGAGTGGTGCATTTGTTACAATGGATGGACCTACATGGACACGTCATTACTACCCAAGTCCATAGATTACAGTAGGGCTCACTCTTGGTGGTGTACGTTCTATGGGTTTAGATAAATGTATAATGTCATCTATCCACCATGATGGCATCACAGAGTAGTGTCACTGCCCTAAAAATCCTCTGTGCTCCACCCGTTCATCCTCCCTCCCTCTAAACTCTGACAACCACTGATCCTTTTACTTTCTCCGTAGTTTTGCCTTTTCCAGAATGTCACGTTTGAAATCATATAAGCATGTGGCCTTTTCAAGCTGGCTTCTTTCAGTTAGTAATATGCATTCAGGGTTCCTCTGCGTCTTCCCATGGCTGGATAGCTCATTTCTTTTTACTGTTGAACCACCTGTGGTCTGGATGGACCAGTTAATTAATCCGTTCACCTACTGAAGGACATTGTGGTTGCTTCCAAGTTTTAGGAATTATTTTTTTCAAGTTTTAGCAATTATTAATAAAGCTGCTATAAACACCTGTGTACAGATTTTTGTGTGAATATAGTTTCTAACTCCTTTGGTTAAAATCAAAGAGTGAAATTGCTGAATCTCATGGTAAGAATATATTTAGTTTTGTGAGAAACCGCCCAACTCTCTTCGGCAGCGGCTGCGCCACGTTGCGTCCCCACCAGCAGCGAGTGCGAGTCCCCGCTGCTCTTCCATCCCCGTCAGCAATGGGCACCGTCGTGCTCTGGATTCAGGCTGTTCTCATCGGAGTGCAGGGGTGTCTCCTTGTGGTTGAAACTTGTCTCCCTGATGACATACGATGTGGAATGTATTTTCATATGCTTATTTGCTGTCTGCATACCTTCTTTGCTATGCTCTCTGTTAAGGTCTTTGCCACGCTTCTCAATCTGTTTTCTTATTGTTGAGTTTTAAGGGGTTTTTTTTTTGTATATTTGGATAACAGTCCTTCATCAGATGTGTCTTTTGTAAATATTTTCTCCCAGTCTGTGGCTTATCTTCTCACTCTCTTGACATTGTCTTTTTCAGAGCAGTTTTTAATTTTAATGACTTTACCAGTTCTTTCTTTGATGGGTTGTTTATAAAAAGCCATCACCACACCTAAGGTCACCTAAAGTTTCTCCTTTGTGATCTCTGGGAGTTTTACAGTTTTGCATTTTACGTCTAAGTCTTGGATCCATTTTGAGTTAATCTGTGTGAAGATTGTAAGGTCTGTGTCTAGGTTCATCTTTCTGCATAGGGCTGTCCAGTTGTCCCAACTCCAAAACACTCCACCCACTGACCCAAATACAGGTGTGTGTCCTTGACCCCAAGCTCTCTGCCTGGACCCTGCACCACCCTCTCCACGTGGCTGCTCGAGGTGTGCTGTGCACCTCCAGGACCTGCTGGGGATAAACTTCTCTGTTTCAGTCTCTTCATGGTCTTTAGCTGAACCACAGCTCACCATCAGGAACCCCAGGGCTCTACTTAACAAATGTTAATTTAACAATTCACAACTCCTACATAAGCATACATAATCATATGCATTGTTGGTATTGTTATCTTGAACAAACCACTATGTATTAGAGCAACTGAGAATAAGAAAAATAAAGGTTTCTATTTTACCTTCACTTACTTCTTCTCTGACGCTCTCCCTTGCTTTCTATAGATCTCAGTATCTGACCTATATTATTTTCCTTCTCTTTAAATCATTTCATTTAACATTCTTGCAAGAAAGTTCTCCAGAAAACAAATGTTTGTCTCTGAGTCTTTATCTCTTCATCATTTTTGAAGGATAATTTCTCAGGGTACAGAATTCCGGGTCACTTCTTTCTCTAAATCCTTTAAATATGTCGCTCCTCTGTCTTCTTGTTCGATTGTTTTCTGAAGAGAAGTCAGATGTAATCCTCATTTGTTTATCCATGGGTGAGATGTGCTTTTCCTCTGGCTTCTTTTGGGATTTTTTTCTATATTTTTGATTTTCTAAGGTTTGAAAATGATATTCCCAGGTATGGTGTTGTGGGCACTTTTCCTGCTTAGTGTCCCCTGAGCCTCCTGGTTTGGTGTTTGACATTAATTTGGGAAAATTCTCCTTAATCATTGTTTCAAATGTTCCTTTTGTTCCTTTCTCTTCTATTTCTGGTGTTTCCATCATGCCCGTGTTGCACCTAATAGGGCTGCCCCCACAGGCCGTGGATATTCTCTTCTGTTTTTCTTTTCAGTCTTTGTTCTGTCTGCTTTTTGGCTTTCATGGATTCCACTGATACGTCCTCTAGCTTGGGGAGTCTTTCCTCAGCTATGTCCAGTCTGCTAATGAGTTCATCAGAGGCATTCTTCATTTCTGTTATAGTGTTTTTTATCTTTACATTAATTTTGGCTCTTCCTGAGGATTTCCATCTCCCTGCTCACACTGCCCATCTGTTCTTGCATGCTGGCTACTTCATCCACAGAGCCCTAGGCATATTCATCATAGTTGTGTTTAAATTCCCGGTCTGGTAATTCCAACATCCCTGCCATGTTGGTTCTGATGTTGCCTTATCTCTTGAAATTGTGTTTCTTGCCTTCTGGTGAGCCTTCTGTTTTTTTCTTGATAGCTGAGCATGATGCACTGGGTAGAGGGAAATGCTGTAAGTGGGTCTTCAGTGGGGTGGTGGTGAGTGTGGGGAGGGGAGTGTCTGCAGTCCTAGGATTAGGACTGTGGACTTCACACATGTTTGTTCTCCACCTTACGTGGGGCAGGATGGCTGAAAGGGGGTGGACTTGGGCATTTCCCATCCCTCTGGTCAGTTAGACTTTGACGTAGTTTCCCTGTACTAACTAGTCCCCCTGTGTCCGGACCTTGTTAAGAAGAACAGACAGCTCTGTCATGTTACAAAATGGATCTTTCCCCTCCTGTGGGAAGTCCAAGGGGGTTCCTCTCTGATATTTATTGAGGAAATCTGGTTGAGTTCCTGGAGGGAAATCTCCTACTATTGTGGGGACTCTTCTATGACTGGGTCCCCCTGGAGTTTTTAAGTCTCAGACATGAGCCTCTAGTACTCGTCGGCAGGCACTAGTTCCCACGATGTCCCCCATGCGGGAGCCCCTGCCTGGAAACTGTGACGCCTTTCACATGAACTTTAGAATAAGTTCACTGAAATCTATAAAGCAGGATTTGGGGGGTTTAGTATGGATTTTATTAAATTTATAGCTCAAGTTGGAAGTAACTGACATCTTAACAATATTGGTCGGATCTCCCCCCCAAAAATCTCTCCCTCCTTAGATCTTTGATTTCTTTCATCAATTTTGAATTTTTCCACATATAAATGCTATACATATCTTGTTAGATTTATAGCGAAGTGTTTCACTTTTTAATGCTATTTTAAAAGATATTTTTTAACTTAATTTAATTTTATTATGTTTTGTTAGTCACCATACATTACATCATTAGTTTTTTGATGTAGTGATCCACGATTCATTGTTTTCGTCTAACACCCAGTGCTCCACGCAGATATTTTTATTTGAAATTCCAACTGTTCATTGCTGTGGTAAGAGAAAGAAGTTAACTGTTGTGTATCAGCATTTGTCCTGTCTTTCAGACGTCATTCGCTTGCCTCTGTCTCCCCGCTCAGCAGGCGGGTCTGCATAGAAGTTGTAGAGGCCATCAGTTTTACTGCTTTTCTTAAAAAATACATACAAATGTTTCCACTGATTTTTTGTACTGACCACTTTCGATGCCATTGATTTCTTCTTTAATTTATATTTCTTTTCTTCTTGCTTTCAGCTTTAAATCATTCTTTCTCTAGTTTCCCAATGCTTAGATTATGATTCTGGGTCTTTCGTATTTCTAATATATGCATTTAGTGCTATACATCTTCCTTTAAGTGCTGTTTTTGCTGCATTTCATAGATTTTAAGTTGTATTTTCATTCAATTTACTTAATTTTTTAAAGATTTCCTTTAAGACCTCTCTCATTGACATGTTTTATTTTTCTCCAAATATTTGCCTATTTTCTAGCTATCTTCTGGGTATTTATTTCTAGTTTAATTCTGCTGTGGTCAATAAACATACTTCGTGTGATTTCTGTTCTTTTCAAAGACGTTATGGTGTATTTTATGGCCCAGAATTTGAGCCAATGTGATGAATGTTCGATGTTAGCTTGAAAAGGATGTGTATTCTGCTCTTTTTGGTCTACAGATTCCATCCGATTAGATGGAATCGATTGGTAGTGCTGTTCAAAAAAACTATATGCTTAGTGATTTTCTGGCTGCTTGATGTGTCAGTTACTAAATGAGGGTATAGTTACCTATCCTATAACAGTGGATTTTTTATTTCTCCTTTCCATTCTATGGCTTTTGCCTCATGTATTTTGATGCTCTGTTGTTAGGTGCATACACATTTAAGATTGTTATCTTTTAGAGCATTTACCACTTCATCATTATGGAATGTCCCCTTCTATCCCTGATGATTTTCCTTCCTCCAAAAGGCTTTGTCTACAATTAATAAAAGTTCTCCAGCTTTTCTCTGATAGGTTCAAATTCGTCTGGCGTCTGTGTGTCTTTCTCCCCGTGGACTCTAGGCTTCCCTAATTCTCCTCCTCAGGGAGTCTGGTCTTTTACCCTTACAGCTGGGACCACGGGAGCTGCTGTGAGTCCAGGTGCTAGGGAGAAGGGCAGTCCATATTCTGGTCATCCTCAGAGACGCTTCTCCATCCTCCCGTCCCAGTGGGCATTGGAGAAGTGGCCTTCCTCCAGGTGGAACTCATGTCGGGGACAGTCTTTGTGCCCAAATGGAGAACACCTGTCTGCTTCTTCATGATTCCTCCCCTGCCCTGCAGAGGCACTCGGGAGCCTCCCTCAGGTGTTTCTGCAGGCAGAGCTCGTGTGAGTGCAGGGTCCCCCCTGGACTGTGGTCCAGGAGTCTCTCCCTCTTGCTTGGTCTCTCTCAGTCTCAGCAACACACAGAGCTGTCCTGTACTTCCCTGGGCTTTACACCTTCAGGGCTTCTGCCCCATGTCTGTGGGCAGGCCCCGCTGACCCTCTGCATCACCTCTCTTTCCAGACGTCAGGGAGGAGATTCCCTGTGACCTGAGTTCTCTGATATGTTCATAGAAAGTTGTTGGCTATCTGTTTTTTTTTCCACCTCTTTCTTATTATAGGACAGAAGTGACAATTTCCATGATCTTTAAATGTCAGAGTTGAAAGTGGACGTTCTGTGTATTTATACACAAAGTGTAAAAATATGAAGTATTCATTGTGAAAATTGAAAAAAGCTACAAAGGAGATAGATAAAATGTAGTGGATCAAGGTCTTAGAAATGGCTGGAAAGACAGAATTGAGGTAATGGGTTGAGGGGTTAGTTCAGAAAAAGAGGAGGGATATTTTCTTATCAAGAAAGAAAGATGAAGAGGACGAATCCAAGAGGAGAAGATTTGAGACGTTCCTGTTGGAATGGATTTGGTATTTCAGAAGAACAGAAAATTAAGTAGTTTGAATGACAGTGAATTTAGTGACTTGAGCAGAGTTGAAATTGTTGATGGCAGAAGCATATAGCATAGAAACAACGAAACATAGAAACAACGAAAATTACTAATTTTTAAAATTTGTCAGTTAGCAGGGAGAGGCCACCTGATGTCAGGAACATGATTTTGTACTGAGACTCAGGGGCCACATTTCCCGACTTTCTGGCCCTCACTTACCAGCACAGATCCAGACAGGACGGGGTCTCACCCAGGGCGATGCTGGGTGCATTCATCAGCTGGGGCTGCCGCCACAGAACACCACAGACCGGAGGCTTAAGCAGCAGACCTTTACCTTCCCACATTCCTGGGGCTCTGGAGGTCTGAGGTCAAGGTGCCGGCAGGCTTGATGTCTGGCGGACTCTGCCTAGCCCGCAGATGGCCATCCTGTCATGGTGCTTTTCTCTGTGTCTGCACTTCTCGGGACTCCTCCTCCTCTTATGAGGACACCAGCCTTCATATTAGCCCTCTCTCTGAGGACCTCACTGAACCTTGATTACCACTTTAGTAGCCCTGTGTCCAACACTGTCACATTGTGGGTTAGGGCTTCAGCATATGAACTGAGGGGACACAGTTCAGTCCATGACCCTGGGCAGGGGGAATGGCATGAGGTCAATGGTGTGAAGAGCTCAGGGGCAGAGCGGTGTCCACAGGGATGAAGACAGGAGAGCTGGCTCAGGCTGCTTGCCTCTGGGGAAGGGACATGGGGATTGGAGTCCACACTGAAACCTGAGGAGTGATACTTCTAAAATGCTTTCTGAATGGGAGCCCACAGTGAGTTCTGTGAGAATCTGTGAGAGCCGGATGACTCAACATTCAGATGCCTTCATGACATAGGGCTTGTTTTGTTCAGGGAGCGGGTCGGAGCCGAGCCAGGCTGGCCTGCTGGACCACTGATGATGCCATCACAGGAATAAACCACACTGCTCAGGTGCAGCCGCTCCGCTGAAGGTTTCACCTCCTCTGAAATGAAGAATGCTCGTCACTACATTCCCCATGTGATTTGAAAAAGTCCTCTGGGTTAATCGCTGGAAGTTCTCCTTATAGAAACTGTCTGATCCAAGGGTCCATTCGTGTTTTCTGTAGAAGCACATTGGAGTCAAGTTGCAAGCTCCTGGTCCTCACCTCGGAGCAACTGGAGAGGTGTCCTGGGGAGCAGGGCGGGCGTCTGAGTCCCCAGGGTGCCCCTTTGGGTCCCAGAGCACAGTAGGGCTGCAGGTGTGGCTCAAGCTCGAGGTAGTACAGACTGCAAACCAAGCAGATCTGAGCCCCAGCACCCAGCTTTGCGGTCACATGGGACGGCGTCTTTGTGCAATCCAGGAAGAAGACTTCTGTGCAGATTCTGAGGGTAACTTCCCAGCAGAGACACCACCTATTTCAAAGCACAAACTATTTTTAGTCATTTAGTGACTACACTTCCATGCAAACAATTCATATGCTAATTAAACATGCACCTATTCATTATGGCAGCGTTTCTAATAGATCACGCACACTAACCTCCTCTTGGGTTACCATTTGAACCTAATGCTAAAACGATGCTACTTTTTAAAATATTTAGACAGTTCTACTAATGACAGCTGAGAAAACATTGCTCGTACAACTCACCTTGTTTGCATATATGAGTTCTTTATATAATCACAAATCCTTCGCCTAACTTACACTTCAACTCCTGCATTTTCGATTTACCGAATGCACTGCATCTTCACTGCCTCTGTTGTACGTAATTTAGCTAAGTAACTCCTCACCAGTCCTTTACAACAACGGCTGGTGGCATTTTACAAGTTGGCCAAGTGACTAAGCTGGACGAGTTGCCTGTAGAGCTCAGCTAGCTCCCTCATAGGGGATGAAGTGTCCCCTTGCGCCTGGACATCTCGGTCCCCACGGACATCCGACGCTTCCCAACCTGCACTCCAAGCCTCCAGCTGTTGATCGTATAACTTTAGGGAAGGTACTCAGTCTATATTAATCTTCCATAAGGTGCTCGTGGAGGAACATAGCCCACTGTAGCTCTAAGTGCATATAAATAAATATTTAGGAGGAAACGCACCACTTGTTCCTTAAGTGGGCCCTATTTTTGCCCAACATGAGGAAGGTCCATCATGGCCCCAAATTTAATATCTCCAAATGCCTTTGAGCTTGTAGGCATTCGTCTGGTGCTCTGAGTTGGGACTTTTCACATTTGCAAGGACATTTCTCCCAGTCACAAAGGCTCACGCTTCATCCTTAATATCTATGGCTGTGATCTAGTTTTAAGTTACGAAATCAACACACTGCTAAAGATCAGTGTGCTAAGAAATAGGACTATAAAGAAAGAGCGCAAGCTTTCTCTCTTTTGGTTCTTTTTAATGTATAGGGTCCGTGTTGCCTTGAGGCAACCAGAACGTAAGTCCCACGTGAACACCGTGGTCGGTAACACTGGGGATTGAGAGATGGAGTGTCCACTCTGGATGAGGAAGAAGGACAGGTGTCCTGGTAACCCACTGCTGTGTAATAACCCACCCCAAAGTTGTGAGGCTTCAGGAAGTCACTACTGGGCCTCCCAGTCCAGGGAGCTAAGTGGCTCAACAGGGGATTTCAGGCTTGCAAAACCGCTAACCCCAGTGGCGGTCTTGGTGAGGCTGGGGCTGGTTCCTCTGAATGCTCCACTGGGCTGGCGCACCAAGATGGCCTACACTGTCCCAACCCAGGGGGTTCTCACGGCCCAGCTGCTGGTTCTAAGAGCACATGGACCAGGGAGCGGGGAGTAGAAGCTGGTCAGGCCCAGAAACAGCTGTGTTCTACTGTGACCGAGCGGCCCAAACCCAAGACTAGGGGGAAGACTGTCCGAGAACCCGTGGCCCTTCGAGGACCCGGCACCTCGGCACAGAAGCCGACATCCAGGAGCAGGGTGAGTACACAGTGAGGACGTCATTCTGTGCCGGCGGAACATGGTGGGGGGAAGGGCGTGGACGGTGCCAACTGGATTTGGGGCAGTGGGGCAGCTTGGGTGGAAATCTCAGTTTGCTGAACCCGTTTGAAGCCGTTTAAATCCCCTGTGAAAAGGAGGTGAGTGTAGTGCTTCTCAAGTGATCTGTGGTGAGGGTCATCCTCCCCGCCCCAGTCCATCACTGACCAGCATCTTTGTAAAATAGAATAAAGTGAACTACTGGAGAAAGAGCATTAAAAGCACTGAAACAGAAGCCAGATTTTTCTTTGTTTTGATGTATTATTTCAGTTATTCCGTTAAACAGCCGGGAAGGTTTCCAAACACATCCCCTGCATGGGTTCGGTTTTGCTGCGAGCTCGTAGCCGGGGGCTTGCACACCCCACCTTGAGCAGTGCTGACGGCCCCAGACCTGAGGGCTCGGATGTGAGGATCAGGAATCAGGTAAAGTCAGTGTGATCCTGCGAAGATGTTGCCGTGCTTATTTTTATTTATCATTTTGCTTCTCGGATTTGACTGTACGCTTCCACAGGGAAAGGGTGCACTCTGTTCCAGAAGTTCCCGGAAGAGCTGCGCATGCGGGGCTCTGGGAAATGACCGAGGACCGTGCGCACACTCCTGTTGCAGAAGCAGGCGCCCGTGTGCACGCTGTCAAATACATACACGCGGGACGCTTCTTTCTGAAAGGTAAGGGGTGCTCACGTGGGGGCAAGACGGGGAAGCAGACACACTGGGTCACACCGTCAGAACTGTTCCGTGGTTCTCCACGAGTATCATTACACTTGGGAGACTTCCGTCCCACCTGCTTCGATCAGAATTGCCTAAATAGGCCTGCTTTATATGAACAAATATTGCAACTTTATGGTTTACTTTCACTTTAGAAATACAGTTGTAATTTGGCTCACGTTGAGTAAACATTATACATTTACAGGTGCTAAGTGCCTGGTCTGAGGGGCGTGCGTAGATATTGGATGTCATTGCCCTCGGAGCTGACACCTTTGTTCAATGAGGATAGTCCTGCTTGATTCTTGCAGCGGGAAAACCAAGCTGGGGGTCCGTTCCATCCGTGCCTGAGCTTGTCCCACCCTCCTCCAAACGCAATGGAGTGAGGACGAGTGCTGACCTCCTCACTCACCACGGGTAGCTCGCATGGCTGCCGGGCAGGAACCCTCACCAGCCACGCACACTCACTGACTTCACCTGCTCACCGACCCCGATGCGTAACACCACAACACGGACGGGGTGTGCTCAGATGCTGAAATGTGGGCACTCTTATTGCATCTTTAAATAGGTATTTCCCTGCTGCCGGGTGCTCTGCAAGATGACTCCTCTTTGTTTGACCCAGGACAGTACGTGGGACACCGGGCACTTAAGAGAGGTTTATTGAGTGAATGAAGGAATGTATACGTACTAGTTCAACGGTTAAGATCTTCTCTTTGCGATCCTGTGGTACATCAGAGTACTGTGTTGTACTTCTTTGCTTCACTGACTGGCTTTCCAACTACCGTGGAACCGTCTGAGGGCTGGGGCCATGCTTTGTCTCTGTCTCGTGAATGTTTTGTGGAGGGTCTGATCCACCGCAGACGACGGAGAAACGTTACTTGATGGATGAAAACGTATCTATACATGTAGGTGCATAGAGGTTCATCTACATGGAAGCAGGTAGCAATGGTTCTTTCCCTTTTATGGCTGAATAATAATCCACTGTGTAGACATCCCATAGTTAGTTTGTCCATCCTCAATTTATGGACATTGGGGTTGTGTCTACCCCTCAGCTGTTGGGAGTACTGCTGTTTTGAATGTGGGCACACAAATGTCAGCCGCCGTACCTGCTTTCAGTTCTTTAGGGGGAGTCCTCAGACGTGAGATTGCTGGATCCTATGGTAACACTCTGTGTAATTTTGAGGGGAGCGGCCACGCTGTCTTCTAGAGTAAACCTGCACTGCTTTACTTCCCACCAGGAATGCAGACGTCCCACGTTCTTCACATCCTCTCCAACTTTTTTTTTTTTTTTAATAATAGCCACCTTCATATCTTGGATGTGAAGTGGTATCTCATGATTTTGATTTGTATTTCTCTAATGATTAGGAATATTGAGCACATTTTCATGTGTTGATATTAGTCATTTATGTATCTTTTTACGCAAAGAGCTATTCATGTTTTTGCCCATTTTCCATTTGGATTATTTATTGTTGAGCTGTAGGAATACTTTATATACTCTGGATATTAATATTTTTGGCAAACGCTTCCCCCCATTCTGGGGGTTACCTGTTCCCTCCCTTGATAGCGCCCGTTGGCGTACAAGAGTTTGGAATTTTCAGGAAGTTCAATTTGCTTATTTGTTTTATTGCCTCTGCCTTTGGTGTCATATCTCAGAAATCACTGCCAAATCCACTGTCATGAAGCTTTTTCTGTTTCCTTCTAAGAGTTTTGCAGTTTGAGGTCTTACATTTAGGTGTTTGATCTCGGTCCTTCTGGATAGTGGGGCTACATCTATCTCCTAGCCTTTCATCAGCGATACTGTACTTCAGAGAAGCTGCCCGAGTGCTACATAAATAGCTAATAATCTCAGACTTTCCAGCTGGTTTGGTGTTACTAAAACAAATATGAGGCCAGAATAAACTAGACCTTCCTCTGTTTCTATACAGAGCAAGGAAACAATGCTTGTCGCTTTATACTTTTTTTTTTCCTGGGCTAATGTTGAAATGCAAAACTACTTACTCTTCTGAACCTCTTCAAAAAACCTGATGAAGTCAGCAGACAGTCTCACACCGCAGAACTCCTGACCAAGGTGTGTGCTGGTTTCCTGCCGCGTCCCCATTTTGATGCTCATTGGAACCCACTGGTCATTTTAAAGGTCTTTTTTTTTGGTGTATCTGGAAGCAGAGCTATGGGGATGGGGGGTTACTTACTAGTGACTGGGGATTTTGCCATACGTTTTCCCTGCTGGTGCTGTTTGTCTGAAATATCCTTGTTCAAATCGCATTCACAGAAGGCTTGAACTGACTATTCTTCAGGAAAAAAAAAAAAAAATAAGAAAAAAAACCCCCTACATTGCAATAATGCTTAATTTGTGGAAAATTGCATTATGAATCAAGCATTTAGCAGTATGTGGGCTGTTTAGTTTTGAGTTGTGAACTTTCCTTCATAATCCAACATAATGCTGAGGTATCAACAAGAACTTACCAATTTGGAAAACATTGAAATTTCACTATTTACATCAGAAGACATTCTGCTTGTTCTATTAGACTTAGTTCTCTCAAATGTGGAGCAAAATCGAGCCCCTAAAAGATATGACCAGACTTAGAAATGCAATTAGGACCCTTCCCTTTTGTGCTTTAAGAGTTTCGGAGTCTCAATTCAAGAATGGGAAAAATGTTCCGATCTCTGTGGTTATCACCACAATGATACGGCTCCTTTATTGCTGTAATTATTATTAGCTGTAATAGTAGTGCTGTTATACTCTGATTGAATGTCTAATATTTTAAATATATTGTAGTCTCTGCTTTACATAATTCTAAAGAGCAAAGTGTTCTATCAGCTAAGCTTCGTTTAGAGGAAAAGCAGAAAGTATAAAAATTAGCTTCGCAATGAACATAAAAGACCCTAGTCTCCTGTCAGGTTGCCGCTTGTCAGACAGAATAACATGTACAGAATAAGGCCATTACCCAGATAACAGGAGTTCTGTATATCTTTGTTAAAAATATGAAGATCATTAATGAAAACTGAATTGAGAAAGGAGGCCCCAAGTTTTAGAATAATTGTCTCATATTTTCTGCTTCCTTTTGTCCGGAAGTGACCAAAGTTATTCTCCTGAGTCCGCAAAACAGGGTCCTCCTTCCCCCCAGATCAGCCTCAGCTGGGAGCTTGTCATAAGTGCAGACTCTCGGGCTGGAGCCCAGATCTGCAGGATCATGATTTTCATCTTAACACATCCCTGGAGGCACCCCGTGCCCAGGACCGTTGGAGAAGAACGACCCTGCCCTACCAGGGAAGCCGGAGTCATTTGTCTACGAACCTGGTACATGCCTATCTTCTTTATATATGAGCCAAAGCTGGTGCATCTGTGTCTTTTTTTTGCCGGAAAATATCGACAGTCTTGTGAAATGCTGTAACAGCAGAGATTGGGGCGGGGTGGGGGGCATAGCAGAAGGTGAACATGTTGGACTAAGCAGAGAATGTGACCTTACTTTCATCTTTAGAAGCCTGAGCGGCAAGCAGGATGCTTCTTGACCCCACAGTGCCAGGAGTATGAATTTAGAGGCAGAGCACAAAAGAGCGGACCTTGTGATGACCCCCCTGGTTTGCTGCTGGGTTCGGAGCAGTTGTTCCCCGTGACTTCCCTGATTAACATGCATCAGACAAGTTAAGGGACCTGAGTGAAAACCTGGTTTTCCAAAGCTGTCAACGTCCTGCCCTTCAATAAATGATGCAGAGCTGCCACTCGACGTGAGATGGAGATGTGTTTCAGCACTAAAACCACTGCTTCATGACATCACCCCCATATCAGATTACACTGTAATGTCAGGAATGTAATCATTAGCATTTAAACATGCATAAAATTTAATTAACCTACTTACCAGTTTGCTTAGAACTTTTGAAGGGCTACCTAGAGTCCTCTCTGAGCATTTTATTGCAGAGTTTTGGAAAGCTCACAAAAGAGAGAAGTTCACTGGGATTTTTCTCCCTAAAGCTGATGGGCCGTGACAGATGAGCAGATGACCCGAGTTAATTATTATTGAATTCGTTATTACTGCTTTGTTGTCACCCAGCTCAGCCGGGGTAAAATGATGACAGTAGGTACCTCATTAAAACAGCTGTTTCAATTATGTAGCGGCAAATATTTAAAAAGCGAGCCTTCCAAGTTTAAAGCCGTTAACAAAGTTTGTTTGTGCTGGTTGTGCCAAGCTGATCTGACCGAAAAAAGAGGGGTGGGGGAAGGGAAGGCACAGAGCATCACGGATGCTCAAGAGCAGAGTCGCCCCGGAAACCAGCCGCGCCCTCCTTGCTCAGTGGACTTCGGCAGGAAGGGGTGACGGGAGGGACTGTGGGCATGTTCCCAGCACCTTGCTCCCTGGCTCCAGGTCGTATCTGCCTCCAGCCAGGCTGGAAAGGGAAAGGGCTGTTTGCCTTGATTCCTTCCCAGCTATGTTATGCCTATCAGCCAGTGTGCTCTACTATTTTGAACTGAGCTAGGTGAACTTGTGTGTATGCATTCATACAAATAAGGAGAAAGTCCCCCCATGTCCCCTTCAAGAAGAATTGCCCTTCACTCGAGAGTATTTGGGATGACTGCGTGTAGAGGTCAGCTGTCTTTCTTTTAACATATATCCACCATTAGAACATCCACTTGTAGATTAAGGCACGATAATTTATTAGTTAATCTGATTTTTTTTCTGATGTCAATATGTGGCTGACTTAGAATCAATTAAATTTATGAAACTGTCCAAGTGGGGGTTTCCTGCCCCCTAACTAGAATTCACCTCTCTGCTTTATTTTAAGTTACACGTTCTTTCAGTTCTGTGTTCAGGGGTTAGCAGAGAGAATTCAGCTCTGACATGCTCCCTCCACCTTGTCCCAAACAGCCCCGACTTTGGATGTGTCTATCCCTTGATGGTCACATACCCTGGAGGCCATGGGCTAAAGCGTGTCTTACAGGACGACCGGTGAGGTCACGGATCACAGTCCCCTGGCTGGCTAGTGTGTTCCAGGCCGGGAAAACCTAGATGCACAGATCATCAGCAGGCGCACTTCACCCCATGCATGTCCCTCTGAGAGGCACCTCAGTGTGCATGAGCCAGAAGTGGGGGCGTGGACGTTTCGGTATAAACCCGTCATCACCGGAGCGTCACTTCTTCTGCAGAGGACAGCTCATTATAGAGGAAGAGATCTGGGCCACGGGCAGTGGGTGGCTAAGGAGGGAAGAGAACCATTAAGAAACGAAATCCTTAGGGGAGATTATAATGCAATTTGCATTTGGAATTTGCCTGAGAATAAGCTGTCCAATCTATGTCCATCCATGAAAATTAGATATAACATTCACTCCAGATTTGCCTCCGAGGTCACCCATTTCACCCTCAGAACGTTGCCCGGTAACACCACTGCCATGGGAGATGTGAGTGGCCGGTTTAAAATATGAAAAATGGATCGACTAATATTTTTCTACAACATATCAGTCAACCAGTGTGACCGATTTAAAGATAAAATCTGACCCCCATCATGAAGATGCCTCAGCTGGAGGGAAGGGAGTTCCTTCTGTGCTTACAAAAGGAAGCAATTTAGTTTTGAACCATTCTAATCAAAAGCAAAAAAAAATAGTCATTTGTATAGTTATTGAAATTAAAATTCCAACAGAGAATTTTAAATTCAGATAATGAACATTTGGGAATGAATGGTTTTGTTCTCTTTCACATAGATAAAAACATATCTGTTTACTCTGTAATATTTGAAATTTGTTTAGAGAGAGGACTTTCCTACCTTCTCCATCTCTTCTCCACTGTGGCTACAGATTTTATCATCGATCTTACGGTCATCATCGTAAACATATCCGAAAGAGGGAGCAAGTCAGGAAAAGAGGCAACGCTTCGGCTTGGTCTGAGCACATGTTTGAGATGAGGAGGAGTAAGGGTTCAGCCACCAAGTGGATCCACCAGACCCACCGTGATGGCGAGTCCAGCGTTGCATGCACATGACCAAGGGGCCATGGGGGTGCCTACCTGGTTCGGGCACACTCCCTGACCTGCAGAAGCTGTCGTGGATCGTGTTTGCACACATTCCCCTCTAGAGCCTCACAAATCACACCACTGACTTCACTCCATCCTTGAGACAGACCTGGGACTCTGTTGATGTTCTCGTGTCTTTACTTTGCTCTGGCATCCGAAAGAGGGAGCAAGTCAGGAAAAGAGGCAACGCTTCGGGGACGAGAAGAACCATGGTTTCCGTTTTCCTCTGAGGACTCACGGCAGGTGTAGTGAGTCTCCAGATGCCCCTGTGAGAGGTACGGCCGCATAAGGAGTCAGTTTAGACAGAAGAGGCTCCAACTCATCAAGGGTTTGGCGAGTCTATCAGAGACAAAGGGCAGGAGGAAAGAGGGGAAGGGAAAATCGGAGGAGTTGCGATAGAACATGAAAATGACCATGAACATCTGCAAATGACTGGCTAAGTAACCGGCATCCCTTCCATTGGAGGCATACTTTATTTTTGAGATTGAATCATTATTGGCATGAGATTTAATCTCTGGAAAGATGGGAGATTCCTGGGAGGGCTTTGGTCGCTGCCGGTTTCCAGGACAGCCCGGCGCATTTGGTTGGGCTGTGCGAGCGTGCGGGACACCCCCGTCGCTTCACCGTGGAACGAGGACAGCAATCACCACGGGCTGGCGGAGAGACAGACAGCACCTGTCTGCCTCTGTGTTCACCCACACCAGGAGCCCTGCGACCGAACAAAGCACCAGGGACATTCAAGGGGTGTGAGACCATGTGAACAAGTCCCCCCAAACGTCCTGTAAGTGAGGTAAGGTCAACGGCACGCACAGATCTGGCGACGGCTGTCCTGATGGCCATTCGCTTCCTTCTCAACCTCTGCTTCCTGAAAACCAGCGTGCTTCCCTCCTGCTGTCCTTACATTCTCCCTCTTCGTCAACGTGCCAGAGAAGCAGAGCAGAGATCGTGAAATGGCTTCATGAGACGTCGAAGACTAAACACTCAGCAAAGAGCATACTGTGCGTTGAGCATCAGACAGGAATTCGGATGGTCACCGTGTCTTTTCAAGCCTCATGGTGTAATGGAAGGCAATACCCTGTACCTTAAATTGACATCTGATGAAGGCCTGACATCCAGGGAGTTGCCCACTGATGCGGGCACATGATGCATAGACAACACATGATGGACAGCCTTGCACAGTGGGAGCCCAGAGGTCTAGAAAGTTCATGGGGCTGGTCCAGGATCACAGAGCTAATCCACTGCAAGCATTTGACTTTTGCTTTCTGATCAGTATCTCCTCCATTTTGACTGGAAACATTTCTGTATTCGACCATGATTCATAATAAAAATGCCTTACAAATTTAAAGTAAATTCACCTTTTAAAGATCCAGTTCCAAAGCATAAAGACCCTGCCACCTTCCAGTAAGTGGACAAGCCACCACATCCTGAGATACACAATGGGACCTTCTTCACACTGAGAGAATCCGTGTCCTCGCCACCTGCTTAGGAGATGGGACTCCTATTTCCCATTTCCACAGTGAGGCAAGTGAAGCAGGATGTTCTAGTCCCTTGAAATCAGGCCCTTCATCATGCAAAGAGGCTAATAGTCCCAGTTTAATGGAAATGGCAAAATCAGTAAACTCGGGTCAGATAATCATTTAAGAGTTCATTTCCTCTACATGGCTTAAGATTTCCCATTACCAGTGAACTGGAAAGTAAAAATCAAATTTGGGAAACTCATATAATGCAATGATTTAATCTGCCCCCCCAAGTGTTTTCAGTGGGGACGTGGGGACATCACTAGGGATGATGACCCTCTTTCCTTAGCATCTTGATTTTGTCAAAATTGACAAAAGCATACTTGGGAAGCTCTTTAAAGTCAACAGAAGCCTTCTTTTTATTCTAGTGGAAAGCCAAAACTGAAAACTTACCAAACTTTACTATTAATTGTTACTACTTACTTTTCATATTACATTACAACGTTCTTATAATCAAGCTATACTAATTGTAGCAGATATATTTACAATTCATATTTTTAAAGACTGTACTTTCAGAGATCATTTCTATAGTTTGTTACAATTCCTATTTTTGCACTTTGGTTTTAAGATCAACTCCTGTCATCACGAATATCAATGATTAAAATATTTTATGCTTGAAAAAAATTAAAGATTTATTTATATATTTAAAAAATAAAGTCAATGGAAAATTTTACCTAATTCTGGACATTTCATGGATAAACGTTGGTTTGCACGTTTTGTTTTTATATACACAGCAAGCTGAAAATGTGTTATTTTATTTTCTTCATCAGAAATGCAGACTCTGAGGGCCAGTGGGGGAATGTCACCGGTCACATCAGTAGTGAGCAGCAGGATGAGAACGAACCTTCCGAATATGATATGCTTTATCATTTTCTGAAAAATGTCCACCCATTGGGCACAGGCTGGGGCCATGCTTGTGATCTGTACATATGCGCCCACTCGGTTATTTATTATCCACCAACATGACACAGTGTATGACAAAGGATACTCTTAAAACATAGAACAATCTATGGGTTGGCGTCATCATGCTTTGGAAGATCATCATTATTTTCTCCTTTTACTCACCTGCTATATATATATATCAGGGAAGAAGTTCAATTACTTTGATTTTCAACTTTGTATGATGAAGTAAAAAGAGCAGAAGAAAACCCCACGTTTAAGAGATTGCATTCAAAATGGTACGAAGTTAAGAACAATTCATTCTCAGCATAACTGCTGCATAAATTGAAACAATTTTTAAAATATGTATTATGCCACAATTCTTAGATTATATTAGTGGGAGAACCTTGTGATCATAAAATCAGTGTTTTAATTTCACATAAAATAGCTTTAACCGCCCAGATATGACATATTCATTATGCTTATAGTATGCTGTGACAAATAAAATAGCCTTGCTGGGAGGTGGCTTTGGGTCCTTCGTGAATGGGTTTGACAATGGAGGAACTGGTCATCGTCTACCAAGTACACCTGCCTCTGTGGGACTCCGACCCAGGGGCGCACTGAAGGGAATGAGAGGGCTGGGGGAGCAGCCGTCTCTTGACTCCAGATACTGTGGTATCTACGTGCCAAGTGAAGAGAAGATCCAAGAGTACAATCCGAATTTGCCCGCGCATTTTTATCTATGTGGACTCTTCGAAGGGGGAGAGCTTACAAGCCACGGGGTGTCTGAGACACATGTCTTCCTGATGCAGACATGGCTTCAGACGGCAGGAGAAAACTCAAGCCGGCAGTCTCTCATTCTGCGGCTGATTCTTCTGGAAGCTTGTGACGAAGCCGCTCCCCAAAGTATCCCAGACATTTACCGAAGAGAACACAAGAGCCCAAGAAGGATGCCCTCTGGGCTATGCAAATTTGACTCCTTAATCTCAATTAAAAAGCAGCAAGATAGCACCGACTGTAAGGTATAATCTCAGAGCAGGTGTCTAATAATATTACAATTGTGATTATATATGCCTTCAAAGAGCTATAGGTTGTGCATGTTTATATAATTATATAATGTATTTGAGCAAGAATAACAGATGTGAAGATTTTAGAAGTGCAAGGGGTCAGGGGTTTACCCATTTATCATGTGTTTGTTGAACCTTTAAAATCTACTGTCTGCACTCTAATTATCTGTAGTGATTTTCCGAGGGAAATTTTGTTTGGGCCATATTCCCTCCATCCACTTAAGAGTGTTTGAAGCCGAGCACATGAGGTCCTCATAGCTGTGTCGAGCCTGGTGAACTCTGGGTCACAATTCTCTTCTGCAAGGCTGATGCTCGCGGCAGCCCCTCTGTTCTTGCCGCATGTCCTGCACGCTTCCCTCTGGGGAGATCAGCCCTGTGGGAAACTGTCTCGGCGAGCGCAAGCACTTGGAACAGCGCATGTCCCAACGGGCTTGGCAAGCACCGGTTTACCTATAAATTTTGTCTGTTCCATTAGCTCTTTAACACCTGTCTCTGCTAACAAAGATTTGGTGCAACTATTTACTAAGATCCATTGCAACAGAATTTGGATCCAGCCTTTTTTGTAAGGAAGGGCTCACCATTGCCCCAGGTACACTGGTAAATCTAGAGGGGGTTTTTAAAAATTTTGGTATTTGTGAACTCTACTTAGCTATGGTAGTTAGGAGAAAAAGCACAATATTCTCATGTGGTCATCTTAAATGAAATTCATAATCCTTTCATTAGGGTTTGTTTTTTTTTTTTTTCAAAGAAGGGATAATTAGTCAGGGCACTTTGGCTCCAGTATTCAATTGGTTTCTGTTGTTTTTCCCATAATCAAACATTACTTGGTGAGGAGGCACACTCATTAAACAGTGTTCCTTTTTGTTTGTTTTTATGCCAGAAGTAGAGGAAAAAATAAGCAGCATTGGGGAAAAAAATGTATTGAATCAAACCACTGATGGCAAAGCAATTCACAGCCCAGAACGCAGAGAGCATCCCTTCGGAGACCACGCTCGCAGGAAGGAGGTGCTGGATGGAAGGTGCTGCCCACCCTCCTGGGGGGAGCGCGCTGTGCACCCCACTGCAGGAGCCCCGGCTCCCTGCTTGCTGCCGGAGCCTCCACCCTCCCCTCCCCTCCTCGCCTCCTGCTTAGTCAGGTCTTCAATTGCTGTGTGCCATTTTTCAAAAGGGACACGCTGCTCACTTTTCAAAAATTGTCTAAAGCGCTCCCACGGGAGGAAAAGAAAAAGGAATAGCACATCTGACCTTGGAAGGCTGGAAGTCAGAGCGAGATTTTTTAAGCTGGATACGAACCTGAGTCACGAATGAGGTTTTCCTGGAGACAGGGAGAATCCGTTATCCTAAACCTAGCCTATCCGCAGTGTTTTCCTTCTCGTCCTCACCTAGAGCTGTAAAGACAAAGAAGGAATAAAGAAAGACTCGGTGGTAGAAAGGCATCACGTCAAGAGCTATAGAATCCAAGTATTCCTAAAGTTCTGAGTCCTCCTCTGCAAAGGGCAGCCATAGTTTTTGTGACATTTTAAATTTTAAAACATCTGTGAACGATATTTTAGTCAGCAGATTACAAAGGTGACCTAACTCGGCAGCACACGTGTGGAGGCCCCGGATGATCCAGAAGCAAACCTCCTTCCTTTGCCGTAGCTAACACGTCCCATGGGCAGTGGAGCTGGACAGAGACCTGGGCCGTCCCACCCCCACGGCCTCCTGGTCTTCTCCGGGTGCCCCCGCAGGGCTGGGCTCGGGGTCCCTCTCCGAATGCACCTGCGCTCTTCTGACCCTCCAGAGCCTGAGCCGACAGCCCAGTCCTGTGGCTGCTCCTGGCTTAATGGCCCCAGATTACGTGTGAAGAAAATGCCAGGCTCCGTTTCCCTAAACGTGTACTATTCTATGAAGTTGTCTTTACCCCGCCCTGACCGTGATGAGTAATCATTTGGCCTTCACGCTCATGCCTCTTTTCCTCGCACTGATTCTACCGCCCTCAACACAAACACGAAATCTGCACATGATTGATACTCAGAATGCGGCTCCACGCCGTGACTTCGAAGGGCGTATTTTAGTTGAGCACCTACTAAGGCCAGCCTCCGGGCCTGCTAAGAAGTGCGGGAGTCACGTGAAGCGAGCCAACAGTGCACCTGCTCTGGACACAAACAGCTCCAGCTGAGGTTTCTCCTGGAAGGTTAAATCAGCGGGGGGCTAGTTAACTTCACAGCACTTATCAGGACCCCAAAACGATCGGGGATCCAGAGACGGGCAGTCAGGCTCCACAGGAGCCCCCGTTTCCATGCACGAGAGAACTGAACACTGGTATTTCTGACCACGGGCACCCGGTGCTGGGCGAGGAGCAATCAAAGGGTCCTTAGCAGACCATATGCTTCCGGCCCCAGCCTGCTCGGGTGATGAGCCCGGCGGCTCCTTCCACACCCTGTGGGCCTCGCCTCCTCTGACCGAGGGTGCGCATTCCGAGGCGGCCGGCAGTGATTAGGGGCAATCTGTGAAACTAACTGGTCCATACAGGGATCAAACGGGAGTCGCTTTAGCGCCGCCTGGCTCCAGATGCGCTAACAAGCCTCGGAAGCCAGATGACGGCTTTCTTTACGTGGGGCTCTCCGTGGGCTTCTCCCTTCTATCTCTGCACAAGAACGGAGTCACCGCCGTGTCCTCACTGGTGTTCCAGGAGTGACTTCGGGCAAGCGGTGATTTGAGGTGAACTCTTCTTCTGTGCCTAGAAACGTATGTCCATGCACCTGCGTGTAAAATACCGTTATATATACAAGCACTTATAGATAAATACCCTGGTCCCAAAGAAAGGGACACGCCAAAGGCCTCGCTGATTCATGGCCACCCTGCAATTCGAGTGGCACTTGATAAAATCATAGGCAAGCACAAATGTTGAAGAAAGAAGACGATACATGCAGATTTGTCGTGCGTTTTGTAATTACCTTTGTACTCATCCGGAGGTCCCAGAAGCATAAGGGAGGAAGGAGGTGCTGGCCCCCAAAGAGTTTAAAACTATGGTGCATTGCATTACAGGATCCTATTAATAATTAAACTGTCTGTCACTTACCAACAACATACATTCCAAATTAAATTTAAGCAAAAGGGAAAAAGAGATCATTTGGGACTGAATTAGTGGGCTTCAGAGAGAAATAAATAATAATCAAACATCTGTGTTCTAAATAGTACGTGCTTTATCAGACAAACAACTGTTACCGTCTCATTGTATAGAATTGCTTGGGGAAAACATGGTAACTGGAAAGCGGAGTCTCAGGAAGTGGGGGAGGTGAGGAAAAGTTCATTAACAAGTCAGAAAGTGATGGAAAGTTGCCGCGTCGTGTTATCTGCTTCTTCCTTAGCATCTTTGTTGGCAAACGAGAAGGCAAACTCACCTGAGTGCACGGCTCGGCGGACGGTCCTGGAGCCCCAGACGCGTCGATGGCCCAGTCCTGAAAAGGCAAAGAATACAAATATCACACCAAACTCGTAATTGCTGAGTTGCCCGGAACCCTGTCGGTCGTGAAGGTTACAGAGAGAATTTATTTTTTTTGCAGGCGAGGAAGAGAGAAAAGACATAGCATTAATAAAGAAATGGGTAAAGAGGGAGAAATGAATATTACCCCAACTCTGCGGAGATTCGGTAGAGGACATGACATTAACACGGCTCGCTGCAGAGGAGTGACCGAAATAAACAGCAATGCGTAACCACAACGTTTGCTAATTAACCTGCAGTAATATTTCATAAAAAGGGAGCGGGGTTTTTTTTGCCTGTTTTATCCCAGTGACATTTATCTCTCGGTCACTCATAAATCTAGCAGGCTGCCATTGAGACAGTCGGAGTAAATAAAGCGATTAGTGATTCTGATCCTATATTTGGGGTTGTCTTCACGTCTCTGCCCCCGGCAGCCTTGGTGCGCTTTCCGCCTCTGCTCCTCCCCTCTGGCAAAGAGGGACACCGGTGCCTAACTGGGAACTCATGGCAAACCTGGGGCGTGAGATCTCTGGGAGGGGTGGCGCTCCTGGCAGGGCCCCTCTTGTTGCTCACGCCGCGCCGGGCGTGGAGGCCGGGCCGCTGCTGGATCCTCGGCCGCCTCTGCAGCGGGTGACCGTCTGTGTGTCTTCTCCTTAGGTAACTGTGTTAAAATATCATTCCAGCTGCAACACTTGTTTTACAAGAGCTCTGGTTTTGTCTGACACAATATGGAACAACATTTGTCATCCGTTATCAGGGGTGATGTATTTGTTAGCCTGCAGAGAAACATCTGCTGTGCCTTAATCTCCAGCGTGCAGGCCGATATTCATAGGATACAGCTGCATAAAATCACGGTATTAGATGGGCTGTCCGGTCTGACATGAAGGCTCGCTGGCAGGCAGAGGGAAACAGATCTGATTATCTCCCTTTTACATATTTATTTATGTCAAATATTTCTGAGAATCCATACATTACCTCTCCTTTTATGCATTGTTGTTCTGCAGTGACAAGCCATCGACATCCAAATGAGAAATTTATGTTACATATTAAATATGGACATCTGAATGATTATCAAATCTATAGAAGCCAAGCCTGGCCAATCACCCCTACATAATGGATGAGAAGTGGATGTGACTCAATTTGCTCCGTGGAAAGCCTCGGCGACCCTGGCCCACGCTTCATCAGGACAGCACCGCCATTATTTGCTCTATTCATCTCACTTGGCATCACTCAATAAAATCTGCACGTGATAAAGAGAATAACCTTGGTCCAGAGTGAGAATAAAGAAAAGAGATCATTTCCTGTATTCGCAGGTAGGGTACCTACTGGCACCCATTTGCTTCGATGTGCACATCCATGCATCACTGTGCCGTGAGCTTCTGAGGTCAGGGTGCGGGCGGCCGGAGCATTGTGCGGGGAGCCCGGCCGGCAGACCGTCCACCATGCTGAGCTGTCAGATCTCTCTGGATCACTCGCTGGATATAAAAACCTACATTGTCGCTGAGCTCCATTTGGGGACACACGTACCCGTAACACCGCAGAGTGAAACGGGACAGTGAGATAAACCACTCGGGTTTGCTTATACTTCTGGGTTGAGAACTCTGGTCACCAAATGATGTAAAACACATTCCATCAAGTTATAAATTTGAATCACTTACTTAAATTAATCTTAAGGTCAATGCAGTTTGGACTCAGACCCTGGAACACAGGTTTCTCCCCATAGCAACCCACCCCCTAGCTGCTGGCTGAACGGTGCAGCTGGGAGCTCACTCCTCAGCGCAGGCCCCCCAGGGAGGAGCCACTTGGGGCTCCCAGGGGAAGCTCTCCTTCCAAGTGCGCATGTACATGTGGACGGATGAAGCCCAGCTCCATGGGGTGTGGAAGTTAGACATGCCTCGTGGACAAGGCGGGGCTTCCCCCGGGGCTGTGATGGGCGAACAGGAGCCCCACGGGCCAGGCTTGTCCGATGACGGTGGGGTAGAGGGCCAGGTGTGCATGGCAGCAAGAACACGCTTTCTCATGCACAGAGGAGGCTGATGCTGTGCAAATTTGGGGGGGGCAGTCCCTTATATAACACAGTAAGAAGGTCTTATTTCACATGGAGTCCAAGGAGAATCACTGAAGGTTCTGGAGCAATCCATATTAATGAAGTATTTTAGAATACTAATTTGTATATATACCAGACGGATTCAAGAGAATTGAGGCTGAAAAAAATTGGAGGAGTAAGAAGGATTTGAAGTAATCCAGAAGTCAGTCAACCCAGAGGCGGCGTATTTCACATCCCAGCGATGCTGCAAAAAGCACCACACACTTAGTGGTTGACGGCACACACCTACGTAGTCTCAGGGCCCAGAGGTCCCTCATGGGTCTCGCCGAGCAACAGTCCAAGTGTCTGTGGGCTGGTTCCTTCTGGATGCTCCCGGGCAGATCCGCTCCTCAGCTCCCGGCTCTGGGCGGTGCCCCCGTCCTCACCTGGTGCCCCTCCATCCTCACAACCAGCAATGGCGGGTCGCTTCTTACTCGGCATCTCTCCGACTGAGTCCCTCCTTCCTTCCTCTTCACACCAAGGGACCCTTGCTACTATGTTGACCACTCACCCTGATTGATAATCCAGGATAATCTCCCTATTTTAAGGTCATCTGATGAGCATGTTTAATTCCATCTGCAGCCCTAATCCTTACCCTTGCCATTCGCAGGTTCAAGGATTACAACATGGACATTTTGGGAGCCAATATTCTGCCTTCCACAGGCAGAGAGAATAGAAAAGTAAAAAACTCTAAACGGACAAGAAGGGGAAAATTGCATTTTTTTGAAAGGGGTAATTTCATAAATCAATGAGGGAAACAAGATTTCAATATGCACAACAGGATGAGCCATGTGACAATAGAATGTCAGGGGTTAGAAACATGGGAATTTATTTTCACCATCATGATAATGCAAAAGAGCTTTTATTGAGTGCTTACTGTGTGCCAGCCAGTCTGTATACATGAGATATATGATCTCATTTAACTCCATTTAATTCCTGTGGCTTCATTTTACAGATTAAAACAATGGCATCATGGTTTATGCACTGGGAAATGATTAAGGAAAGTATGCTCCATTGTTTGCGCCCATGTATTTTCTATTGATCCTAGTAGCAAGCAAACTGGATGTTGTGACAGAGCACTACTCACATTGACCTCGTTGGGCGCTGCCTGAGAACACTGCCCATTATCTACGGTAAGTATTCAGAATACACTGTTATGGATTGTGACATTTTTATGAGGCTTGGGATAAATTAAAATCCCACAACAATGGAACTGTCTTAAAATCAGCCTGTTGTCTTACCTGGAACGTGCTCAGCAATGGATCTCTCTCCGCCATTGGTCTTTGCCTCCTTCACCTCATGCAGAGTCTCCTGGAGCTCCTTATAAAACAAAAAATAAGGCTTCTGTGTGTCAGAAAGGTATGCGTTGTTTTAGGTCCTGATTAATTTTTTTCACTTCATTTTTAAAATAGATTTAAATAAAGATCGCAGTGATTATAGTCCCTGAATTATTGACTTTTCTATATTTCTAAGAAAATATTATTCTTTTGAAACCTTAAGGTGCGGAAGAAAAGTTGACAGTTACATTACTCTAAATATCTTCCCTATATCTGAAAACCACAGGTGACTCCAAAAGTCAAAACAAGTGGATTAACCATTTGCCCAAGGAGCGCCCACGAGTATTACGGTCCCTCCCTCCCTTCCTTTCTTGTTCCAGTATAGTTCTCACACACCGTTACATGGGTTTCAGGTGTACAACAGAGTGATTCAACAACTCAATACATTGTACATGTTCACAAACTCAGCTACTTACCACCTGTCACCACACACCCCTATTCTGTGTCTTTTATCCCTGTGACGTATTTGCTCCATCTCCAGAAGCCTGGCACTCCCCTGCACCCCCTCACCCATTTTACCCACCGCCCACCCCATCCTCTCTGGCAACCATCAGTTTGTTCTCGGTATTTATAGGTCTGACTCTTTTTTTATAGTTGTTTCTTTGTTTATGCATTTGTTTTGTTTTTTAGATTCCACACGTAAGTGAAATCAGAGGACACCATTTTCTCTGGATCACAGAGCCAGAAGAGTCAGGGTTTGGGAAACACATGGGATTCTGGGTCTTCCCAGGTCAAAATCCTCCTGGAACGACCACAGTAGAACAGAAGGAGGCTGGCAAGGGCCTGAAGATCTTAAACTTGATCTGTGAGCCCACATGTGGTGACTGTGGGGACGCCTGCCCTGTAGAGAGGTGCAGAATCATGGTGGTGGCATGGCTAAGACGTGAGCGTGCAGGAAGGCATGTTGGGAAACCAGGAACTGACACAAAGCCCTGCCGTGGGCGTTGGTGGGTGATGTTGTGGCGTGATGAGGTCTGGATGGGACATCCCAGTCTGTGAGGGACTGTGGTTACAGAGTCCAGCTGGGACACCCCGCTGTGTGTGTTGTCATTCCAAGGCACAGGTCTGTGGACCCTTAGTTCTATGTCGTGGGGTCACTTGAACTGGTAAGTTCTCTTCAGCAGTTTCCTGGCCAGTCGGGGTGCGACCAGCAATTGGATGCTTGCAGGCAGGACGGACGTGCCAGCTGTAAGGTGGGTCTTGCTCACTAGGGAACAAAGCTCGTCTAACTCCCAACACCCACACTGTCCTGCTGGTCTCTGCATAGGTCACAGCCTATGCTTTAGGGGCGTTTATAAATTTGGAAAAATCTCAGTACATATCACACAAAATTATCAATTTATTACTTTACCAAAAACTTACTTTGCTTTTAGATAGAATCCAGTTGATATACACCAGTATCGATGTGGCTTTGTTTCAGTCACCTCCCCGCACTGGGGTTTTTAGGCTAAAAATGTTTTCCCCTTTGACCACGTGAAATAACCAGTGAACGAGTGAGGACTTACTGTTTTCATCTCCTTCTGGGAAAAAATCCATAGAGATAGAAGTTGGTTCTTTGAGAAATTTCACTTTGAGTGAAAAAATAGGGTCCCTCAGTTTCTTTTTGTCTTTGTTCTCTTTGGTTGTGGTTATTGCAATCGGTGGTTCTTCCTTGGACACCCAGCCCCCAAGACAACCATGGGAATGTGTGGGTAAGTTATGCCAAGGATTAGAGATTTTTCAGAAATAGTGAGAAAACACCATTACTTTTTAAGAATAATCAACAAATTGAAAGAAGCCAAGAAGAGAGAGGAAAAGATAAGTGGCCACATGAAGATGACCCGGGTGGGACAGCGTGTAGATCTCGAGACCATGGGAGCGCAGACACAGCAGAGCGGGGCGTCCCAGACACCTGTTCCGAGTGAAAGGTGTGACTGGGAATGCCTGGGGCTTCCCCAATTTACATGAAAACAGAGCTGAGGTGGAGCCTTTAACCTGGCCAAGTGGCTATGTGAGGGGACAAGTTAGGGACTCAGTCCTCATGGGAAGGATCAGCACCAGGATCAAATCCGGGACAAACACAGCCCTACTGCTTGTGTGTGACTCTCGCAAAACATACACACACGTACCCACACACGCGAGGTCCTTATTTTGCTTCCCCGTTCGAGAGGCATCGAGCTATGGAAATTGCAGGATGTTCACTCCACGCACGGGTTTCCTTCCCGGGTTCCAGGTGGGTCCCCTTCCAAAGGGTCTTCGCTCACTCACCCCCAGTTGTGCGAAATCGTGGTAACAGTGAGCAGCCGGGTGAGTCTCTGCCTCTTTGGTGCTCTGTGATTTGTGCGGGGAGCCTAATGCTGGCAATAAAGTACCCATGCCTATCTGTTAATCAGGGGACGATATCAGTTGTTTCACATCACGAGGACCGAGGGACAAAAGCAGGCGGAAGGCTCAGGGCAGCACAGAGCTCAGGAAGAAAAATTCCATCTTGTTGCAGGTTAAAATCAATTCTGATGACTCAAACCCATCTAATGAGGAATTTAATGCCCCCCACATAGCTCGTGAGCAATGCAATGTTTCAGTCCAGAAGGATGGATACAATCGGCTCTGGAATTCAGCACATACATTGACCAGCTTCGAGAACCCTTTACTTCAGAGACCCTTCAACCAATTTACAGGACAAGCCCTTATGGTTTTCATCTAAGTTAAAAAATTCCTTTAATAAGTTCCAATTTTGTGTTTTGTTCCTCCCAAGGGGGGGAAAAAAGGATACAGTTGGTATTTTCTTTTGACATTATTTATAGACTTAAAAGATTTGGTACACTGATTTTTTCTTTCTTTCTTCCATTATGTGACAGGATTGAGTAGACATATGCACAACCTTGCGAAGCTGATCTCCCGAGATGGAGAAAATGTTCACATTTTCCGCGTAGCGGAAATCAAATGCAGCAGACCTTTTCAGTTCGAGTTATTATTTTGAAGGAAATAATGTGCATTAAAAGAACTTGTAGGATATTTTCTACTAATATAAGTTTGTCTGAGAAAAGCTTCCCGGGGAGGGAGCAGCCCGCTGTGCAGAAAGCTCTAGCTGCACTCCGCTGTGCTTGGAGCCCTTGGTTTTAGGCTGTAAAGGAGCCCATTTTTTTTTTAATGAACATTTAATTAATATTAATGTTATGCTAATAAAATACATTGATTAAATAACTCCTGTAATTCATTAAATATCTTGCTGGAAAGTAGCTAAACATACATACTGTGAAAATGCCCTTGGAAGTTTTGAAATTATATAATGCTTGTAAATTCAGGAAACACATAATGCTGAAAATACCAGCTTGTCAGTACCGTACCGAGAGGCATCCAACTCTCACTCGCTGGCAAAGATCAGCCTGGGCGCAAGGCAACGTTGTAACTCTGTCACATTTTCTTTGGACAGAGCCCATTCACCATATAATATGTATCAGGCAATTGTATGAACTGATACATTCCAGGTGATAAAATTAGCCAACCTCTGGCTTTAAATTTCTAACGATCATGGTGTAAATCCGTTTTAAAAGCATGAGATATCTGAGCAGAGTCCTCTGACATGCCTTTTGTTTCCTGTAAGTGTATCTTCAAATGTCTTAGAGAGATAGTTTACACAGCAACTGCAGCTGAATACATGGGCAATTATTCTCAAGCAGCAGGAAGCATTCGACGGCCGCGCTCGGGCTCCGCGAGGTGTTCCTGAAGGTCCCCTCTCTAGTGACGGGCGATGGGCTCCTGCCTCGGGACCACACACATGCCCCGTCTCGCGTTGCTCACAGTTAACACTGACATGGTCTGCAACTTCAGCCGCCCATCTATCAGGGTCCTCACAGGAGCTTTGGTATTGGGGAAATTATTTGCCTTTGTTGCATTCATTTTTGTTTATAAAATACTAATTACCTCTTTTATTGTTTGAAGAGATTAAAAGTTAATAGGAGAAACTAAATAAACAGAATGCCATTCTGCACAAACTATATAAGCTGGTAATTAATTTCTGGCCTCCTCTGAGCTAATTAACTCATATAAAGAAATGAAGTTAATGAACCATAATTCTAGTCATACAAGTGTAGATACAAGCAGTTTGACTTAATGAATTAATAAGGTATTTCCTTTCTCAGAGGTTTTTCAATTGTGTTCCTAATCTGAAGGCCCCTTTAATGTTCCTTTCTGGTTAAAATACTTAATAAATGGCAGGGCAACCTGGTGATGGTGCAAGCACGTGGCACTATTCCACGAGAGTCTCTGGGTGTGGACTGCTTCCCGCCGTCGGTTGCGGCCGGCGCGTGCCCAGGCGAGCCCCCCGCAGGACGAGGAACGCAGAGGAGGCTGTTCGAGTGACAGCTTTTCCCAACGTCCTGTGACAAATTGGGGTAAACTGAGGAAATGTCCCTGTGTGTGCCGCCTTAGGTCACACCTAGCCAAGAAACTCACAGGTGTTCTCTCCAGCCATTCATATTTCTTAGTTTCTACATCCACAACTTCTGAGAGTGCTAACCTAAAGTCTGGATTAATAAAGCTCAGATGAGTTGAAAACCATCTTTTTTGGTGGGTTTTTTTTGTTTTTTTTTTGCCATTTTCATGTTGGAAACCTTCTAATGTTGCATTAAAACATGGTGTAAGGCATATTTCTTTGGTATTCAGGGCATGAGAATGGTATGCAGGGTAGTGCTTTTAAAAGGTTATTTTGTTTCCCAAATAGAGGCCCCACCCAGGATCTGGAAAGGTATATGTATATTCTTTGTTTACAATAATTTTGAAAGAAAATGATCTAGCTAAAGCTCTTTATTTTCGTTAATTTGTTTTCTAGTACTTAAGGTGTTTTCAGGATAAATATTTGGGTCCCAGTATTGGCACATATTCCAAGCGACACTCTATACGTAATCTGAAGGATATATGTAGGACACAAAATTGTGCAATCTTGCCAAGGATCAAAAGTTTGGGTGGGACTTACACCAAAGCAACTCCAGGCTTTAATGTTGTAGCCAGGCCTACGGCCACTATGACCTCCCAGGGAAGGCTCCGGGGCCCCTCCTCCATCTACAGGTGCTGCCAGGAATCCGTGCTCAGCATGCAAATGGGAAAAGATAAAGAAATTGGGAAGGAAGAGAAAGAGCAGGAGAGCATGTGCTGAACCTGACAGTCATTATTTGATTTAATGGTCCCATCAGAATGAGCCAAATGCTGTTCTAATCCTGCTTTTGTTGACTCGAAACTAAGATTTTCAGAAGTTGGGTAAGTGGTCCAAGCTTGCACAGCTGGTCAGTGAGAGACATGTCATCTCTGCGGGGACATCAGCATGTTTGACCACTGTCCCCCTGCTCCACCATGCCTCCCTCTACAATTGCACAACAGCGGCCCTCCCCACCCCCGGGGCTCACGGGGTTGGGAGATGTTTGTCTTCTTGGGCACGGACCCTGTGCCAACTGCCTCCAGGACATACTGAGCAGAGCGCCAGGGGCCCTGGTGACCCCTGGCCCTTCACCTCCCCCGACCCCACCACCAATCTAGAGGGTGGTGATGATCACGAAAATGGCAAAGATGAGAAACCGTAACAGTGTGTGCGCCTCAGTCACAGCCAGAAGCAGGGGCCAGACGGTGGGAGTCGAGGGCCCCGGGGATGGTGTTCATGACCCCGGCCCACCACCGCTGCCGGACAGAGCGGGACGGGCAAGGCCACGTGAGCCTCCAGTTCTGGTCTGAGGGTTTGCTGTGAGCCGCTCACCAGCGCCAGAGAGCTCCGGCCCCCGGCGCCTGGCCACACGTCCTCTCCAGAGTGTCTCCCTCGCTGCTCTGTGCACTCGGGACCCCAGATGTACGCCATCATGGACTGCGTTGGACTGGGCTAGGACTTCAACCCCTCAGTCGAACTTTGAAGGCAGGACGTTTTCACGGCCACAGAAGGACGAGCTGGCTTGTGCGGACCTGGCCACAAGTGGGGCCATGGAGCTGAGCTCGTCCGGAAGCCGAGGGTCATGCCAGGGACGCGCCTCCCCCTCTAGCAGAGGAGTTGCCACCCCAAGCGCTCCCTGTGTTCTGTGGTCCAGGTGTGGACGAATGCCTGGGCATCTGGGCAAAGCTCTGCCAGCCTGGCACATCCCCACGTGTCAGGTGTGAAAACTGCAGTAAAACAAAGCTTTCGTTACCTTGAAGAGACAAAGCGAAGAGCCACCAACAGGGGTCCCCACACTGGCTCCCCCACGTCCTCCTGCCACGTTCGACTGTGCATTCTGTGGCTTGTATGAACATCTTCTGGTCCCACATCGATCCACCCCTTGTGCTCAGCACTGGCTTCTCCCTTGTATCAGCGGTGATAAATTAATCGCCAGTGACCCAGTTCGTGTGTGTGACTGTCCCCTGTTGGACACAAACTCTATTTATTTATAGCTATTCTGCAGTTATTAAATCCTGTCGAGGTTCATACAAAGCGGGGATTGCAGGTAACAGGGCCCTCGTCCAGGCTCTGGTTTGCAGAGATGTTCTGCTTCTGCTGCCTGGGAACGTGTCTCCTCCATGGCTTGCTCTCAGCTTCTAAAGCAGGAGAAATTGGATATTTGCTTTTTGGCTTGATCAAAAAGACAACCAATTCAGACCCAAATACCATGTCAAGAATGTGTCCCCCATGACTCAGAACCGAGATTTTATGTAGTGAGTGATGCCCCAGCCCAGTGACAGTGCCTAGAGAAAGGGGGCATGCAGAGCCCTTCTGGGGGCTTCCCTTGGCCATGTGGCTCCAGTCTAGGCCCATCGTAGGGGGCTGTGTGTGCACCGGGGTCCCGCCATCCCCACATGCCTTCGGAGCCCGATTCCTTGCACACTCGGTCTATAACACACCGTGTGGGGGTCGCACACTTGCCACCTCATTCTGCCCCCTGCAGCTGGCCCCAGGGACCCGTGTTGAAGCTGCTACCGTCCTGTCACCAGCCGAATGATATTCACCGAGCACAGAGTCATCCTCTCCCCAAGCCCTCTGATTCAAAAACAAGAATGTTTCTCAGCTTTTCCAAGAAGAAAACAATCGCTGAGTGAACACCCTGTCCCCTTCTCACTTTCTCCTCCTACTGCCAAGAGTTTTAAAGCATGAACAGATTAGCTAGCAGATACTCCAGGCTGCGTCCACAGCGGGGCGCCCTGAGTGGGCCCCAGGGCCTTTTAACCCTACCTTGTGGGGCGCACTGAATTCACCCTGACAGTCTGTAAGCCAAATACTGTCCCTGGACCCCCTGTTGGTGGTCCTTCGCCTTGTCTCTTCAAGGTAACCAAAGGCTTTGTTTTACTCCAGTTTGAAATTTTTCCCAAAAACACCTGACATGATCCAGAGCACAGTGTGATGGCTAAACCGGGGGCTCCCCCTCTTTTTTGAGTCCCTGGGCTCAGCCCCTCCGCCCACCTGTGGATGTACAGGGCGACCCTCAGAATGTGTATGTGCAGAGATGCCCGGACACCCTCAGGTCCTGCCCCGACACGTGGGGAGGGACTAACAGCCACCCGCGGAACCCCTTCTTCCAGGATGAGTGGCGGGAATTAACTGCGTGGGGAGCATCAGCTCATCAGGCAAGCGGTAGGGACCCACAGGAGACACAGCTCGGGGGAAGACGAAGTCCCAAGGCCAGGAGAAGATGTGTCTCTAGAATGACAAGTCAAGGCCGTGCTGAGCTTGACCAAACAACAGAAATCTGGAATGGCCGTGAGTTAAGGAGCCACTCAAACCTGCATCGTTTTGATGATACAGTTGCACTGAAGAATCCTCCCTTCCAAGTTTGTGACAGAAAATGTGGAACTCCAGAAGCTAGAACAGAATCTATAGCTTTGTCATTTTCCAAATAGTACATGAAAGATTGATGAGTGAGGGTATATTGGTAATTTTCAGCTAAAAAAAGATGGGTTTGAATAAGACTGATAAGATTATAGGATCGTGCTCTGGACTCAGGGACAGATGCCAGAGCTCACGCTGGCTCAGCCGCATCCCAGCTGTGGGGCCACTTGTTTCGCTGCCTCCGTATCCTCATTTGCACAGTGGAGACAGTGAAGGCCTCTGCCCAGGACCAGGGCAAGGAACAAGTAACAGTTCCTGGTCTCAGATGTCAGCAGCTATCCACAACCAAGGGCCAGCTAGCCCATACCCAGGCAGGCTCAGTTACACAGATTAAGGGGTTGTCCCTGTTCTCTCTTTCTCTTGCCATCAGGAGGCAAGATCTAATGAGAACAACAGAAAAGGTGTTCTGTCATTACTGAGACTAAACACGCATGTGAAACTTGGGACCCCTGGCATTTGGGACTGAAGCTGCAGAGCTGAGTCCCTCCCACCTTGCTCTTGTGGGAGAGGACGCGGGGAATGTGTACCTATCTTCAGGAGAGCACAAGTCTCCACGCATAAAAGCATGTGTGCAAAATCTCAGCATTGCGTGAGGAGAAGAATTTTTATTTTAAGCCGATCAAAAATTATTTTTGAGATTCCCTAGGGAACTTTAAGAAAAGCTTGGAATTTCATCCACACTGGCATGTAGCATATTGTCGGAAGAAGGCTTGAGAGAGAGATCAACAACCAAAAATACCACAAGTGATATATGAGGGATAATATTGCTCATGTCCTATCATTTTAAAGCATGCCATTAACTAAAGCATAAGTGGCCTCCAATGGGGACCTTTGCTCCTGCATTGTGGCCCATTGATCAATTTCATTTCCATCCTCAATTGAGAGCCAGGCTGACAAGGCTCGGAAATGTGTTTCATCTTGATTTAGTAAATTTCATTTATCTGTCTCCATTATTTACTCAGATGCTAAGAATACATCTTTTCTTGGCCATTTGCTCCTAATTGATGAGGTGGCCATGTGTGCGGGTCCAGGGCTCACTGTCTCTGGCTTTTGATCGACTGTGTATGAAGTAGGCTTTTAAAACTTGTAACAGCCTCTTCCATGGCCACAACAGCATCGTTATTAATGAAAAGCATGACTGTCAGGTACTGGAAAGCAATCTAATTAAACAGCAAGATTTCCATAAAATGAGTTTCAAATCAATCGGTCAATACTGAAACCACTTAAGAAGATGTAAGTATGATAAGCTGTGATTCGGCTGAAGAAGGACGTGGGCACACCACTCGCTACTGTGTTCAGACTCACGTCTAGGCGCATCTTCAGTTCCCCTAGCAAATGTTACCCAAAGTGCTGCTTTTTCTCTCAGAATTCAGAGGATTCAGACAACTATCTCAGACAAAACCACATGCCTAGGCTTCCCGGCCTGAGGACAGTTTCTGATGGTGTCACAGGCAGCAAGGTCCGGGAGGCACATGGAGCCAGGCAGAGGTTCAGGTAACTCCTGTCCTATCACCCATCCCTGGGAGAGGTCCTGGCTTTGCACCTGCTGAGGCTCAGACTATCCAGTGAGCCGGGGAACTGAGTTACTGGAGTTTTCTGTCCATACTTAACTCTGTAAATACCTACGTGTGTTGTATATAAGCTTCGTTGCTGAGGAAAGATAAACTGTCCAATATTTCCATGAAATCTCCTCTTGCTCATAAAATCAAGACCTCTTTGTAAAAGGGAGGATATTTATTAAAAACACTGATGGGGAGGGCGCCTGGGTGGCTCAGTTGGTTAAGCGACTGCCTTCGGCTCAGGTCATGATCCTGGAGTCCCGGGATCGAGTCCCACATCAGGCTCCCTGCTCGGCAGGGAGTCTGCTTCTCCCTCTGACCCTCCTCCCTCTCATGCTCTCTGTCTCTCATTCTCTCTCTTGCAAATAAAAAAAAAAAAAAAACACTGATGGGGAGAGAGACAAGTAACAATCAAGTCCGTAGTCTATCTGCATAGTGAGAGACCATGCATGGGGAGAGAGGAGGAGACACACAGTCACATCCACCCCCAGTATCTGATGATGCACAATTCCCGTGCCTCCTTAGCTAGACTTACCTAATGTCTGTATTCACAACAACTTAACTCAATTCCACAGGAAAACTGAAATGTCAAAAACATTTATATTGTTTTAGAAAAAAAAGTTTCTGTAGAAATTGCTCAAATCAGTTCTTGAAATATCTACAGTAGTTTTTAATTTACAAAACAGGATTTTGGTTCTTATTCAGGTCATCTTCTTCATCAATGACTGCTTATGTAGAGAGCACTTCTTTTCATTTTCTGGTCTTTATTACGTCTGTCCTGCATGCAATGAAAACTTTAGGTCCTGTCTCAAAAGCCATGTTAGGATGTAGGCCAGTCATGGGCATCCAGTCCTGGTATCCCTGGGCTTCTAAAATTCGGCAACCCCTTACTGTCTGACTAGTGATGCTCTCTGGATAAGTACCCTTTTCTCACTTCCACCGCGTATTTTTTAATGTAGCTATACACACCCATGTGCACACACACACATACTCTAAGTGTTTTATGCTAAAACAGGGTGATTTCCAATGTCTGCTTATTCCGCCATTTGACCTGCAATAGGTTGGATTATCATTTTCTACATTTAAGTTGTACAAAATGATGCTATATCTATTTTACAGGTCTTTAAAATGTGAACCCAATAGCTATCACCTTTACATTTTACAAACCCTTATTGGATCTAATTATTTTGTGCCATCATTCATTCAGCAAACACTTCCTGGATCCTCTCCAGCCTTCAGGTATTGCATTTATCATGCACTGAAATTAATCAGGTATTGATCAACAGAGCTAATATGAGTGAAGCACTTTGCTCCCACCTGGAACACAGTGACAGAAGATGAGCAACGGGAACGAGGAAGCAACAGCTAAAGATGCAGATCCTGTGTCCTCGAGGGCACTGCATGTGTGAGTGGAAAGTAGGGGGGATCACTTGGTGATGAAGGAACGTAGGAAGGAGGGAATCTGTCTGGAAGTCGGGTGAGACCTCCCCGACATGCAGCACCCCAGCTGACTTCCACACACGTCTACCAGCCAGGCAGAAGGGTCGGCCCAGGAGGGGCGGCGTGGCTTTCCAGGCCCAGGGCTGCAAGCAGGGCAGTGGTTGGAGGTCAGGGGCCGATGAGCAGAGGGCAGGAGATGGGCAGGACTACTACTGTCAATGGTGGAAGCCCAGCCCTTTCCAAAGTTGGTATTTCTGGTTTCAAAATCCTTTGCTCAAGCATCCAGCATGTCAAATGGATGCCGACATCCATACATATCAGCCAGTGGTGCAAGGCCCTGGTTTCAGGGCGACTGATGCCAACCCCAGCAGCCTGGCACAGGGGTGCAGATGGTGTGGGTGGCTCCTTTGCCCCCTGCCCTTGGGGCCCTTCTTCTGCCACGTCGTAAACACCATGGTCCCCACAGTTCCCTTCTTGGGCTGCTCCAGGCAGCCCTCTGGGTTCATTGCCACCATCCGGCTGAGGCTCTTCCTCCAACTCTAGTGAACCGTCAACCAGATATTCGAGCTACATGTCCTACATGTACCCGCCAACTCCTTTCCTGCCTTCCCGCAGCCTTCTCTCTTTCCAGTAGTTAGTGAATTGGGCCATAATCTTCAGTCCAGGGCTGGGATCCAGGGCTGCTCTAGATGCTCCTTCTCTCTCACGTCACACTTGGCGCATGCTGCCCACTCAGGGCCCTCACGCGTCCCCGAAATCCATAAACACGGAAATGGTGCCCGACGTTGTATTTTTGAGCGATAAAAACCCACAGTACTGAGATGTGAATGTTTGAAATGACCTGGGCGAACCCCAGGAAGCAGCTCTTTCTACAGGTCAGAGACAGTCAGCAGGCCCCATGACAATCTTAGCAATTTCATGAATTTTCATCTCATAGAAGTGACCGCCCACTCGTCATCCTGGGATAATTTCTTTTTGTCAAGTCCATTCTCAAATGGAAACAGGCATGTGAATTTGTCTTCCCCGCGCACGGTAGGAGCGAGTGGTTGTGTGTATGGGCAGCCGAGACACAGCGGACAGAGCAGCCTGTGTGTCCTTCCTAAACATGTGCTGTGTTGCTAGAAAGAGAAACATGTTCTTTGCACCGAGGTTCTTGGGTTTTTGGCTGGCGGAGCCTCTCTGTCTCTGTTCCTTGCTAATTGGCGCTTTCCATACTCACGGAGTTGGCGCTCACCAGAGAGATCCTGCTAGTCCTCAAAACCACAGGAATGGGACACCATAGCTCGAAACCTTGTTTCCTGGGTTCTTATCACTCCCTTCAGAGAGTGCACTGATCCCGACATCACAACATCAAGATAGAATCACAGAGTCCTTCTGCCATTCCATGAGCTTCCACTTAGGATTACAGTGTGGCCGGGGGCTGTCGACGGCCCATGGAGGGTGCCTGGAGTGGACCTGCGCCCCGGTGGCCCACCTCACGTTCTGGGTTCTAGTCTGGGACACTTTGGAAATTTGAATTTTCTCTATTGGTATTAATATCTATCTATCTCTCTATTTCCTTCTAGGAAAGTCAAACTATGACTCAAATTAGAATAACAATGAGTCAAATTAGAGGAAAAATAAATTCTTAAGCAGATAAGAAAAGGCTTAAATGCACCCTGATTAAACCATATGTCTCGGACCATCATCTCTTAAGTATATAAATCTTTACAGATGTGCGGACCCTGTGGAGCCCAGAGTACTGATGAATTCTTCCTCTGTTGTGGCAGTCATGTTTGTCCATGTCTTTACAAATGAAAAAGTTATTTATGGATAATAAACTTTCTTTAACAAAGGAAATTAAGATTTCATCTTAGGAAGCTTCTGCTGTTTTCTTTCTTTTTTTTTTTTTTCTGAACTGCTTATATTCACTTAACATTTGAGATACATATCCATTCATTTATTAATTCACTCATTTATATAATATTTTCCTAAACTTTTCCCACAGCCCAGCATTGTGCTAACCTCACTAGAACAGCAAGGAAATTAGAACAGTTTCTGTTGATGTCAAAGAGTTTTTATATTTAGAAACAAACAGGACTAAAATGATCAAGAATGTTTAATTCTTCTACTTCCAAACTTACCTGAACGTTAGGGAATATTTCTTCCCTCTTCCATGTTTTGTCCTCCAAAATTAAAAATCTACTCCAGGCACCTGCTTGAGCAACCACTATGTTTTAAATGAGGGCAACCTGACTATGAAGAAAACTTGGTGAATGCTATTAAAAATGTTAGCATTTATTAAATAATTGTATCTTTAGGGATCTATTTAAACCAAATTACATTTATCACAAATATTAAATAATGTGCTATTTACGTGAGGCTTTGTGGCATAAAAAAATGGGCATTTGGTGTAATGCTTTTGTTATCTGTAAGGGAAAGTTTCAGCATTGTAGAAAGTTCACATTTTGAAGGAAAATGGTTTTTGAAGAGAAATGTATCCACACTTCTCATATCTTATGAATATTATGTTTTTATTTTCTAATTGCCCTGTATAGGCCAGGGAGGTTGTTTATTACATGCAATTATAGCTTGATCATATGTGTGCTTTATTTATAACTATTATTCCTAAAAACGTAAGGTTGCTGTATTTAAAAAGAACCAAAACACACAGTGACTCCGCTTGTCCTACTTGTGATTGATTCTCTGGTGTTTATTCATATGTTCTTGTTAGATTACACACATGAACACACATGTGCTCAAGACAGGCAACTGAAGACAGACCTCCGTTTTTTCTGTCACCCCTGGAACGTCTTCTGCAGTGCCTTCTGGGGAGTCAGGGATACTTCTGAGTTGAATTAAATTGATTATGCTCTGTGGTTATTTCAGCTAAACTAAGTCCCTTAGTATGCATCACACTCCTGTATTATTGGGCTGGCACCAATTTGTTGCTTACTGATTTACGCTAATTCAAATAGTTTATAATATGTCAGAATTTTTCCAGGGGTTATGGAAGAGATGCTTTCGGGAGGCTTGCACAGCCACTGATAATTAGTACATTAGCCCTTGGGTTGTTTGCTATTTTTGTTTTTGCAAATGGGAAAAAAAAAAAAAACCCTAAACACCTGTATATGTTAAACAACAACAACTGGGCATTTACACAAACGCACACACAATTTAAACACACACACACAAGCACACACCAGCACAGTACCACAATGCACAGACACACACATACTCACACCAAATCGGGAGCCCCTAATTTCTACACAAGAATTGAAATAACGTATGCCCTCTACAGTGATAAAATAAAACCAATGATTTTACATTGTACCGATTTCTAATTAAAATGTCTCTCACACACATTAATAAATAACCAAGTTTTCCGTTTGCATGTTTCCCTTTATCAGTGCCCACTTCTTCCATTTTAAAATGACAGTATCTGCCCTGGGTTTTAGTTATAAAGCATCATTGTGAGATTATTCATTGGCTCAAATGCATCTATTGATTTATTAAATTAATATTCACATAGAGTCTTATAACAAGCCTCCTTGATGTGATCACTAATGAAACAATGTAATCCCCTTGCTGGGTTTCAGCATTAAGAAAGAAACCTTGTCAGGATGCATTGGAAAAAAATACTTTGTAGGCAAGTAACAAGAAAATTCGTAGCACTAAATTGTAGCAGTGAAAACTTTTTTATTTTTATGTGTTTCTTTGTTTTTGTTTTGCCTAGAAGTTAACTTTCTATTAAGGAGAAGAAATAACTTTAATTTTGTGACAAGCACTGTTTTTGAGATTGGATTCTAGTTTGTACTTTCAAAATAATATTTTTTTGCCATGGGGATGTATTTATCACTTTAATGGAGAAATCCCTGAAAACGAAACTCAGCATTTGTCACTTCCCCCACAGTCCAGTTCCTACGTACACCAATTACTACATGTGCTAACATGCCTTAGAAAGCCTCAGTGACTAATTTTATCAGAAGCTGTTATTCTCACATTAAAAAAATTATGTCTCTAAAAATGAAAATAGTTTTATAAATATGACACCAAAACTTTAGCTTAATAAGGAATTAAGCTGTGAAAAAGCTTTCACTAAAGCAATGCTTATTTCATGAGTTTTCCAAACCCTTTAAAAATATGCTTTTTTGTAATCCTTGAAACACAAGTTTCAAAACAGAAAGAAAACAGACTGAATTTTCCTGTTAAGTCAGGCCAATCTGGAACCTTCTTTGGAAAAATCACGTGACATGTGAATAGTATTTCTTAAAGTTTTATTACCTGGTGTTCATTTGTCAAAAGAAATTTAAAAGAGCTTTATGAACTTTTATATGAATTATTAAATTTCAAAATTCATAAATAAATATGAATTATAATCACAATACATATATTATTTCCTAGTAGTGTAGAATATTGATATCTAAGAATTTAAAAAATAACTCTTGTCTGCTAGCTGACACCCAATACTCCGCCTTTCCCCATACCTGTGTGATGAGCTGGGGACACAAGACCCCTGCTTCTGTTGTTTAAATCATTTCAGGATCCTTCTTTTGGTGCTTCACAAAAAAAAAAGAAAGGAAGAAGGAAAGAAAAAGAAAGAAAGAGAAAGGGGGAGAGAGAAAGAGAGAAAGGAAGGAGGGAAGGAAGGAAGGAAGGAGGGAAGACACGGCTTCTTACATTGATGAAAAGAGCATGAATCATGTTATGAAACTATTTCCTTAATGCATATGCTATGTCTGAAACATTAGGGATCGTTAGCTGGCACTAAGCACAGAGAGGTCTTGGGACTTGCCCAGGTCACACAGCAAAGCAGCAGAAGCTGGGTGGGCACTGATCTCTGGGTGATTTTGTAAAGTAGTGAGACTATGTCAGCCACTGGACAGATGAAGAACTAAGGAGGGAAGGAAGGAAGAGAGGGGGAAGGGAAGGGGCTGGGAGGAAGAAAGGAAGAGGAAGAGGGAGAGGGATTAGGGGTCTGAGCCGCCCATCACCCTCCCTGACAGGGCGCGCAGCTCCATGTCAGGGCAGATAACAAGAATCACAGTGTAAACCTGCCCGACTTTTATTTCTGCCTTCCCAAGCTATTGGCTCCCTCACTAATAATTGGGATTTATTACTGGACCCATCTGCTGCCTCTATGAGGTCAAAAGGTAAACCACAGGCTCGGCCAATGTCACCATCAAGGTAGCTGGCAGCAAATGGACACTGACAAGTGTACTTTTAAAAGAATATTGTAGCAAGAGCACTCTGAGCATGAAAGTCAAGTTGATAAAGAAAATAAAACCTAAAATACTAAAAAGATGTCAAGTTTAACCCATTAATCGAAGTGATGGAGCCCAGCTGCTGGTCGTGTATCTGAGTGGCAGTCAGAAAGAAGCATGGGTCCCCGTGAGCCACAAAAGCAGCCTGACTCCTCTCTGTGCTCCGCACATCACGGCTTACTGTACTTCCTGACGGACTCGGTGCGCCGCGCAGAGGGGAGGGAGAAGAATGTTCTCCACCTTCTCCAACTTCTCAAAGCTCTATCAGACTTGCAGAGAAATGCGTTTTCCTTTTTGCTATCTAATTGTAGGACTCTGCTTCCTGGGAGGAAGTTTTGGATGTTGACCAGGTATTCTGGTTTTTGTAAATGTTCTGAAGCCTGGAGATTCTTTGACAGTGAATTTTTTCACATATTCAGGAATGCCAGAAGGTTGCCGTTGAGGTTGAACTTTCCAGATGATTCTGTTTGTGTGTTCTTTATCAGCTTCTGGCCAGGAAATTCCTTTCACCTTTTTATTTCTAGCATAGAATGAAAAGTGAAAAGGGCAAAGACCTTGATGGAAGACCCAGCTCCCTGATCTCCAGTGGGGATGGAAAATTTACCTCATAGTTTGAGGACAAATTAGAAATCAACAAAGAATTGCTTGCTTAGTCTCAGCCAATGCTTTAAAGGAGTTGCCTACGTCTACACAGCACCCCCAAACGTGTCGCAGGTGCTGACAGCTGATGCAAGTGCTTATAATTTCTCTCTGCTCTCTGGATCATTTATTGCTGGCATCATTTTCTTTCATTTTTCCATTCTCTTTACCAAGAATCCATCAGACAGACAACTGAAGCACCGATAGGAAGACAGAATCCCACCCACCTCACAAAATAGATCCCGTGACCCGCCCCCACCTCTTCAGCACCGCCTTCAGGTGCTGGTTCCTTCCTCTCCCCAAGTGACATTATTATGACTGAACACGCCTGCGTGCCCCTTGGATCTAGCTAATTCTGTGTCCATTTCGTAGTCTGTCCTCGGGACGCAGAAATGAGGGAGAAATCCCGGGTGCTCCACGGTAGCTTGAACCACAGCTTCAACAGCACTTAGTTATGAAGATTAAATGAGATTGTACATAGACGGTGCTCAGCTCAGCACCTGGCACATTGCCTCTAAGAAATGGCAAGTGCCTATAACAGGACCGTTTCATTCTTTTAAGATTTCCTCGTGTCTGATTAATGTTCACACCCCACTTAGGTCTTGATACATTTCTTGTTCCTCGGGATCAATAAATGTAAGCTTCGTCTTCCATTTTCCCCATCTGTGATCCCACCCTCTCTCATCTTGCTTCCACTCAGATTTGGTCAAGAAAGATTTGTAAGGTGATTGATTGAATTATTACTGCAGAGATGGGGAAAGGTCATTCTGTCCCCTCCCCAGTCAGTGACCTCAGGCTGACGTTGCCCGCAGCCTCCCCAGCTGCCCCCACGGGCAGGCACCCACTCTCAGGGCCTTCGCCACCGCATCTCAGGCTTGGGGGTCTGCTGGTTCCAGCCACCTGCAGTCTCACCCACATGGCACGTGGGTCTGTGTCCCCTTCAGCTGAACGGGGGGAGCAGGGGACTATGAATAAGTATCACAGGCTTTTAAAGAAGTTTACGAATACTGTAGTCTTCATGTTGTCACAGCCAGGACTGGACACAACCCAGTGAGAAGCCGAATGACGGGGCACAGCCCCACCACACAACTCTACTCCACAAGAAAAGTGCATGAAGTATTTATTAGTAAGCTCAACAACATGAAGAAATCTCAGGATAATTGTGCTGAGTGAAAGAAGCCAAACCAAAAACCAAAACAGACCACAACAGAGAGTACATTTAGTGTGATTCCATGCACAGTAGTTTCTAGAACATGGAAAGCTAATCTGTGGTGAGAGAAAGTTGCCTGGCATCGGGGGGAGGGCACGGGTTGTCATTCATGGAGGTGACAGTGTCACATGGGGATACACGGATCAAAACTCACCCACATCCACATTTCCAAATCGTGTGGTGTGGCTCCCGCCAGCCGTCCCTCAGCAAAGCTGGTAAAAAATACAACCATCTCATCAAATCATTACACTATACACCTAAAATGAATAGTGTTATATGTCAATTATTATCTCAAAAAAAAGCCATCTCTTAAAATAAAACTTGGTAAGGGCGCAAAGGAAATGGAGTCAACCTATTTATTTTCTTTTTCAAAATGTGAAACCTTTGTCCTTCTATTTCATGCTATGTTTCTCGTTAAACGTGCTGCCTCTTTTTCCTTTTGTTCAATAAGGCCCAGCTGCAGGGCCAGCAGCACAGCTCCCCCGGACACGGTGGCCACTAAGTCTATGCCTGCTCGCTGGTGACGAGGAAGCCCGTCCCCAAATTGTCCCCGGCACGGTGGCATGTCCTCTGGGACTGTAGGTTCCGACCCGGCCGGGTCTCTACATGCGCTGCCCAGGGCACCATCCTAGCTACACGGCAGCTCGGCATCTCTGCCTTCTCCTTACAGGGAACCCCCCAGGGGAATTTAGAGAGCTGGGTGGCAAACATCCTGGTGGCCGGGCCATGGAGAATGGACCCAGAGGGACAGGGGACTGGGAGCCCTACCCAACCGCCAAGAAGGATCGCTATCTCTGCTTCTTGGCAGATGACACCATACACACCCAAAGAGGTTCTCCGTCACCCCCACCCCCACACGGCCCCACCGAGGCAGAGATCAGAAATCACACAGGTGTCGCAGGCCCAGCCGGGGCCACAGGTGGGGGCGGGGCAGGGGCCAGCAGCTCAGAGACCAGCAGTTCAGGGCCCCCGGCGTGTCCACATCACTCCTTCTGCTCATACTGCCTCTGCGCAAACCCTGTCATCCAAGAGCACCTTCCCACTGCCTCGATGGGGCAGGTTAGATGTGCTTCCAGGTTCTAAGAGATGAAATCACATGTTTATGCTGTATATCAGCAGACCTGGGTTCCATCCGCTGCACACACAGGACGCGGTTCATTACAGTTACTTTTGCTACAGTTGTTTGTTTTTTTTTCTAAATAACAATTTATTTCACTGACTGTGCTATAGATGAAATGTTTGTGTTCTCCCAAATTCATACGCTGAAGCCAAATCCCCCGCACAATAGTATTCGGAGGAAGGACATTTTGGGGATGCTTGGGTGATGAGCGTGGCATTCTCCTGATGGGATAAGCATCTCTAGAACTCACTGAGGGACACAGCCAGAGGACACCGTCTAGGAACCAGGCCCTCACTGGACACCAAGATCTGCCAGTGCCTTAATCTTGGACTCCCAGTCTTGGGAACCATGAGGAATAAATGTCTGTTGTTTATAAGTCACCTAGTCTGTGGCACTTTGCTCTTGTTACAGCAACATGGGTGGACGAAGACAGATTGCTGATCCATTGTTCCACCAATGAAGTTTGGAAATGACTTCCCATCTCCTGTGGCCAGTCCATACAGATGATGAGTAAAACTCGTATCTGTGAAAGAAGGCATGATAAGCCCTGATACCGTGATGTATTTGAGCAAAAGGAAAGCTTTTTTAGATACTACTTTCTGAGACATGGGATTCCTTACGGTTTGAAAAGACCCAGTGGTTCAGGAAGTAGTTTGTCATGCTTTCTGCATGAAATTTATCTGGAAAGGTAATAGCTAAACCCAGTAGCATAAGGAGCTGCCACTTGATCTTTGACCAAAGCTCTTCCTCCCCTACGGACAATTGGGCTAACTTTCCAATAACATTCATCAGCACCCCCCACCCCCCCGTTGGCTACTACACTTTCAAATTTAGAAAAAGAAAATGGTGTTTGCTACTTGCAACCCAAGATGGACAAGAATTTCTTGTGTGTAAAGCAACGGAAGCTCATGTGAATCATTGCACTCCTTGAGACACTCTTGTTCACCTGCACAGGAAATGCACACGGGGCTTATGAGCAAAAGACAATCATTTGTGGTGTGCAGGCTTCTGGGTTGAAACTCGCCTCTGTCTTTGTTCTTCTGCTTTATACTACATGGGAGAATTTGGAAGTTTTTCCCACTCCAACTAGTGTTTTTTGTGCTTTCATTGGGTTTTAGTGGAAGGAACTTTCAAGTCAATTTTGTTCTCCTTCCAATGTAAATGGACTGAAGAGCTCTTTCAACGGTGTCCCCACCTGGCTGTCTTGCTAGGTTTCACTTAGATCCTGTTTTAACATTTGCAAAGAGCATTTCCTTCAGAAAAGATAACATAACTGGTCAGTTTCTTTCCTCCCCACCAATCACCTTGGTGAGAAGCTGCCATCCTGCTTCCAGCCCCGCCCGCATTGTGGTGCTCATGCCGAATGCCAGTGATCTGGTGTTGGTTGGAATCCAGACTCTCATTTTCAAGTAATTTCCTCATGAACCAAACACCTGAACTGCACACCGCGCCCCCCCAAGTTGCCTGTAGCAGTGGAAATGCCAGATGGGTCAGATTATCTGATTACCCACCGAGATTTGAACAGAACCAGATAGTAGGACGGAAACTGTTTTGTGAATCTAGTGCATCACTCATTAATAATGCTTAACGTTTAATTTCAAAGAATCCAGTGACCCCCAGACAACTAGGGTGTGGAGGAGAGATTTAAGTGTTGATTAAGCTAAACTGTCAGTTAATTGGAAATATGATGGCGTACTCTAGAGTTTTAATTCTTCCGAAGCATCACATGATTTCACAAATGCATGGTCCCTCCTTGTCTGTGGTCAATCCTATTATTCGATTTGCAGCGAGGAATAAAAGGTGTTCTCTCAACATGTGACAGTGATGAAATGCTAAATTAATTTTATTATTTTCAAAAATTGAATTTGTAAAAAGTAAATTTGTATTAAATAAGTCATATTTGAAAGAAAAAGTCAAATTTGATACAATTGTAAATTATTGTGAGCTAATTGTATTAACTTGAAAGAACTATGAAATAAAAATTACATTAGCACCAAGTACATACACTCTTTTGTATGTACCTGGTGGACAGAGGGCTTTCCTTTTCAAACAAGCATCTTTAAACGAATTTACTGCACTAACTCCAGGTATAGGGCAGCCCAGATGTTTCCTCCTCTGTTGAAAGGGCGCACATACAGAAGGAAGGCCAGCTAGCTCAAAAATCAGCAAATCCACATGCCACGAGCAAAGGTCAGGATGGATCCCAGAGGGATGAAGAGCGCTGATCACTCACAGCAAGGGGGCTGAGATTTCAGGCTCCCCAGTTCTGATTTGTTTGTGAAGTAAAATCATTCTTTCAGTTACTGCCTTAGCAGAGGAACAGTCAGTAACTTCATGACTCAAAATCAGTGCTGCAAAAATATTAGCCCTGACTTGATTTTAAATAAAGATAAGGTTTTAAAGGAAAAAAAAAAAAAAACCTTCTGATAATTTCACTGTTTGACCCTAAAACATTACATACCTCATTTCTAGACAAGACATACTCCTCACCCCAATTAGGGGTGGACCATCTTGTCCAATGTGTGATTCTGAGCCTGTGCTGGCCCACGTGAACACTGTGTGCTGGCTCAAGTGGGCACCATGTGCCAGCCCAGGTGGGCACTCTGTGCTGGCCCAGGTGGGCATTATGTGTCTGCTCAGGTGGGTACCATGTGCCGGCCCAGGTGGGCACTCTGTGCCAGCCCAGATGGGCACCGTGTGCCAGTCCAGATGGACACGGTGTGTCTGCTCAGGTGGGCACTGTGTGCTGGTTCAGGAGGACACTGAGTGTCTGCTCAGGTGGGCACCGTGTGTCTGCTCAGGTGGGCACCGTGTGCTGGCCCAGGTGGGCACCGAGTGTCTGCTCAGATGGGCACTCTGTGCCAGCCCAGGTGGGCACGGTGTTTTTAGGTGTCCTGTGGTCACTTTCATTGGCAGCCCCTCCTCTTCTGAGCCTGTTACACTCCTTCCAGGCAGGAGAACACCAAAGGAAACTCCTATCAGAAAACTCTGGGTCCAACACTACTAACTTCATCAGACTATTTAGTGAAAATTATGGGCAACCAAAACAACTCCACAGTTTCAAGGACAAAAAGAAGAAAACATGCTTCCTGGCCTGCAGGCTGGCGTGGTGCAGGGGTGTGGGGGGCCATCAGCCCAGCACAGGTGAGAGGCAGAGGAAGCGGAGGCCCCACTGGGACTCTGTCCTCTCTGAAAGCCCTTGACTGTCTTCCATTGTCAGTTGTTGGTATCTATCCATCACAGACCAGTGGCTTTCTGTGAGGAATGGCCTCCCATCACTGTCCTCGTGTGACAGGGACCTCAGTGGGAGCACGCACCATGAGTCTTGCTCACAACGTCGGGCTCACGACCAATGTCCAGGGCTCTGTCAGTGTCCTCTTCTTGCCTGTCTGCTTCACTGTGCGCTGACCCAGAGCCCCTGTCTCGGACATGGGGATGAAGGTTGCAGGTCACCCAGGGCCTGGGGATTGCTCAGGAATAGCAACCCCCGCTGCCGGGCATTGTGACTGCCCAGGCCATGCATTTCTGTCCCCCTTGGCCCCGTGTCACAGACAGTCCAGGTGGGGACACGTTCTGTCTGCTCCACCATAGCCACGCCCATGAGGACAGGAGCCCTGAGCCCCCTCCCGCCTGCTTTCCCTCTGCACCTGTGCCCCCAGCTCATGCTCCTACCCGCTCAGGTCTCTCACCGGTTCATGGTGCCACTCCCATGGTCTGAGATAAGATGCTCCACAGTCCCAAAGTGTAACTAAGGCTGTGACTGGCTGGGGGTTCCCTGGAATAGGCCCAGCCCGGGCGGCAGCGTCACTGTAGCTCAGACTTTGCACCTGGAAGTGAAAAGCTATAATAGCTGGTGTTTGAGAAAGAAGCATTGTAGCCCCAACATGCCAATGAAGCAAGCTGCACTGTTTCTTATTCTTTAAAAATCAGTTTGTATAAAGAATAGCTTTGCTTCTCTGGGTGTTCTGTCACCATGCCCCCTCCCGCCTGCCAGCCATCTCCCCCGTTCCATCCACACCACCCCCTTTCCGTCCACACCACCCCCTTTCCGTCCACACCACCCCCTTTCCGTCCACACCACCCCCAGGATGGCCTGACTCTCGGCCCCGGGGACAGCAGCACCTCCAGAAAAGGACACAATGACGGACCACATCATATTCACTTCCTCTTAGTGTGTCAGGAAAAAGGTGATTACATATCATCTCATTTCATGGTTATAATTGCCTTGAAGTAAAAACTCACTTGCTGGAACCAAAACTCGCAGATTAAACCAAAAAATAAATAAATAAATAAAACGAAGGGTTGACATTTCCTTAAAACAAAGTGTCATTTAATTTTTTAAAAACATCACTAGGTTTTCTCTGGAAATTACTCAGTGGATAGTTCCAGAAAGTCCCTGAACTCATAAGATACATGAAGGGTCTTGTGTTCTTACAGGCGTCTGACCCTTGAAGGGATCCGGTCACCACGTGATCCTCTCAGTATCTCCAATCAGAATCCAGCAATCAGGGACACATCGAGGGACAAAGACAGAGACTTCTACGTTCAGTGGTTCTGGATGGTTCCAAGCGAAATGCCTTTGCTGACTTTGAATTCTCAGCCAGTCATTCTGGTCTCTTTAAGGAATGCCAACATGGCAGATGTGGACAAGAATGTAGTGGAATTGGTTCAATCTTTAATTGTAGAATTTTTTAAATTCCCCAAAATTTATTTACTGATTTATAATCTTCTCTATAACATAAATTATTTATGCTCCATTAAATAACAGATTCACAGAATTGCTTGAATACTGGTTATTTTTGTTCGAATTATTTTAATTATTTATATTTGGGGCCCTATGTTTTTGCGGTCATTTATTTGTTTTACTATTTCTCCTTATCTCCACAGCCCAAAGTATGTGATCATCTGTTTCTCATAATTTTTTTATTTGTTTTTTACACATATGGGTTTATTGTGTTCACAGTAATAAGCTGTTTTAAAAAACTGAAAACATTTTGCTAATTACTGAAAGGGGGGAATACATACAGTACCCAGAAAATGTCATTTAAAATATTACATCTGTTTTCTATTTTTAAACCTTCATTACTTCCAATTCAACTTCTCTAATCACAACTTACGCCACATATTAATTGTTGAACCAGATTTATCAGAAACCGTCTTTTATATAAAATCATCCAGAAGATAATTTCAGAGAAGGCTGGTAACACAGATGATCACGATGCTTCCTGCCCCAGCAGATGCACTCTAATGACACAGACATTGTTCATATTAAATACTCTATTTCCAATGCATGGGATGTTCGCTTATCCCTTAAATGTCTGTTTCTGGTACATTTTTCTGGGCTAATGAAGCACCACAGACTTCTGTGGGCTGAGACAATATTTGCACTTAACGATGATAATAGCCCAGCAGACATGACTCAATATTTGAGGATAAGAGTGAAGTTTCCAGGCTTAAAGAAACATATTTTTTTATGATTGTTCTCCTTTTTGAAATTAGTCATGTGTGGTTTAGAAGCGAAATTATGCATAAATCCACGCTGAGAAAGGAGGTGTTAAAAATCATCATTGTAAATGGTGGTATAATCCGGAATCACAGGTTAGCATATTCTGTAAGAGAACTGATGTTCAGAGCTGCAGGAGAAAATGCATAAGCATGGGAGGTGAGTGTTTAACATCACTGGGTCAAGAGCCCTTAGAAGGATATAAAATCTCTGAAGCCTCAAACTGGGAAAACTGCATTTTTAGCCAAGTATGCAAGATTTTCTGTATAATTTCAGAAAGTTTACAGACTCTTTGAAACTCATCCATTGATGCCATAAAGGCCTTGAACCATACCAGATAGAAAGCTATCTTTACCTAAGAATATAAAAATTATTTACATATTCTCTGGGAATTCCTTGTATCTGCCAGAAGATTTTCAGTGGAAACCCTGAAACAATCTGGTTCTGAAGGAAATGAATCTTCTGGTTCTTTCCTGAATTTTCTGTTCATTTTTCCTCAGCATCTCCACACTTGCTCTGACTCTCACAGAAGACCCCCACCCAGGAGCTCACGCGCCAGGGAGCACCCAGCACAGCGCTCTCCACCTGAAAGATGTCTTCTGCTTCCTTCTCCTTCTTGTTCTTGCTTTCTTATGAATTTATTGTGCATTTTTTCATAATTCCGTGTCATTTCTTTCATTGACCTATTTACTATGCCTCTTTTTTAATGGTTGTCTCAGGATTTAGAGTGTATTTCCTAACAATTACATGTCCCATAAGGTAATATTATCCTGCCTCACATCCAGTATAAGAACCTTACAACACACACTACAGCTGTCTCCCTGTTGGCTTTTGTGCCAAAGTTGTCATACAACTACTTCTTTGTATGTAATTTTTATTTTTTAGTTTTAAACAGTCTATTTACTCTAAAGGAGATTTTTAAAGATATAAGGGAAAATCTTCTATATTTTCCACGTATACACCATTTTGGATGCTTTTTATCTTTAGATGTAGATCTGTTCCACCTGGTGACGTTGTATTTCTGTTTGCAGACTTCCTTCAACATCTTTGGTTGCGCTGGTGAGCTGGTGATAAATTATTTCAGCTTTTATATTGCTGGAAATGTTTACTTCATCTTCATTTTGAAAGATATTTTAGTAATATCAGAGTAGAAACAAACCAATGCAAATGCAGTCAATTTGTTATTGACAAGGTGCCAAAGTAAATCAATAGAGTATAATAAGCTTTACACCCGACGGCGCCGTAACAAGCGGACAACCGTACACGTCACAACAAACCTGAACCCGCCATACCTACGTCATGTATGACATTCAATTCAAGATGGAGTGTGTGCCTGAATGTAGGAGCTAATAGTATAACACTTCCTTAAGAAAATAGAGGAGATAATTTTGGTAACTTTGAGTTTTTAAAGAGCATTCTTAGCAACACAGAAATCACCAAGTATAAAATTAAAAAAGTGAACATTAGGCTTCCTAAAAATTTTGAACTATTTAATTTCAAAAGACACTTACAAAAACTAAGAGGCAAAACCCAGACTTGGAAACACATTGCACAACATGTATCCAACAAAGAATTAGAGTCTAGAACGTATGAAGAACTATTACAGCTCAACGATAGGAAGAAAAACTACCTAATTAAATAATGGGCAAAATTTCTGAGCACACACTTTACCAGAGAAGACTTGTGAATAGCAAATAAGCAATAAGAAGTTGTTCTCAGTGGTTAGTTGTTAGGAAAGTGCAAATTAAAATCACAATGAGATGCTATTATATCAGAACACTTAAATTTAAAAACCCCGACCATGCCAAGCTTTGGCAAAGATATGGAGCCACTAAGACCCCCGTATGCCACTGGGGAGAGTGCACAGTGGGGCCATCACCTCACAAAACAGCTGGGAAATCCTTCAACAGGTGACTGAATGCACAATCTGTGGTGCCTCAGATGAGGGAATGTTACTCGGTGCTGAACAGAAAGGCGCTATCAAGCCAGGAAGAGACATGGAGGAAACCTAAACACTCATTGCTAAGAGAAAGAAGTCAATCTGAAGGGTCTACACCCTGTACGATTCTGCCAGATGACATTCTGGAAAAGGCAGAACTATGCGTTGATGGGGTGTGCAGCTGGTCCATAGGAAGAGCATGGGACTCTTGATCTTGGGGTCGTGAGTTCGAGTCCCACACTGGGTGTGGAGATTATTTAAATGAATACAAATTTTTAAAAACTAAAAAGAAGAAGATCAGTGCTGTCAGGATTTTGGGGGATGGGGAGATGACAAGGAGAAGGATAGGGAACCTTTAGGGCAGTGAAACTATCCTGTATAATACTGCCGTGGTGGATGCATGCCATACCTTTGTTAAAACCCATAAGTTATACAACACAAAAAGTAAACTCCAATTTAAGCTATGGATTTTAGTAAATAATAATTATCTATATTCAACAATCATAACAAATATACAACAACTCATGATGCTAAATAACTCAGAAAACTGTGGGAGAGGGGAAGGAGTATATGGGAATTCTCCATAATTTCTGCTCGTTTTTCTGTAAACCTAAAACTTTTCTAAAAAATAAAGTATATTAATATGTAAAAAAAAAGAGGTTGGCATTTTCTTATAAGTTTAACATTTATTTACCATACATTGCCATTCCACTTTTAGGTGTTTACCTAGAGGAAATAAAGCATATGTCCATGGAGAGACTGGCACATTAATTCTTACAGTGGCTCCAAACTGGACACGTCAACAGGTGACTGAAGGAACAACCAATGTAAACCCATATCATGGAAGACAACTCAGCCCTGGAAATAAATTATCTCTTCACAGATGTATCCTATAGATGAATCTCAAAATAACCGTACCAAGGGAAGGAATTTATATAATGAACGTATACACTACATGGTTCCATGTATATAAAACTAAATTGTGAACTCCAAAGCATGAATTGTGTCGTGTGTGAATTATACTTCGGTAAGTGGTTAGGAGAACTCTCCTGATCTTGTTCCATTTCTAAATGTGTCCCCTCTCATGAGCCTGGCTCCTGTTTCGGGACAATGAGCCAGGTGTGGACTCACTCTTCCAGGCGATGCCTCTCCTTGAAGTCATGTCCCTTCACACATCCGCTCATTCTTTATGACCCAGTTCAGCTTTTGGGTGAACCCTCAAATAAGAAGTATGCACTCCAGAGTCAAAACATTCTGGTAATACTTTTCCTTTTACTTCTTAGCATAGTATATTTATAGGATACTATTTGGAAATTATTCCAGGTAAAACAACCAATCTTATCCAGCATACACTAAAGAAACATTCATTTTGTAGATTTCAAAGTACATTTTTATACATATTTTTAGCGAGTCAGAGCTGAGGATAGAGCTCAATGGGACAAAATAGAATCTTCCTTCTAAATTAACCAAACACTATGAATTAATATACTTTGGTCGCTTCTCGGCCTTTTGGCTAAGATCAAGTGAATTAATACACTTTGGGCATGGTGGTTTAACCAGCAGGGACCCACCTTTAAATACAACCAACTAAGGATAAAACAAGGATAATACAGTGGTCTGTGAGGCCAAAAGAGGTGTCTCCCTCCCTTTTTCCTTCATTTCGTCTTCCATCTCTCCAAATGCAGATGCATTTAATGATAAAAAGGAAAAAGAAATGAAACTTAATTCATTTATTACTGGAAAAGAGCAGTATAATTGAATTAAAACAATATAATTAAAACACTGGTTTCACTGAAGACTTATAAACTAGTTTCGTTTAGCTCTGTTTTTTATTTATGATGAATGCCATCCCACAGCTGCTTTGAAGTTTAAGAAGTTAGGAAAATAGAAACAAAAATGTCTTTTGAAAATAAGATAACAGAACATACTAGTGTTCATCTTGAGTTTTTAAGGAAATTATGTTGCTCTAGATTGAATATTTTTATAGTAATTAGAAAAATAGTCATTTCTTCCATGGGACTGCTTCCCTTGGGCCCACACCAGCTGTGCGTGTCTTTCAGTCTTCTGGTCCCATTTTTATTAGGAATGGGCCCAGCAAATGGACTGGAAACAGAATTCCATCAGGAAGTCAGGGCCTGGGACCCAGGTCCGGGCAGCAGGAGTGGGGAAAACTCCTAGCTGCTGTGCTGTAAGGAACCACCCTGAGTCAAGTCAGGCAGAATATTCGAATGTGGGGGATTTGCAATGATATTTGAGCACTGGAAGCTTGGGGAAACATGTGCTGTCCCAAGACCATATGCGCCCCCACCTGTGTCATCAAGCAACCTCCCACCCAATGTTCTAAAAGAGTATGATAAAAAGTCACAGCTTGTGCGTTCTTTAATAATGCAAAAGATGGGGGTGCCTGGGTGCCTCAGTTGGTTGAGCATCTGCCTGTGGCTCAGGTCATGATCCTGGAGTCTCAGGATCAAGCCTACATCAGGCTCCCTGCTTGGTGGGGAGCCTGTTTCTCCCTCTACTGCTCCCCCTGCTTGTGTGCTCTCTCTCAGATAAATAAATAAAATCTTTAAAATAATAATGCAAAAGTTGTAATTATTACAATCAAGAGACAACAAAGAAATACCGGAAATTAGCAAAGAAATAAAGTAAAAAAAGCTCCTAGAACTGAAGGGATCACATGGGCACATCAGCTACCCAGAAAAATTAATTGTAAATGGTGCACATCCAAGAATGTCATCACAAAGTGTCTTATCATCCAGGGATAATGAGAGAATCCTGAAAACGTCTAGAGAGGAAGGATGAGGTGTTAGAAGGGCATCAATTTTCTCCAAAGGAACAGCAGAAGCTAAAAGAATGTGGAGCAATCCTACAGAATTCTCAAAAAAAAAGAAAAAGAAAAAGATTTATAGCTTAGAATTTTATACCCAGCTCAGGTATGAACATAGGTTAAGGGTTGAAGAAACTTAACTCCTGTGCACTTTTGGAGTAGACCACAGAAGGAAGAGACATGAGAGCCAAGAAGTAGGGTTCTTAACCAGCAAAGAGGCATCGAGAATTTTCAACAAACTCTGCAAGAAAGGTCCAGAATTTGGAGGTCCACAGTGCAGCAGTCCAGGTGCAGGAGGTCAGAGGTCTTCGGGAGAATAAATACTCCCCCAAATGTTTTTAAATGTTTTTATTAATGATGAAATGCCATGCATTTGACCACATTGAGAAGGCGCATGGTGTCGTCAGAATGTTAGGGCTGAATTTATTGTTGAGGACATAGAAAACTAAGCTGACAAAAAGACAACTCTTAATTCCAGGAATATGAGACATTTGTACAGAAAAGGAGCAGTACCAGGTGGCTCAACAGTGAACAAACACAGAAAACCACCTTGGGTTTATATCAATTTTTATTTAACAAAAACTATCACAGAAATGTGCTTGGAGGATGAGGAGAAGAAGTATTAGCTTTTGTATTTATCAGGAGATTTAAGAGAACTAGGTTTTCTTCCTCCATAGGATGTCAGTTAATAATACCTAAGCTAAGAACACATGCCAATATAAGGATATTACCTAAATATAAAGAGGTAAATATCAGATGGAACAGCCATTATATTTGAATGTGGTTTTCTCTAGGTCAGAGGTGGGCAAGAGGAAAACAGTACGTATTTTAGACTTTGTGCAAATAGTCACTTCTGGCAATACAGCATGAAATTAGCCATCGCTGATACCAAAAAGAATGGTCATGGCCGTGTCTCTATAAAACTTTATTTACAAAGACATGCAGCAGTGCATACGTGGCCCACAGACTGTCTGTCAACCCCCCTGGATAGCTGTGACCAGGCTGGGGGCTGCTATTTTTTTGTTATCTGTCTTTAGAACTGTCAGACATTTAATGACATGTATATGTATTCCCTGTAGAACAAATAATATATAAATTTAATTTTTTTTAATTTAATTGATATAAGACATTTTTCTTTTCCTGAACTGAAGGAAAGAAAATATTTTGGATTAAGAGAATACACTATGTTCTAAGAAAAGATGAAAATAATTTGCAGTCAGTGGACACACGGTAGTTAAGCCATTGAAGGTCAAGGAATGTCAAAGAGCACTGCAAGCCCCCAACGAGGTAACCACAAATTGCTGGCTCAGGGGCAATGTGAGGGATGCTGCTCGGTTTCCAAGTTCTGGGAAAAGAGTGAGCACGCATGGTACCCCAGGCCATGATGCTGTTCAAGCTCAGACACTCAACTCCTTGGGAGGAGCAGGAACCTGAGAATATACTGGAGGGGAGGTGCGGTGGTTCAGTCTAGCAACAAAAGTCAAATTCAACAGTTAAAATAATTAAGAATGCAAAGGCCTTTGGAGACAATTGAGAATAACCTTGAATCAATTTACCTCAAGAACTAACACGAAGGGCACCTGGGTGGCTCAGTCGTTAAGCGTCTGCCTTCGGCTCAGGTCATGATCTCAGGGTCCTGGGATCGAGCTCCACATCGGGCTCCCTGCTCAGCGGGGAGTCTGCTTCTCCCTCTCCTTCTGCCCCTCCCTTGCTCGTGTTCCCTCTCTCTCAAATAAATAAATAAAATTTAAAAAAAAAAGAACTAACACTAAACAACGTAGGGAATGCACAATTACAGGAGGAAATGAGAACGTAATCTGCATCATGTCACCTCACGTAAGGTACTGTAATAGAATGTTACATAACATAATAGGATGTAACCACCTGAAGTCCAAGCCAGGGGGAAGCTGAACGGGAAGTCCACAGGGTGGCTTAGATCTTTACTTTCTTAACAAAGCCACCCCTGTTTCCTTTTATTATGTGTAATGGTATTCCATGGTCTGTTCTTAATTTCCTAGATCCCTTCCTCATAAGAAAGAAATATTTATTTGAATTTCCACTATATCCTTTATTTGTTTTCCACTTACTTAAATTCAAACAAAATTAGCTACTATCTTTCATTACAATATCTATAGTATTCTCTTATTTTCATGGAAGTATCACCAGCCATCTTTCTGCCTGTGAATAACCAGAAGGATATTTGGAATAATATTCACTAATGGTTATGAAGGTTACTTCTGATTATAATTTTATGCACCTTATTATACTTATATGCTGTTACACCTTATTTGAATTGTTTATAACTGATGCATGCATAATTTCTATAAAACAATAGGGTGGTTTTTCTTGAGAAAACAAAGACTGGAGGTGAATATATAAATAAATAGAAGTATGTAAACAGTAGCTCTGGTTGGTGGGGACTAGATTATTTTCTTCTTTCTTATTATTTATATTTTCTTGCATTTTTTCACAATTTTTAATGAAAAAAAAACTGTAAAAGAAAATCTATTGACTCTTCAGGCCAGCAGAGCCTCTAAGTTCTTTAAATATATTATTCTGCATTGGTAAATGTTGAAAAATGGCTTAGCAGAGGCCAAAATAGCTGGTATAGAGAAGCTGAAGCCTTGTGTGTATAATGTCCAGCTCGTCTGGGTATAACTGAGTCAATTTACATATTAGAACCTTCTAGATTCTGAGACCAATTCTGATCAGAGAAAGAACAGTGAAGTGGGCTTCTTTACAAAAGTTGGCTCATTATTAAGCTCTCTCCTCCTGCCTACAATCTAATTCCAAGCCCATGTTTGAATCTGGGTGTTTGACTCATCATTCTCATTCATCTCACAAAACTGGTTATACACCGCACCAAACACTGGATACATAAAACACGGTTTGGGGCTCTAATTCCACCTAGGATCTAGGTTTGTTCCACAAACAGGCAAACACAGTCAATGTGGGCAATGTCCACCTCCAGCTCTGGGGTCCCCCTGGATGGATACCAGCCCACTCACTACTGGACGTGGCCATCAACCACTTGCCATGGCAGATTCAGGTTGTTGAGTTCAGCAACTCAGACTCTGACTTTTTACATTCGGACTTGGCGTTGTTCTTGGATTCCTGTGTTGGATTTAGATCCACCTGTTGCCCCTGCATCAGAATCATCATTCTTGGAGAACTCAGTGCGTGAGTTGCCCCAAGGCTTGTTAGCATGATTCCAGGGATAACTGGAAAGCTGACCCATTTCCATAGCCCTGAGCTGCGAGGGTACACAGACCAGACCTGCCAGGATGGTGCCAAGGGTCTGGTTTCTCTTTGTGTGGGCTGTGGACTGGACTTTAGCTGTCAAAGGGCTCCACGTGTAGCTCCAGCCAGAGTCACCATGAAGAACTACTATGAATGACAAGAAAGAGCTAGTCTTGGGAAGATCTGCAGGAGAATACCCTGATGTCACTTCTTCTAGGGTGCCTTCCTGAGACTAGATGGGGACCTTTTGTCCTACACTCTCGGGACATGCTCTAGTTCACAGTGTTTGCCACTATTTAATTTTTAAAAATTTTGTTATATTTGTTCACAATATAAGGGCTCTGCTTATTTTACATATCATCCAATCCTATTTTATATATCATGTAACATCCAGTCAGAATCTTGCACTGGACCCGTGCAGGGTCTGTTCCCTGGAAACTTGTTGCCTTACTGAAGGCATGATGAATTAATGAAGAATACAGTTAACACTTACAGATCTTCTGTGACAATAGCGCTGAGATGCTGGGCTATCATAAGTGGCTCTGGCGAGAAAGAAGATAAGAGAGGGAGGACAGAATTGTCTCCATTTCATGTCATCTGATTTTTAAATTCCTGGCCGTTCAATGAGGTTTACAAGTAAGATGTCTAATTAGAACCCAACCAGACAGTTGAACCAACCAGACAGTTGTTCTGTAACACCCATTTGGGGAATGGCAGTGCCTAAAATCTCACCACTTTAAATGGGGCTCATGGAGAGGAAACATCAGCATCACCTGGAAGCTTGTTGAGAAATGCAGAGTCTCACTCTGGACCCCAGACTTCCTGAGTCAGACCCACTGTTGAACATGTCTGGATGATCCACAGGTGCGTTAACGGTGGAGAAACGCTGGTCTAGGTACCAGGCTGGCAGTGGCCATCCAGCCCCGTGTCTGTAGGGCCTCCATCCTGTTGGCTTCTCAGCCTCTGTCCCCAAGAACACCTGGATGGTAGGGACCTTTCTGTGGGAATCTTTCGTACAAAGGCACAGTCCTAGTGTTCCTGCACATTCTAAATGTAATCCTGCGCCCCTCGAGGGTGTCTGGCTTGAGCGTCCACTGATGTCCTCCCATATGGCTCAGTGTTCAACGTGGACAGACAGGCGGGTGAACCCTGGCCCGCCCACCTGGCTACCTGGTGATTCTGGGCAAGGAGCTGCCCCTTGGCCCTTGGGTTTTTTTCCCGAGTCTGCCATGACACAGAAGCGCCACAGACCGTAGGGCGTCCACCAGCAGTCTGCAGATGCAAGCCTGGGATCAAGGTGTGGACAGGGCCGGCCCACCTCTGGAGGCCCAGTGGAGAGTCCTCCTGCTTCTGGCCTCCGGTGGCTCCCAGCGTCCCTCCGCGCCCACGGCCACAGCCTATGGATGAATCCCTGCAATCTCTGTGTCTGTCTTCACGCGGTCACACCATCGCTGCGTGTCCCTGTGTCTTTTCTTCTTACAGAGACACCAGTCATTGACTCAGGACTCACTCCAGCCCACCATGACCTCATTCTAATCTAACTGATGACATCTGCAGTGACCCTAGTTCCAAATCAGGTCACGCTCTGAAGTTCTGGGATGGGATTTGAGGACACCGTTCACCCCACCACACTCACGTATACAATGTGACAGTCCTCGTTCTTACCCACAGGGGACGCTGGGAGCTGGGACGACATGAAATAACAGAGGCACATGCAGACAGAGGCCTGGCGCTCCCTGACGCAGGGATCCCTGCTTCTGTGCGCATGCCTACCAGCTCCCCAGACCAGCATGGCCTCCGCGCTGACGTGTTCGTGTGCATCGTGAGTCTACCAGTTGACCAGCATAGAACTCACACACTCGACAAGTACTGTTCGCTTGAGGACGTCTATTTGATGGCAGGTTTCCTTTTAGATCTCCATTGCACATGGTGATTATAGATGAAGGTTTCTGTTATTGTGTAGAAAGCATAAATCCAGCCATGGAAATGTTTGGGGACCAGGTATCATTATGTGTGTTTCCTAGACTTCCCCGTGGGCTGGTTGTGACTTGGCCCCAGTCCTTGGCCTCAAGATTTTTGGGGTCTTTTGCACGAGGAGTCAATTGGATAGTATAGCTGAGCCTGGTGTATTTACTTGAAAACCATGTCGGGTACACGAGAAATACGATCTATACCCAGCACCATCTTTTGATCAAGCCCCAGTTGTCCTTTGACACAAATACTCTGCATCCGGCATGAATTCTGATGGCAGCAGAGGGGGGCTGGTCTCTCACACTAATTGAATTAGAAGTGCAGGTGGGACATCCCTTCTGAGCCGGCACTGTGTGGGAGACCGCGCTTGGCTGGGATCAAGCGAGGGAGGCCGGCTCCCACAGGCCCGCGAATCACCAGCCAGTGAGTGAGCAGGCTTGAGAGTGGCATTTTTTGACAGAGTTACACCCCAGGAATGGAGTCAACCAAGTGGGGAGTGAAAAATTCATTTTCTGACAGGGGTGTCAGCAGAATCATCAGGAGCCGATGACAACAAATCCATAGCTGGGTAAAAACCTGACAGGGCGGAAAACAAGGGCCTTCGCGGCTGGTCCTTCCCTCCCAGCTGTCCAGAACATGATTTCACAGCAATTACTGTCCCAGCTGGCTCTCCTGACTGCGGGCCTCACAGGCATCCCCCGTCGCCGGACTCACGCGAGAAACCAAACACGTGGAAGGACAGTGAGGGCTCCTCGGCGGACCCCAGAAATATTCCTCCTTCCTCTGCAGAGCGGACGTGGTGGCCGCACGGGGACCCTGTACCCACGTGGTGGTGGCTCTCCGGACGTCCCCACGTCAGACCCCTGCCCGTCCGCTGCTCCGCACCGCTGTCCTGCCCTCCCTGGCACTCACAGGATTCTGCCGCTCACAGTCTTCGCTTCCTAGAGACACCGAAGATGAAACAAGCCAAGTTTGCAACAAGAAGTGTTAACGGCAATGAAGAGGCTTTAATGCCTCAACTTTGTGCTGCTTGTTGTTCACATGTTAACTACACTCTGTGGACCCGACTGACGAGGGTCCCATTTCCAACACAGCATGGAGTGGGTGATCTCCTCAACTGTAAAATGAAGCCGCAAGAGCACAGCATGAAAATGTATTAGCAACAGTTAGATAAGGGGGACCCCAGCAAGGCGTACACACTTTCAATTGGTAAAATAATGTCTGTACAAATTGTTTTTGGTACATTAAGTACCTTTCACAGCCAAAATTAAAAAAAAAGAAGAAGGAAGAAAGCAAAAACAGCACAGAGACACAGAACGCACACACAAAAGGCAGAAGCAGTCTGCTCTCGAGCGAAGTAATTTCATGCAGAAATTTTTTATTGAGACTGTTTCTCTAGCTGACAGACCTAGTGTACAATGATAAATGACAATGTGCCAGGCAGCCCGTCAGCTGCACTGGGGAAATCTCACGCACTCCTCCATAATAATAATAAGTATGCGTTTCTTCCAGCAGAAGGTGTTTTAAGCTCGTGAGCACGGTGGCCAAGCAAAGTGGCATTAAATCGCGGTGAGCTGAGGCTGAGAAAAGATTTATGTACGTGTGCGGATCTAGCAGCTCTTTACTGGCTATGACATGCTGACAGGGGAACAGGGTTATGAAAAATGACCTGACTCCACGAAGCTAAATCCGAGCCTGTCGAGGCTCTGGGCGGCCCCGGTGTGCCCGAGCTGCGCGGTGACTGTTGTGGAAAACCAGCAGTATGATAACCAACCTTAAATGCATTAGTGTCTCCAGGAAGCCTGACGAACAGAACTGATGGGAATGTCACTTCTGAGAGTTACCCAGTTCAAAGGGAAGATTAATCACAGGCAAAGATCTTATACCATGTGAAATAAGTAGCTAACGGGTCGTGAAGATGGACGAGCTCCCCTTGGCCCAGGGCTCCTGGCCTCCCGGCTCTCACCATTGGTCTAAGCCTCGGGTTCACCGCTGAACCCTTCCTGCCCGTGGGACAGGAACCCATGGCGGTGGGTTGTGTCCGAGGAGTTCCAACCGAGTATTGCCCACAACACACGTTCAGTAGAAACTGTCTTCTATCTTACACACGTGGTGGCAGAATCTTCCTAAGAAATATTCCAGTTATGATGTCAGACCAAGGCTGTAAGGTAAAACGAAAGATCGTATCTGCTCTGTAATGATGAGGAAACAGCAGAGTGGCCGTCCGGAGAGAACCCTCAGGAACGTCATGCCTCCTCCCCGCACCACCGGTGGGACCACAGTTTAGTGCCTGAAAATCCGCCGTGACCCAGTTACAGACCCTGTTGTAAGTCAAAGAACTCGGACTCCAGTCTTTGCTCTGATGCTAGGTGGCCTATGAGGACCTCGATTTCCTCATCAGTAAAGTGAGCTGGCTTAATGATGGTCTGGATTAATCAGCTTTAGAATCGGGATATGAGACATACCTTTCACAGGCAAAGTGCTTCTAGAGATTGAAGCAGGAATCCAGACAGATCTCTCTTTTTAGTCTATCATTCATTGGGGTATTTACAATTTCTCATATAAAATGAAGGCAGGATCCTGAAGTTTTGAGTGGGCTCCTCAGCCATTGAATTGAGACAGATGAGCAAGGTTTCGTTTCTCTCAAACACCTGAGCCCAGGACGTGCTCGAACCTCACCATGCTGCTGTGCCCCTTCTTCCCCAGGGCCAGAAGCCCGGAGGGGAGGACCTCACGCAACACGGTGGACCGCCTGGCTGAAGAATGGCCGTGTGACTGGTCACTGGACACGTGGGAGCCGTGCATGTGGACCGAGTGACTGCCAAGTGCAGGGCACTTTGTCTCCTGTGCAGCTCACACGGCCCTATCGCTGCTCCTGTCTGCAGATGAGGAAGGGAGGGAGCCCGGGGGACGAGGGAAGGCAGGCCAGGCCCAGCACTAGGACGACACAAGAGATGGGGAGCTCCACGTGCATTTGCTTATCCCTCCTGTCAAGTCAGTGTGACCAATGCAATGAACCTGAGCTGTTCCACACAGGTTAACACATACCTGCTCATGCACGAATACAAACCTGCTCATAGGTGCGGCTGGTCTCTTCTGTGTCAAAGCTCGAAAATGCATCAGGCAAGAAATACTGACCCACAGTAAGTTAGCAACTCAGCCTGAGCCCAGAATTAACTAAAATCAGTAAAATACGACTCATGGCTGCCTTTCCCAGCTAAGTTGTGGCCCTTTATGTATGTTTACACAAATTCTACATTGAACGTGTACCAAAATCATAATATGAAATGTTTGCATCTTTTTGGTAAACAATAACAAATGAAAGTCTATATGTAAAGAACGTGGGACAAGGTGTCCAGGTTGAAAGAAAAAGCAAATACATGGTCTAAAGGATCAGTGGACATCATCAACTTTCTACAATTCATGTCCCTTGACTACATTTTTGTTCATTATATTTATGTTATGCATCTTTCATTTGTTCTCAAGACATTATTTTTGTCAGGTAAACACCGGGGAGAACGCTACTGACCTTCAGTCTTTGCTACAAAGGAGCTCTGAAAGTATCCACTTGCAAGAGTCTCATTTACAGAAACTGACGCTTCCTGTTTTAGTTTTAGCTGTAATTACTAATTTTCTGACATAACCTTGAAAGAAATCTGAAGACAAAAGGGGCCTGATGTGAACTGAAGCCCCTTTTAGAAAAGAGGCATTATTCTCCAAAGTTCCACAACGAAGTTTGTCACTCTTCCAAAGCTAATGTTCCTGTTTACCGTGTTGCTCCAATGGGCAGGGTAATTCAACCAAGACTGAACCGTGTTAAAAATTCTTAAAATGTTGCTCAAAATTAAACTTATGCGAAGGAAGTCATTATAAGTGGATCCCAGTGGGAAAGCTGGAAGTTTCTTTTACCTTTCTTGTTTGTGCATGACGACTTCCAAACAAATTTCTCCCAAATAAATGAACTTTAGCAAGCATTTGAAACTTTTTATTTTAATGTTAAGATAAAATGGAAACATCTTATTAACACATGTAAAATCAATAGGTTGACAAGTAGCATCTTTGAATTCAAACAATGCTTAATCAAATTCATGCCTTTATCAATAACTTATCCTATAGAAGTAAATATTGTTTATCCTTAGAAGCCATATTGACCAGCCAGCCAGCTAGTACATTGGCTTTATTGACCTTTGAGGATTCTTATTTTCCATTTGTATTTAATAATTGATGAATATACTTTCCTTTGGTATTAAGAATCTCAAATGCATGTTTGAAAAAGGTAAGGTACAAAAAGCAATTTTTTAGAAAAGGAAAAAAATAAAATAAAAAGAATCCATCCTGGCCACATTGTTTCTGATGAGAATTATTCCTTTGATATCAGACCTCAAATTTTACAGTTACTGAGGATTTTATGCTCTGCTCTAATAAGACCATGGATAAATCAGCCTTAGGAAGAAGAAGAAAATAGCTTAACTAGGATAGCAGGAACTGATGTTTTTCATACAGCTATTTGAGGGCTAATGTGTGAGAGTAGCAGGCATGACACCATCCGTTTGTGTGCGAACATCAAGAGAAGAATTTAAAACATATCAATAAATTACAGAAATGTTAACGCTAATCAACGTACTTCTGAATGTAAGAAATTGTATAAAACATAGTGATATTTAAATGGTTAGAATCTATATTTGCAAATTTTAAATATAAAAAGATATCATCTGTTATAATATACCTATAACAGAAATGCGTTATGTTTCTGTCAGTTTTCTAGGATTTAAAAATGTTATGTTTGTTCAAAGCAAAAAGAGCTTATTTTTTTCAGAGGCCTAAGTCTGTGATTTACAATGAATACAATCATTTCAAATACGATCTTTGTATTTTTAAGAGCAAAACAGAAACAATATCTTCTGATATTTTGAAATGCTATAAATGTATTCTCCAATAAGTTTTAATCCTATAATGTATTCTCTTGCTGCGTAGAAACATGTTTCCATACTTTAATTTCGTTTTTATTTAAAATGAACCAAAAGCCAGGACCTACTTTATGTAATAATAAACTTTCTGTGGCATAATTACCTTGAAATCTCAACTGTGTCTGAATCTGTCTAATGTCAGATCGTATGGTCATGCTTCAGCTGAACCAAAATATTACTCAACAATTCAGGGGTTTTTAATAGCCTAGGACAACCAACATAGAGCTGTGATGTCCAGCGTTTATCTACCCCTTACAAAATCTACCACATAGCCCAATTCTTAGTCTGCAAACTAAGGCAAGATATGTATTTGTGGAAATGCAGCTCATGGACGGCTGCTGTGGCTGGAAACTGGCTTTTTATGAGACAGAAGCAGGGAGGAGCCCTCTTCTCATGCCCCAGGGCACCTGGACCCCCAGAGCTGGAAGAGCCGAGATGCGATCTTCAGGAATATCCGAGAACTGAGAGTGGGCTGCTGAAGCTACTACTGATGATGGAGTGGCCACGACAGGACCCAGACTGGATGGAAGGACTGGGTCCTTCTCCCTTCATGTGACTAGAAAGCTTTGGCCAGAGAAAGTGCAAATGCATGGATTTCTAGAAAATGTATTGGTGCTGGAACCCCTGTCCATAGACAACAACTCAGTTACTTGGTTCCAAGTCAACATTTTCAAGTTCATTTTAAATTGTCTAGTGTTTCCATTTAAAACTAATATCCAGGGGTGCCTGGGTAGCTCAGTCGTTAAGCGTCTGCCTTCGGCTCAGGTCATGGTCCCGGCGTCCTGGGATCGAGCCCCACATTGGGCTCCCTGCTCAGCGGGAAGCCTGCTTCCCCCTCTCCCACTCCCCCTGCTTGTGTTCCCTCTCACTGTCTCTCTCTCTGTCAAATAAATAAATAAAATCTTTAAAAAATTTTTAAAAATAAAAAATAAATAAAACTAACATCCAGGGGCACCTAGGTGGCTCAGGCAGTTAAGCATCGACTCTTGATTTCGGCTCAGGTCATGATCTCAGGGTCGTGAGACTCAGCCCCGCATCTAGATCCACACTAGGTGTGGAGCCTGCTCAAGATTCTCTCTTTCTCTTTCTAAAACAACAACAACAACACACACACACACACAAAACTAATACCCACTAACATGGAGCTTCTCTTCCATCTCTTGGATCAAATCCGTTACAGCCCTGGGAACTGGCAGGGAACCACTGTCTCCCCTGAGTCTCCGAGTTCAGTTCCTCATCGTCCCCGGGGCTCAGGCAGCAGGAAGCTCACTGTGAGCCCAGCCACAGGTGGAAGTGGAAGAAAGCGTCTGGGTAAGCCACGCGGGTCCTGCACAGCACAGCAATGAACGCCAAAAGTGGGAAAGTAGCGAAGTTGTTTAGTGTGAATAAAGAGGATCTATGTTTCTGGGCCAGAACAGAGGAGTCGAAAGCACGTGCTTTCATTCAAGTAGGCCATCACCAGTTTGTTCCTTGAGGGAGCTACTTAACTCGCCTGAGCCTCAGTTTCCCCGTCTGTGACCCTGGTGAGGCAGCCTCGCAGGACTGCTTGGCATCGAGCGTGCTGATTCGGGGGCGCATGCAGCGGCCAGGTGGGCTCTTACCGCGGCCACACGGCGTATTGGGACGGCCCGGCGTTAGCCCTCGGGCATGCTCTTGGCTCTCCGCACTCGGCTCACTGCAGCGGCCAGGCGCCTCTCCTCCACCCCTGCGCGAGTCTCTCCCGCAACCATACTCTGCTCCTTCACGGCAGACGGCAAGTGTGGCCAAAATAAAAGGGTATCTGGGCCGATGATGGAGTCTCGTCCTTTTGGTCCCGCCCTCCCACTGGCCTCGCATGCTCGCGGACGCCTGGGCAGGTGCGTGGCTCACAGCGGGTCAAGCTGGGTCTGCGTCTGTGTCTCTGTGTTCAAGCTCCCACACTCTCCCCGGCTCGGCTGGCCGCTCCTCGCCGTCTGTTGCAGCTCTCTGATGTGGTTATTTGGAACATGTACGTCCACCGTAGAAGTCTCCCAGGGCCGGGGCACCTGGGTGGCTCAGCCAGTCAGGCAGCCCACTCTGGCTTTCAGCTCAGGTCCAGATCTCAGGGGCGTGCCGCCGAGCCCCACGTCAGAGGCCGAATCTGCTTGTCCCTCTCCCTCTGATCCTCCTTGGCACTCTCTCTCTCAGAATAAATAAATAAATCTGTTTCAAAATAAATAAATAAATAAAGTGAATCTCCCAGGGCCTTAAGCAAACAGGACGCCCCACTCACCTTCCCGTCTTCCCCGGGACTGTGTTGCACACGTGTGTCCCTCACAGATGCTGAAGTAGTTAAGGTGATTAATCCATGTCCACCACAGAGGGTGGAACTTGGGGCGAATTGTACCCTGTTTCCCTTTATGTACACGTCAGCCTCTGGAAAGGCACAATTCTCCTAAAAGACAGGAAACCCCAGCACGGTGTGTACAAGGACCTCTACTCGCTCGGTCCTTGTGGGGAAAACATACTGAAGTGCACAGTGTCACTGCATCCTAGCTGTGATGAGGCGCAGGGGCGTCCCACCGCCCTGCACCTTGACATAGACATCCAAGCATCTGCAGTCTGTACAAGCGCTTAGTGATCTCCGTGGACTTGGCTTAACCTCCTGTAAAATGGGTTCACCTCACCAACTCACAGCAGGGTCGTGCAGATCCCTGTGGCTGACTTCTCTGTTCCTTTTTGGAAAGCCCGCCGTAGACGGATAGCACTTTGAAGGCTAAGTCTGATGAACTGAAGGCAAGTTTTGGCCCAGGGCCTAAGCCCTTGTGCTGAATTTCTAGGCTCGTTTGTACTGAAGCACCTTTAATGTTCCTTTAATGGAGTTGACTTTTTTTAAGCAGTTAATTTAATTCTCGGTGGTAATGAGAGCCTGCCTCTTATGCAAGTCGAATGTGCAGGCCTGAGGACAAAGTGCCGAGAGGTAAAAAGGGGCTTCTTACAGAGGAACAGAAGCTTCTGGAAGAGCTAGAACTTGCTCTACCAGGTGCATCCCGTGTCAGAGGTCAGAGCATCCGCTCCTTGCTTCCCCCGGGCGAGTCAGAAAGGCCTCGTCTGGGTCGCTGTGCCCTTTGTTGTTCCTCAGGCTTCTTCAATGGGCTCTGCTCACGCCCATCGGTGAGCTCCCATTCTAGGAACTGTATCCGCTTCCAACAGTAACAAAACAGCATAAGTATTTTGCAGTTAAGATAGAAAAGTGAAATCTAATAATTTACAATAATAATTGTAACACAAATCATCTCCTCCTACAAAGATCACATTGCTCCCCTTTTGCATAAATGCAGCACATAAACTATAATGAATTTTAAAATCCTTTCAATGCAGTTTGCATTAGTGATATTTGTGAAAGTGTTTTAGAGGCTCGAGACTCTAAAACACTGATGAGCGAGCATGTCTGTGCCCGTAGTCCGCACCAGCGGCTGGCGGTGGACATGCGGGGTCAAGCCCCACGAGCAGGAGGTCGGCCGGAGGGATCGGATCCCTCACATCCCGGGGCATCCCAAAGGAAAGGGGGGGTAGGTTGGGAAGGGTCTGGAGTTAGAATGGGGTTTTCCTCTGATGTTCCACTGTTTCCTTGCCTATGTTTTCAGTGATGATCGGTGGGTGGATCCCTGAAACGTGGGCGTTAGTGAGGTGCGCACACTGGAAAAGCAACATCAAACTACCACGTTGCTGGTGGCTACGCAGACAATGTTAGCTGCATATTTAAACACTCAGTTTGGCCATTTTCTGTTCTTCTGGAAATAATGGATGGCATAGCATCGAATGTCTTCCCCATTAAAAAGAGAGAGACAGAGAAAATGAAAACAAAACAACACCACGGCCCTCCACGAAACACAAAATGATGGATGTTAGAGTTTCCAGAAAAGGCCTGAGAATCCGGGTCTGTAAAGAGCTTCCAGAGTGGGTTGGGCTGTGCAGAATAGAAGGGGAAGATCGGCAGAGAGGACGGTTAATGAATACATCGCTATCTGCTGGGCAGGCCTCCAAAATATTAATTCCTTTCTAATGAAGTTTGTCGAAGAGTCTCTACAATCGTGTTCCTTATTTCCAATTTCTTGGCTCCCTCTCTAGTGACTATCCTCACAGCTTTTAAATGTACCTCCCATCTGGAAGGAGGGCCATGCTCTCTCTGGTTCTCCTGCCTTAGATCCAATTCCAAACAAGCAGCCCCTCCCCAGAGACCAGGCCCATCACTTGTCATGCCCATGTCTAGGCTCCGGGTCGGGGTCAGTGAGAGCCCCACGGGCAGGGTCTCCTGCATGGCACCGGGATGCTGAAATAGCAGCATGTGACACATTTAAAACTTGCTGTTTGTGCAATCGCTAAAAACTGCACCATTAGCTGGATTTTCAGATTGCATGAGTGCAGATCATTAAGTGTTATTACAGTATTAATTATTAGAAATGTCCTGTACTGCCCAAATTAAATTGGGATAGTCAACGACCTGCGAGTTCCCAATACCACGGATAATTTAACTGGAGATCTGCCACAGTGGGTAAGGTGTCTTCACATGCCATTCACATTATTTCACAGTAAGTACCAACTGAGGATCCCAGAAGAAAATGAATAAATCAGATTTTAACATTTATCTATGGCAACAGGAGCTTTCAGAAGTAAAGGTGGCCGGGACGGATGGTGGTGCTCGCACGGAGACATGATGCCTGGACACACAGGTGCAGCGGGCGCTGGACCTTGCCGTGCCTTCTGGTTATGCGGTGACCGCATGGGACTCCCGTCTCAGAATCTGTGTTAAGTTGATTAAAAAAAAAGAGAAAGTGAGTATCAACATTTGAGGCTGATCCATTCTAACCTGGATGAATATTCCCGAAACTCTTCTGATCACATACCACCAAGGCACTTCCCAAATCCTCACAAACACAGGCTCTTCAAAGCCATCAATCACCTCTTGGTGGTAAGAGGTCCTGCCATCGGGGCGGACAGCATCCTGCTCCACAGCGGAGCTCCGCCTGAGCCTGGAGGGGCCACGGGAGGCTTCTTGACCACGCCTCCTTCCCGCCAGGTGGGGTACAGACATCTGGTGGCCACCAGCCACCTGGCCCCAGGCAGCAGGTGACCCCATTTCTACTAGAGCTGGTCATGGGCCATGTGGACATTTTCTCAATTGAAACAAAAAACCTAGGAAAAATATATTTTTAAGAAGAAGGGTGGATTTTTTCCTAAGATATATATTAACAGTATATAAAGGTAACTCAATAGTATAGTGCAATAATGTAACTGTGATTGGAATATGTTAATGTCCACACTGGGAAGAAACTATGTCTGACTCCCCTGCCATGGGGGTGGCCTGTGGGGAGCAGGGTGGGGCCCAGCCCAGAGCACGGCTTTCTTGCCTTCACCATTTCTCTCACCTGTGAAATATCCCGAGCATCAAAGAAGAAAACAGGTATAAAGTCCCCAGTTTGACGCCGACCTTTGAAAAATGTGGAGTCCCGTTTCCTCATGCACTTTCTCTTTCCAAATGGGAAACTCAAGTCCAAGGTGAACAGGAGGCCCCTCAATGGCAGAGGAGTAATTTACTACAACTTCCAAAACTTCTAACTCTGTTCTACCAACAAAAAGGTTGAGATCATCCCAACTGAACACCTGGATATTTAACATCATCCCTTAGGTTGGATTTCTAAATTTTTAGTGTTATTCACAGTCTAACACAAAAGTTAGTTTTTCAAGCAAATGTAAAATATAAAAAAAGTCATTGGAGGCATTAATATATGATTAATATTATATTAGTACATGGCTCCAAATGCCAATCACCTTAAATATCCAAAAATTGGACAATGATAGAGCTATTAAGTGGCATTTAATCTTAAAAACAATGGTTATGGGCGCCTGGGTGGCTCAGATGGTTAAGTGTCTGCCTTCGGCTCAGGTCATGATCCCAGCGTCCTGGGATCAAGTCCCGCATTGGGCTCGCTGCTCCTTGGGAGCCTGCTTCTCCCTCTGCCTCTCTCTCTCTCTCTCTCATGAATAAATAAATAAAATCTTAAAAAAAAAAAAAAAACAATGGTTATACAGGCTACGTAGTGATATGGCAAAATTTATTATGTAACATTAATTTAAAAAGTAGTATCAATGGGTGCCTAGGTGGCTCAGTCACTGAGCATCTGCCTTCGGCTCAGGTCATGATCCCGGAGTCCAGGGATCGGGTCCCACATCAGGCTCCCTGCTCAGTGAGGAGCCTGCTTCTCCTTCTCCCCTCTCCCTCTACCTGCTGATCCCCCTGCTTGTGTGTGCCCACGCATGCTCTCTCTCTCTCAAATTAATAAGTAAAAATTAAAATAAATAAAAATAAAAAGTAATATCAAATTTTATGTGTAAGCATAGTGCTGACATTGTAACTATGCCCAGAAATTGCACATTAAAAAATTGAAACACTAAAAATTGTAAACATGATTGAGTGACTATATATACACATACATATAGATGTAATTTATGTACGTACGCGAATGATGCTTTAATGGAACTTGGACCTTCACATCTAATCTGAAATTTAATAACATTCAAGTTTCCTCTGCAATAAGGAAACCTACCCAAACCCCTATTCCTCTCAAAACCTACTTTTGCTTAGTTAGGAACAAAATCCTTCACAGTAAACAGCTCCTCGTCCTGGAGAGAGCCTCTGCTGTCTCAGTGAACTCTGTCTTACCTGTACGTGGAAGAGGAGAAGGGTCTGAAGCAGGAGGGGGGAGGGACGGGGTGCAGATGGTGGACAGCACGGTCCAAGCCCCAGCCCTGCCCACTGGCTCTCGTGGAACCAAGTCCAGGGGTGCCCAGAGCTCTCCCCACAGGGCCCGAATCAGCCACGCGAGCTTCTGTATAGATGGTCATATGAATGGCACGGACCAGTGGCAGGGGTGATTTATAAAGCTCCTTCAGCACTGGGTCTCTCTAGAGCCTCCTTACAGGGAAGGAGCCATCACCTCCCCAGCTCAAGTGCCGGATAGGAAGGTCCTAGAGGTGCAGCAAACTCCTCCAAGCCCAGCACTCAGTGACCACAGGAAGCCAGGTAGAACACGGGCCAGAGGAGTCAAAGCCAGTCTCCTTTCCACCGATCACGGAGGACTCAGCTGAGGTCTCCCAGAACAGCACAAAGTGGAAACACTCACAGACGCTACCTTCGGAATAGTGTGGACAACATAGTGGCGGGAGGAAACCCACAGTAATGAGAGACTCAGACAAGTGCCCGCCGTGTGGCCCGGGAACCAGCATCATCCTTCCCAGAGACCGGACCCCGGCAGAAACGGAGAGTTTCACACACTCAAACTAGCAGCCGTTTCCGAGAACGTGGCACGGCGGACTAAAGCCCCGTTTGGGGCATCCACGCTCTGCTCCAAGCACAGTGGCCACTCAGCCTGCTCCCAGGCCTCACTCCTCCATCTTCCTGCCTCGGCTCCTTCTCATCCCCATCACGTGTCGAGTCCTGGGGTCGGCCCACGGAGGCCGTGGCTCACAGCTCTGCCGTGAGTGGTGGCCCCTAGGGCGGGCGGTCCCGTCAGGGGGAGCCGGAGCATGGCCAGTGCTGTGCCCGTGGTGGCTGTCTCAGTGGCTCTGTTGAGGGCTGACCCCTAGAGGGGCAGCCTCCACACTGGAATGGGCTCTCCTCCCTCTGCCGCTAGGGTCTGGAATACCAGGGAGAAGGCAGCGTTGGCTGGAGAAGAGATGGCAGGGAGTGGGACAGGAAAGAAGCACCAGTCAGGAAAAGGAGCCCCCCACCCAACAAGAGAGTAAACAGAGGCAGGGAGCCTGCCCAGCCATCTGCACTCCTACAGCGCGGGTTTGATCCAAGAGCACCCCTGCCCCTGCCCGACCTGGTGTCCGGGTCACTCGGCATCCTCGGCTCGGGAGCTACAGTACGTACAGAGAACAGATCGCCTGACGCTGGACACAGCCCGACCTTGCCCGCTGGTTTTCCACACGTCAGGTTGGTCGATGGTTGAAATCCCAACCAGACAAGGTGCACTGTGGGCACACACAGCTTTGCTCTGACCCAATTCTGTCTCCACCAGTGGCTCCACAGTGAAGCAAATTCTCTCCCATTTTTAGAAATATGTTTTGATTGAGAGAAGAAATACTATTTTAATATTTCCACTCCAGCGTTTGTGTTCTTGTCCCTTTCTGTCAAATCCAAAACTTTTTAGGAATTTAGTCTTCCTGTTTTCTCAGTTGCAAATTTTCAGACGACAGAACAAAATCCAATCTGCTGCTGGGAAGGTAGCCTGGCAGGAAACTCTCCAGCTGTACCAAGGCAAGAGCAACAAAAATGTGAATTTCCCCTCCTCAGTCTATTCGACTCAATGAGGTGGTAACTCCACAGCCCACACTAGGCTATTTAAATGCAAACGCTAGTAAGCACTTTCTGTTTCTGTCTGTTATTTCAAAAAATGGAGAAGAAATTAAACATAAAAACTTGTTAAAGCAAAGTTAAGATTACAAATTTAGGCACAAAAAAAGTCAGTAAATGCAAATGCCAATGTTCTAATTGTAGCATTAACTTAAACACATTTCACATCCTGGTTTGCATTGACTGTAATGTTTAAAAGGTCTAATCAGAAACTTAAGCTATTGTGGGAGATATGGATGAATACTTTTATTATGAGCGCATTTATTTTTACAGCTTTACCTCTAAGTGGTAAGCTCCTTGAAAGTAGGGAGTTTCCCATACAGGAATTCAGTAAAGTGGCAGGATATAAAATCAATGCACAGAAATCAGTGGCATTCCTATACACCAACAAGACAGAAGAAAGAGAAATTAAGGAGTCGATCCCATTTACAATTGCACCCAAAACCATAAGATACCTAGGAATAAATCTAAACAAAGAGACAAAGGATCTGTACTCAGAAAACTATAAAATACTCATGAAAGAAATTGAGGAAGACACAAAGAAATGGAAAAAAGTTCCATGCTCATGGATTGGAAGAACAAATATTGTGAAGATATCAATGCTACCTAGAGCAATCTACACATTCAATGCAATCCCCATCAAAATACCATCCACTTTTTTCAAAGAAATGGAACAAATCATCCTAAAATTTGTATGGAACAAA
>NC_138381.1:1324967-1346112 GCF_054177405.1 Leptonychotes weddellii | reverse complement strand
GATTCTTTTCACTTTTATGGAGCCTTTATATTTCCAATAATGAGAAAGTGTTGTTTTGACAACTCAGGAAAAGTGAACTTACAAAAAGCATCATTCCTCCCACCAGAAGGAAATGCAGTATGATTTCATTTATCTTGTCTTCTGATTTCGGTGTTATTTGCCTGAAGTATATGAAGAACATGCATTCTCACACAGACTAGTTTGAAAGGGAGGAGTATTTTAATAGTTTTTCTGATAATTGTGCATACTGTTCTTTGATAATACACCAAAACTCAGTAAGTGCTCATCTCCTAAAGATTGGTTGGAATGTGGAATCCAAAACCGTCTCAATGTCTCACACACGAAAACCCACTGGTGTCTCTTGCACTTGGAATGGATCTTCTATCCACGATTTTGTGTTGTCGTCCTAATGCTGACCCCATTCAGTATAAAAACATTACAACCATTATTATCACCCCAATCTCATCACAAAACCATGCCACTGAACTGTGCAAGGCACGCACACCTGTGGGAGAGCAAGGTCCACAGCGTCCTGGCAGGATGACGGAGCCCTGGGAGGTCCCTGGGACCCCGCGCATCCTTGGACCAAACCTGGGGAACCACACCCCACTGAAGCAATTCTTACACGGCCAGGAAGACCCTCCATTTGGCAAAATCCAGGAGCATGTTTCTGTGGTCATTTTCGTGGCTCCCCCTCGGTCTGGAAAGACTCTAGGCTGCCATTTCGAACCCGTCCAGGACTCCTCTCAGCTTTCCAAACACACCTTTCTTTCCTCATTCACGGGTACACGTCTTTCCCTCCCCAGCCATTCAGTTCTTTCACTCTATCAGCCTCAGCTCTCGACCCTCGCCCACTGTCTCCCTGTGATAATACGACTTCAACCCCTGTCCAAGCCGAGATGAGCGCAGCACCCCGCCCCCAGCGCCCTGAACCTTACCCCTGGCTCCAGAAGCTCCACGACATTCGGGCGTGTGTGTGGACGTCCAAACTGTGATTTCCTCTCTTCTCTGCTCCCAAACTGTACCATTCCCAACTGTTCACATTTCCCTTCCTTATCAGTGCATTACCTAATGCCGTCCATTTTATCTCCAGATGATTCGTGAATGCTCCCCACCTGCTCCTCTGCTGGGTCCACTCCAGTCTAAATGACTGCCTTCTAGGCCAAGGAATCCTCTCTAATGTAGCTCCTCACACTTGCTCGGCCCCTTGCACTTCACATCCATGCCTGGCACGGCATGACGCTGGTCTTTCTAGAACACAGTGGGCTCATGTCACATGCCCAAGTGGCTAACTTCTGCTGAAGGTGCAAACCGTGTCATCTCCTTATACCGACCAAGGCCACTCAGCAAGGTCTCACAAGGTCTGCAGCCCCTGGGGCCCAGTGCCAACAGCCTCTCCAGCTCCTGTCCCGCCCTGCAGGCCCCGGGCATCCAGTGTCTGTCGTTTCTGGGACCAGTGAGCACCTGCTCCTCCTGGACAGTCTTCCTTCAAAACTCAGCTCAACTGGGACTGACGTGGGAGCCATGCCCAATGTCCGCGAGCAGACCAAACCCCCATTATTCGCCCTCTGGTTACTTTATTTACATGATTCTTTGATAAAAATATTTTGAGTTGAGGGAGTTCTGGAAGTATTCTGGATGCAAAGCATTTGTCAGATATATGTTTTTAAAATGTTTCTCTGAATGTGAAGCTTGCCTTTTTATTTTCTTAAGAGTATCTCTCAAAGAACAGAAGTTTTCAATGTTGAGTCCAACTTACTGAGATTTTCTTTTGTGGTTTGTACTTCATGTTCTATGTAGAAACTTCTGCCTCCTTAAAGATTCAAAGATTACCTCCTGCATTTTCTTCTAGATGTTCTACAGTCTGAAATTTTATGTTTAGATGTCTGATCGATTTTGACTTAGTTCTTGAGATCAAATGTTATGAGACAACATTCAAGGTTATTTTTTTATTTATATGAATAAGCAGCACCATATGTGGAAAGATGATTATTTTCCTATTGTCTTACCTAGCAACTTTTCGGAAAAATCAATGGCTCAGGTATGTGTGAATCTACTTCTGGACTCTATCTGTTCCATCAGTATGTGCGTTTATCCCTAAACCAATACTTCAGTGTCTTGATTATTATAACTTTACAGTAAGTCCTGAAGTTGGGTAGTGCAAGTCTTCAAACTTTCTCACGGCTTCAAGATTGTTTTAGATATTCTTCCATTTCCACAGAAATGTTAGAGTGAACGTATCAACTTCTACAAAAACGTCTGCTAGGATTTGGGAGGAGATTTCATGGCCTCTCCAGATCAGTTGGGACAGAATTTATGATTCTTAGTGACCTGGTCTAGCTCTCTATTGACTTAGTGCTTAGGGCTCCCTTTGTTTTGTAGTTATTAGTGTATAGGTCCTGAACACAATTTGTTAAATCATCTCTAAGAAGTTTGTGTTATAGACAACAATATTTTAATTCTAATCTCTAAATTTTTGTTGCTGGTATATAGATACAATTGATTTTTGTATATTGACCTTGTATTCTGCAATCTTGTTAAACTGGCTTATCAGTTCTATTATGTTTTAGGATTTTTTTTGTAGGTTCCTTAGAAATTTCTTCATAAATGATCACTTCCATGCAAAGATAATTTTTTTTCAGTCACAATATATTTTATTTTATTTATTTTCACTTTCTTGCACTAGCTAGAACCTTCAGGGCTGAATGTAGTAGTGAAAGCAGAGATCTTTGCATGGTTCCTGAGGCCAGGGGCAAGCATTCAGTCAGAACCCAGTAAATGCGATGCTAGTTGTAGGGTTTTCATAGATGTCCTTCATCAAGTCAAGGCAGTTTCCTTCTATCTTTAGATCAGTGAGAGTTTTTATGACGAATGCATGTTGAATTTTATCAAATGCTTTTTCTGCATCTACTGAGATAACTGTATGGTTTTTCTCCTTTATTCTGTTAATATGGTGAATTACATTATCTAATTTTAAATGTTAGAACAGTCTTACACTCCTGTAATAAACCCCACTTTGTCATGATGTGTTACCTTTTATACACTCTGGAAGTTGATTTCCTAGATTTTGCTGAGATAGTTGCATCTGTTCATGGGGTGTATTTATCTCTAGTTTTCTTCTCCTGTGCTGTCTTAGTTTGTATTGGGGTAAATGCTCACTCAGAAAATGAACTGCAAAGTGTGCGCTCCTAATGTAGCTTTCTATGGAGTTTGCATGTTGTTATCATGTCTTCCTTAAACAGTTGACAGATTCACCAGAGAAGCATTGTGGACTTTGATCATCCTTTACAAGATATTTTTAAGTTAAAAATGTGATTTCTTTAACTAATAGAGGGCTATCCAGGTTTTCTGAATCTTCTGATTTGTGTTGTTAAATTTGGAAAATGTTTAGCCATGATTTCTTGCAGTGTGCTTTCCGTCCTCACCTCTCTCCTGGTCCCCTGAGGTTCCAGGTGCGCCTGGCTTAGCGGGTTTCTTGTGTCCCCCGGTCACTGGACGTCTGCTCACGTGTGCCTCATGAACGTATCCAGGGGATGTCGGCGTAAGGACCTCCTCTTGCTGCATCTTCCAGCTCGCCAGGTTTGCCTTCCCTAATACGACTCCTCCACAATCCTGCAATGAATTTTTCATTTCAGATATTACACTTTTCAGCTCTAAAAATTCTATCTGTTCCTTTTCATGTGTACTTTTCTCTCCAGATTTTGTCTATGTCTTATCTGAAAACCTTGAACATATTGACAATATTTGTATTCATTGTTCTATGTGCTGATGCTGTCACTTCTCTCATATTGCCTCTGCTTCTATGGATTTTTTCCTTTAAAATTTTTCCTACTGATTATAAATCACTTTTCCTGATTCTTTACATAGTTGATGATTTCTTTGGACCCTGCACATTGTGGGTATTTTGTTTTTGAGTGTCTGCAGTTTGTTTTCTTCCTATAAAGCTGACACTTCCTATAAAAAGTCAAGTGGTAAATACTTTGGAGTCTGTGGCCCAAGAGCAGCCTCAGACAATAGGCGCACACACGGGCATTGTTGTGTATCAGTAAAACCTTATTTACAAAGCCCGATGATGGGCCAGATTCAGCCCTGATCTAGGGACTGTAGTTTGCCAATCCTTGCATTAAAGAATGGCCAAGTTTGTTTCTACTTAGGCAATTAGTTACTTGTGGATTTACTAGCATGTCCTTTGCTCTGGGCACCACGTAGCGTTAATGTTAAGGTGTGACCTTTTTTGGGTGTTTACTGAATGTCTTAGGTGATTAACAAGTAGTTTCTACTGTGCTGGTTAAACCCGGAGTTTCTCCTGTCCTGGGCAAACCAGCCTGGCCTCATGGAGGACACAGATTTCTCGTCCTGCGTAGCTCTGCCCTCTCCAGACCTCGGCCGCTGCAAACCCCACAGTCCTCAGCCCCCTGAACTTAGGTTTCTGTCTCGGCTCCGAGCAGTTTCCCTTCCCAGTGCTGAGGCTCCAGAAGGCTCTGGGCAGACACGGCCGATTGCCTCAGGGACCGCCATTCTGTGCTTCTCACTGTCATCGTCCGCACACAGCGGTTTCATGCAGGGACCCCCGCGGGCAGCTGTTCAGGGCTGAAGGCAAGCCCCTCGGTCCCCACTCCCCGATCACCTCACCTGCGATGTCATCCACTCACTCACTCCGGCAATCGTCCAGAAAACAGCCCAAGTCTCTTCCTCGAAGGTAGATCTGCCAAGTGCCGTGTTTCCAAAATCGAGGCAAAGCAACTGACCCGTGGTGAGCAGCAGAGCACACCAGGAGTGATGGGGATGCCGCACAAGAGGTCCACGGACCCGGACCCTCAGTGCAGACTTCACAGGTGCTGAATGGAGGAGAGGGCCAGGCCCCAGGTGGAAGGGCTCCGGGGAGGCCCAGGGGAGAACATTCTAGACAACGGGAGCACTGCCGGTGACCACACAGAAGTGTTTGCAGCTAACAAAGTCAGAAAATGGATGCATTCCTGGTTGGAAGCATCTAAGGAGAGCAGACCTGCATGGGAGTGAGCCCTTCATCCTCGCCTCCCCCCCTCCCCCCACCTGCTTTGTCCCCTTCCTCCACCCCTCCTCGGAGACTTCTCCAGACAGGTGCTCCCCAGCCTTCCTCCCCCACGGCCCCTGCTGGCATTGACCCCGTTTCCACGCCCAGGTGTCAGCCTCCGAGGCACCTCCTCGTTTCCGCTCTCACACCCTCCGCCCTCCTCCATGGCCGAAAATACTCCCAAAGGCCCTTCCTCGCCCCATCCCCCACCCAACGCTGCTCTACAGTTTCCCTTTTCTTCTCTACCTTATTGCAGGAGCTTCTCCTGAGACCTCTGAAATCATTTCAGAAAACTGCGGCAAGATTAACTTGCGTAAAGATTTGGTTAGACTTTCTGTGTGCCCATTGTGTCCGGAGAAACCAGCCCATCGCCGCCGGAGAAGGACCAGAGACGTCCACGCACACTCCCGCTCACGCTCCGGGCTCAGCCTCCTCACCCTCGGCTCTGTGCTCCTGTCCCTGAGGGCCGTCTGTCTGGGCACCGAGCGGGGCGCTCCGCCAGGCACGGCTGCCAGCCTTCGGGAACTCTGGTGCTGCAGACTCCCCTCTGCCGTCCTCCGTCCTGAGGGAGCCCCCACAGGGCGGTGCTTCTGACTGCAAAGGTCGAACGATGCCTCCTTCCGAAGTGTGATCATTTTCAACACATGCTCTGGAGCCAGGGGCCCCGGCATGAGCCTAATGCCACCATTTAGAGGCTCTGTGACCCTGGGAAGTCGCTTGATTCCTCTTGGTCTCCATGCTGTTGTTGGCAACTTGGGCACAGTGGGGTCCTAACATTTATTATTTTACCATTGGCTGCAGATAGGTCACTCTGGGATGAGATGTATCAGGCATGTGTTTAAAGCAAACAGTAAAGAGATTGTTAGGTCGCTTTGTATAAGAAATAAGTGATGGCTTCTCATGAGGCAGAGCCGCAGATCGAGAATAGGAAGACGGGACTCACGGCGCAGGGGGTGGGGCAACCAGAGTTTCCACGCCTGAGTCCCATGTGCCAGGATCTGTGGGGGTCTGACAAGCAGGTGGAGGGGAGCAGCGCAAGCAAAACGGTCTGGTTGCGGTGAGTGAGGTGACAGAGGTAAGCCCACAGCATGCCGGCACCATGCCCTGCCATGGGCCTCACAGCGTCCAGCCCTGCAGGAGAGTGTCCCTGGACACAAATAAGAAGGAAGACTAGCTGTTTATGGGCAATCCGGGGCAAAGCACAGCCTCGTGCTTACGTCCCAGAGCATGAACATGCTTAGCTAGGACTTGCTGATCCGGAAAACTGGCAAGCAGATATACACCCTTCCTATACTTTCCTCATGTGTTTTTGGGAAAAATAATTTCTTAAGGTGAAGAGTAGCCCTTTTCTGTTTGATTCTCCTCCCCCGTTACACGTGTGCAGCTGCTCTCATGCTCAAACACCCCATCTGTCCTATTGCAGTGACCCCAAACCTCCTAATCCCACTGCTTTCAAGACGACAGACCTGGGCTTAATGCCTTTAATCACACTGTTATTACTCAGATACTAATGTCCACACAGCGTGAGAGCTAAAGATCAATGTCAAAAACATTTTTCACATGACACAGATCCCGAAATGATGCCAAGGCATCGCAGGGTGCAGAGCCCATGGAGGGATGATTCCAAGGGAGAAAACACGTGTTAACATCTACTTGGGCTCAGAGAAAGCTAGGAGAGCCCCTGGCGCCGTTTTAGAGCCCAGCAGCCCCAAGCTCAGGTCGTCATCCCTCGGAGCTGCACTGCTTACTCTGGGACACTGGGATCCCTCTCAGGGGTCCATGTGAACTGGGGGCCGTCTCAGCTGTAGGTTTCGTTCCCGGGAGGCTGTTTGTACCCACGGCCGCCAGCCACCCACCTTTCCCGTCCCAAGACAGAGATGGCGTTTGCATAAACTACTTCTATTTGTTATGATTTATTTCTCCCCACAGTAGAAGGGAGTGGGGTCTCTAAGAACAGTTCTCTTACTTTGAGGAATCATGTGTGTTCCTATCTAGCAATCTGTGAAATATATTTGTACATAATCCATTTCAAAAGAAGTACCTTTCATGTCACAAAACATTCAATATGCACAGAGGTACGGATGCTCAGAATCTGATACGATGAAGGGGACAAGGGTCTAAAACGAAGAAAGCGTGCACAGCGGGATGTTTATGCTAGCAAACGCCAGTTCACACCTGTTAGCTGCTGTGGGGAAAACGGCAGACAGAAACCTCTCCCATGAACTTGCACAGGGAAGAAACCATTTGCCCGTTGACTGTAGCCATGGAAGCGTATTGGAGGGACCTTCTGTCCTAAATAATTGTCACAGCCGTGCCATTTACCGAGAGCCGAGACGAGAGACGCTGCGTGTGTAAGGATGGTGAGCGCACAGTTACGGACATATGCACAAGGACATGCATATCAACACTCACGCTGCCCCCAAAGAGCCTGAATATGCACCACTGTATGCACGTGCGTGTCTGTGTGCACGCCTGCTTGCACGCCCCTGGGAGGGGTGGCAAGGACTGGTTTCACAAGTACCAGGGTTTGCTGCCTAGTGTGCCCATCCTCATGTGACTGTGTCTTCACCTAAGACAGAAGAGGGAAAAAAAAAAGAAAAGAATGAAAAAGGATCAGATTCGGGTCCCCAGGGAAGAAAAAGTCACCTGCAGTATAAATGTACAGTTCCACCAGATAAGTAAAAACCACAGCCGCCTTTGCACATTTTGGAAGGACCCATTTTTATTCTTTTTCTGTCGCCCCGACTCCAAGAGGCAGTGATATATAATTATGGATCGCCACGCTGCCCCCTGATGTCACGTCCGGATTCGCGTGGGGCCGAGGGGACCCGAATGAGTTGTAGTGTTTTGGTTGTGGGGTCATGTTCAATCACCAAGCCTGCTTATGACAGATCAATGAACAGGAACTCATTATATCCTGGCCAAACTCGCCACGAGGATGTGGAGGTCCGCTTAGGTGTATGAGGATTAAATTATATATTGTTTTTACTGTGGTTTCATTTCACAAAACTGCAAAAGTCCAGGCAACATTTTGTCAGTAAAAAACAATAAAGAATATGAAAAGCCCATCTTCACAGAACATTGGACATTGCAAAACAACCCACAGCTATTATCGGATATATCAAAACTGACAAGTAAAACTTTGGCTGTTGATTGAACCATACCTCACAGGGACAGCGCCGGCTCGCCCGCACGCTCTCGTAGGCGAGCCGCTTACCCAGGAGAACCAGGCGGAGGGACCTCGTGAGCTTAATTGAATTGGTGGCATTTGTATGATTGAAAAAAATTGGTGACATTGCAAAACTGACCATTAGATTTTCGGAGGACTCACTTCACACGGACCTGAGGGAATAGCATGCTTTAGGAGAGGTACAAATTTTGCTCACATACCTTTTATAGAAACCAGTGATGCTTTGTGAATCCCTTGTTAATGTGTGTATTGCTCATTGTCTCTTCCCTTTACAAAACTTAATGGATTGATACGTACATTGGTTCTAAGGTCATCAAAAAGGCAAATTTTTCTTAGAAACAGGAAAAGGACTCTGTGCTTTCTCATGTTTCATTTATACCCATACGGTATGAATTCTGTGTGTTTTAATATCACTTTGTGTCTTTCTAATAGTGCACCAAGAACTGTGTGTGTGTGTGTGTGTGTGTGTGTGTGTGTGTAGAAACTACACCCAAGTTAAATCAGGAAGAAACAATTTGGAACATTGTTTTTCCTGTGCTGCTTTCAAGTAGGAGAAAAACAAATGCATAAAAAGCCAAAAAGGGGTCAGATCCTAAGCTACAGATGTTCAAAAAAGCCCTATTATGCACAACTGACACCCTGGAATTCCCACTGGCCCACCTAAATAATATCAGATCGGGCTCTCCATGTGTATTACACTGCTGCACATCTGTTTCCTGGGTTTCTGAGAGACTGTATTTAAAGCATAAAGGTTTGGTATTAAGGGAAATAATTAACATGCTCCTTGGCACCTGGCCAGCAGGGACAAGCCATCACCTGAAAATGACAAACTCTCTTAATATCCCGTGTCATCGTGAGTGATTCCTGGAGTAATTCAGAAGAATGGCCGTAATAATATGCCCTTCCTCGCACAAGGTGGAGATATGATGTACGCATGAAAATGGCAAGGAGATTTCACAGGTGTGGGCGTGGAGTAACCTTAGTCAAGGGCACCGAGAGCTGGCGGGATGTTCTACTCACAAGCTAGTGAGGACCTGGCTTTCTTCTAGTTCTTAAAGACGGTAAGCTATTGCATTAATAAGAAATGCAAGTTTTTCAATTAATTCTAAAAGCTGAAAAGATTTCAGTTTTGAGCTATAGAGGTAGACAAACCTCAGATACTTTCCTTACATACTTAGGGCCATCCGGGTCCTGAAATTTGTCTCCAAATGGTCCTGAGCACAGGATCATCCCCCCTAGTGTTCCGGGGAAAAGATTCAAGGTGCATCAGGCACCGCCCGTGTCTTTGTCTTTTTTAATGACACAGAGAAACTCACAGGATTTAAAACTTCTCACCACGGACTAGGAATGGAGGGAATCAGTGGACACTGGCTGTTTTTTTCTCTTCCCACTGTTCCGATTATCTACACATGGAAGTAACAATATTTGATGCAATCTGCCCCTCCCATATCACCACTGCCTATTTTGGATAAGATGTATTTCTTCTTGTTTTGCTTTAGGTTTATAAAGCATCTGTATTTTTACATTTAGGGAAAACTCAAGAGGATATTCAGGGGGTAGGTGCTCATCCCACACAAAATGGATTCCCTACTTAAGCATTTCTGAAAAACACCTTACGACAGTAGACATCCATTTTCCAGACCCAGAGCCAGGGCTCCCCAGCACAGCGCATTTGCAGGATATTGGGGAGTGGAAGCTACCCCTTCTCCTTCTCCCAACCCCCATGATTCTTTATATTTTTAACCAGCAAGTGCTACAGAATCTGTTTCTTCTTTGTTCCCGTATGTGGTTTTAAGTTAGCTCCATGCTGACGGCATTTAGGTATTTCTATTGCAATTAGCTTTCCTGCCCTTACTGTGTAAAGGTGGGAAAGTGACAGGGGCTGGAGCTCCTTCAGGAGAGCAGCCCGGCCGGCAGAAAGTGATTGAATGATCTCATTTCAGGCTTTTTGTTAGACAACAGGCAGCACTCTATGAAGATTGATACAGAAGTGTTGGGCTTCGTTGGCTGGATCATCAAATGGATTGATATTATACTCCAGCGGTGGATGAAGACAGAGTGACTGTTATCATACTCAATACAAGGGCTTGTCAGGAGCGGAAAATCATCCTGTGTCACTGATTATGGGAGCGTTTCATGACTGTCATTCGAATTTAGTAGTGCAATGTCATGGGGCAGGCTGCTGGGCCAAAAACTCTTTATTTGTAAGAAAAGTAAAAGATACCTGCGAATCCAGCCCGTGCAGCCCCAAATAAAGGAGCCTCCTGCGTGAGCAAGGACCCCAGACGAAAGTGCAGGAAAGCAGCTACTGATTTGCAGCAAGCTTCAAATGCATTTGTATCTTGTTCACAGAACAAGCGTGACTGGAGCCCATCAGACGCCGTGCGTCCTGGGTCTGTGACGTGTTTTTGCTGCGTGAGAAAGACACTCGCTCAACTCTTCTGGGAGGACCGGGAAAACGTGTTTTGGAAAATGGCTATGAGTTATTGACCACTGACCATGTTTATCTCATCCGCTCCTACACACACACCCCAGCGAGGAAGGCAGGGCTGTTCCTGTGCCACGATGGGAAACTGAGGCACACACAAATGTTAAGTGACTTGACCCAAGTGGCAGAGGTGATCTCTGACAGCCCCGCGTGTGAGGCGGGACTCTCCTACGCGGCAAGAGGAGCGACGTCCCCGCCCCACGCCCACACCCAGCCGGACCCCAACGCCCACTTCTGACCTTGAATGATCATTCTTGTCGTTTGCCCTTCGACCCCTTTGAAACACAGACACCCGAGGGGAGGGGGTCACGTCCCAACGAAATAACCTGACAGAGTGGACTCTGGCATTACAGCATCACAAGGGGCAAGCATATAAACACTTCTGCTCCTTTCCAAGTAAGTGTGAGTGAGGGAGCAGGAACCGTTCCTGGGACCCGCGAGGATGCACGTCCCACGAGGACGAACATTCATCGCTGAGTCCCCAACACGTCAAACAGACGCACGGGGAAGGTCAGCAGCGACTCCCAAGGACACCGCGAAGAGAGTGGCCGGCGGCGAGTGAGAAGGAGCCGGGCAGGCTGGACTGGGCAGGCCGGCCACGCAGTGCGGTCCGTGGACGGCAGAGACAGGCGTGGGCTCCAGCGTGCAGACAGAGGAGGCTGCCGGCACGTTCCCCGTGGGTGAGTGCCATGGTCTGACTTATGTTCAGAAATAACGACGTCACTGGCTGCCGTGTGGGGTGCCGATGGCAGGGAGGCCAGGTCCTAGGGCGCCGTGGGTCAGGAAGTGCAGGTGCACGTGGACAAGGGTGGTGGCAGTGGACGTGGATAGGGATGGGGGCACAGAACCGGCAGGACCCATTGAGACACCTGTGGGCAGGGCGGAGGGCGAGGCGCTGCCCGGGCTGACCCTCGGGTGGGGCGGGCTGGTCACTGCTGTCTTGGGCAGGGCCAGGAAGACGGTCTTGTGGGGAGTCACAGGCCAGGAGCCGAGAGCTGATACCGTGATCACCCCGCTGGAGAGGCCTGAGGCTTCCCGATGAGGGCACGCCCAGAGCGGCTCGCACTACTTGTGTGCATTTGGGCGTCACTCCCAATGGCCAGCAGCCGCCCGGCGGGAGGCGTAGTGAAGGAAGAGGAAGGGGCTCAGACTGAGCCGGAACAAAAACTACCTTTAGAGATTGTTCGGCACGTGACTTACCCAGAGGCTCTGTCCTATGTTAAGACCCCTTGTGGGGCCACAGGGGTGTGTGGTGCGAGCCACGGACCCTTGACTATAGTGCAGCAGGATGTACATGGGTCCTGGCGGTCCTGGAGACCACAGGGGTGACCTGAGACCCATGGGGATCGGGATGAGACTCCGGGCACCCTCTGCATCAAGCATGCTAGGGTCAGAGGCCCATGAAAAGCAGAGCGAGGCAAGCAGACCTTGGTTTACAAATTCAGTTATTAATTGCATTAGCCCTGTCTCCCCCCTTCTCCCACAACTAGATCATAGGTCTGCAGGAGAAGGGAGAGAAGAGACTGTTTCTTATCATTGGAATCCCTAATACCTACAATCTTGTCTTCCCCGAGGAATTACTCAGTGAATGTTTGTTTTAGGAAAGACTAAATGAATAAGGTTTGTTTCGGTTGCTTTGTGCTGCAAGTTTCAGATCACTTCAAACCTTAGTGGCTGAAAACCATAACAGTCATTCATTCGTTCATGATTTTGCAGTTTGGCAGGACTCAGAGGGTCTACTCTGCCTGTGCGTCAGCTGGTGATGCTCAGCCGGCACTGGGAGATCCGTTCCAGGATGGCACCATGCAGCCGGAAAGTTGGTGTTGGGGGTGCTGGTGGCCCTGATCCACCACCCTGCAGGCACCCCCACTGGTTGCTTGGGCTTTCTCATGTAATGGCAGCTTTTCTCCTTTGCCTGGACGATTCGTGCATCACTGCAGAGTTGGCTTCCATCAACTTCTTGCTGATTGCCAGGCACTGGGTCCCAAGGACATGCTGCTTGTCCTGGAATCACACCTAGAGCTTTCCAGCTCAGGGTGCTCCTCTCCTCCCCTCTATAGAGTCACCAACCCCCCTGGGACAGCAGTTCCTCTGCTTACCGCCCAAAGACAAAACGCTGGTAGAGCTGATGAGGACCCGAGCTTCCTGGGTTATTAAACATAGCTCATCACTTTTCCTCATTATTGTTCTTGAGAGTTAAAAGGACTCCAGAAACCCAGGGTATCAGTTATCCTTAATATAAACAGCTTTGGTTTTCCGCCATTTTAAAAACGTAACAAGACCTAGTAAAGCAAGATCTCCTGCAACCTCACATCCCCCTCTATTTACAGTCTCCTCCCTTCACTCTGCCGACTCTTCCTGAACAAGCCGCTTACCCCACTGTGTCCACTCACCAACCGTTCCTGCAGCCTGGCATGCCACTCTCGCTGACCTTGCTCTTTGTCGGGTCTCCAGGGTTCTTCTCCGCGTTGTTAGGCTGGCGTTTACCAAAGCAACATGAACTGTCAGCTGTATTGTTCATGAAAAGAACAAAAAAACAGGTTTGGGTCCTGGATCTGCAATTTCCTAGTTATTTGATCAAGCACGTTATATTTTAGTTGCCTGCGTAACAACCTTGCCTTCCTTCCTCTGTGAGATGAGTATTTCCGTCATCTGCTCCTGCACACGCTGGAGGCCGTGGCGGGTCTTGCTGGCGTCCATCAGTTTGTCTGGTTCTTTTCTCCCTTCTGGCTGCGCAGGGCTTCTGCTCCTCAGACCCCTGAAAGTGAGGACACACGTATGACTTGCTTTGGCCGAAGACGTGTGGGCAGAAGCGACACATGCCACTAGCAGGCGGAGGCACTGACAAGTCAGGGACGGACCCGCACATTGGGGCAAGCCCCAAGACCGAAGGAGCCTTGATGCCGAGTGCCACGTGGAGGACACGTGATGTCAACAGCCACGTGGGTTTGCAGTGGACTTTGCATGAGTGAAAACACGCTTCTGTTGTCTTAAGCAACTGTGAGGCCCTCTTTCCCTCAGCCGGCTATACCCCGAGACACACCCCGAGCAGGACCCCCGAGCTGGGCTGCACCTCCCACCCCTCCACCCTGGGAGACACCTACCTTGCTTGGCCCTGTGGATCTGGAGTGGCAAGTTATGGAAGGGAAGAAGGGACAAGAAAACACGTCAGAACTTAAGCAACACAGCTACACTGCGGGGGTGATTTCAGGTTGATTGGAAGATGGGAAATGCATACACTTTTATGCATATGCTCTTATCCTGTTAAATATTGGTGTATTCGCTTTAATAAAGTAGATGATTACTTAGCATATGCTGTTCAGCAGACAAATTCTATCAAAAGGCGTGGTTCCTGGGAGAAACATCATCACCGGGATAGAACCCGTCTTGGGGTCTGGTCTGCCCTCCGGTCCTGCTGGCTTCACTCTGGGCTTGGTCCTCAGGGGCACCCCAACAATGCAGGGATGTGTCCCATTTGAAGGATGGTGTAGACGTGTGTATTCAGTCTTAAGGACCATGTTTGAAAATCAAACCCCAAAATACATTAATCAATGAGCACAGGTTTGAACTTGAAAATCTTGATATCCCTAAATGAATGTCATTTGTGACCATGTCATGCCCTCTGGTAACCTCCACAAACTCTGGACATTATATTTCACAGAGAACCCTTAGACTGTCCACTTTAAATGGTTACTTATATTTTGTACGGCCTCTGTTTTTATTGTTCACCTCCTGCCCGTCGCTGTGGACCTGGAAGTGCCCCCACAGTCCCAAGAGGAGCCTGATCACCTCCACCCGGGAGGTGTGTGCATGGAAAGCCCACGAGGCTCAGGACAACCCCGAGTGGCGCCCACCACGTCCTAGAGGAGACATGCCGGCCTCCACCACCGAAAAATAAATGCGAACTAGAAAAAACACAAAATTCCCCTACGTGATACTCCAAGTTTGGTAAACAGGAAAAAACGTATACGTTGTTCACAAGTAGTTATTCATGACAAACTAAAATCCAATTACTATAAGACAATTGTAACCTTTTCTCAAAATCAAGCATAACCTTCCCATACTAATTAAAATATGTAATGGAACTAAGGTCCCTGAGCTGGCATTTCAAACTCCAATATGTTGACACATGGAAAGTAAACACTCAACACACTTTTTAAATTGAATAATTAGAGGACGTATTTGTTATAAGAAACTTTTGACATGCAACGAAAATCAGAAGTAGACTTCCAAACAGTAGGAAAATTCTTGACCCGTTCTCTGGCATGTTTCTGACAATGACATGGTTTTTGGAAGGCACAAGGAGCTAGGAGCGTCTCACTGGGTTTGTCATGAACTTGGTTGATGATACCAGTATCTTCACCCATGTTTATAAGTTTTCAGGGTAGCATTTAATTTAATTTAAAAAGACACCATTCTCCTTAGGTTTTATACGTGATTTGATTTCATCAAGCATTTCTTAAATTTCAGCCACTTTCAAAAAGTGACAGTGTTCCCCTTTTCCCTTTAATTGTTGGTATTTCCATTATATAATCAATTATTTCCATGGAAATTCAGTTGCATTAATTTTTGCAAAAATACTGTTTTTGTCCCTACATCCATGTAGAGCATCACAATGTACTACTGATCGGAAAGTATGGCCTGCCTTTGGAATACAACAAAATGCTTCAGGTAGCAAGAAAAATACTGATGACTTCTCCAAATATTTTCCAAACTTAAGTTTGTATTCACACAACCTCCACTGTGTAATAAATAGTTACAAACAGGTTTGATTTTGAGAATGAACGAGGTCTTTTCTTTTTTTTAAAGATTCGTTTATTCATTTATTTTAGAGAAAGAGCAGGGGAAGGGGCAGAGAGACAGAATCTCAAGCAGACTCCCCGCTCCATCTCATGACCTGAGATCACGACCCAAACCGAAACCAAGAGTCACACCTTTAACTGACTGAGCCGCCCAGATGCCCCAATAAAATATTTTTTAAGCTAAGAGGACTGAAACCAGTACCTCTTGTCCCTGAGGGTATAAGCAGCGTCATGTGGATGGAAATCAAGACGTTGGGCCACTTCCTCCGTCACTCGTTCTCTGCTTCCTATTCCTTATTCGGCCGTGTTCTGGTGAATGGAGCCGTGGTTTCTTCGTTACAAAATACGGCCTTGGAGAGAGCCGTCTGTTACTATTACCGGACTCAGGGCATGCAAAGCAAGGCAACTGTTGATAATAGTTCCTGCGACGGTGAGCTTGAGAGCAGAAAGTACAAAGCTGAGGCAGAAATAAAGTGGAAGGGAGACTTCTCATGGGGTCTGGATGCCAAGCCTCTCCAGGGCCCAGCACCGGGAAGCTCCGCGTCCCCCCCGGCAGACTGCCGTCCCTCCATCACTTCTGCCCTGAGCAGGGAGCAGCCTTCCCCGAGCCCCCATCCCCGACCTTGGGTCATTTGGAAGGAAGACTGGGGAGACACATGCAGAGCCCAGGGTACAAGACCTGCTGCGCAGGGCTCTCGGGGGTCCTTTCCTGCTCCCTTCATGTAGCTTTATCTCACAGGACTTACAAATACATCATTACGGTCTCTCGGAGAGCGCGAATGTCAAAGAGGGGGCCTGGCCGTGCAGCCCCCCAGCTGGTGGGGTGACCGGGGTGGCACGGCGCCAGGCCCATCCACCCCTCTGACGCCAGCTGGCACATCAGACCCCCGTGGCTGCTGAGACAAAACCGACCACCATCAGCAAGCCGGGGACCGACTGTTGCCTGAACCAACCAAGCCGGACCCCAGGCAGGGTCCCTGATGCCCGCGCCACACAGGAAGGTGCTTCCCCGACTATGAAGAGCTCTACTGTCAGGAGTCGGGGGCTCTAGGGCACGTGAGCAGGGCCCCCGCCCATCTCTGCAGCTGCCACAAACTGGTAAGTGAAGGTGGCGTTCCAGAGGACTGGCTCCAGGCCCGTGCGGGCAAGGGGGGAGGGAGCTTGAAGAATATGCCGCCGCTGCTTCAGCCAAAACAAACCTGAATCGGGATCAGTCAATCTCGGGTGAGATTAGAGAGAAGACTAAGTGACGGGTTTTATCTCAGATTCGTACTCTTCTGCCGGATAAATGCAGTTTTCCTCCTCACCGGCCCACTGGCCTCCCTGAGGGTTTTCTCCACACTCGGGAGACCCAGTGGCAGCTCTGGGAGGCACAAGGGACTGGTGACCCTCCGCTAGCTGACTCGCCCTCACTGAGCTCGGATATCATCACTGAAACAGGTGCTCGCCAATCGCGGGTCTGGGTTAAAGTCTACCGCGGTGGGAGACTAACAAAATTACTTAGAATGAGGTTGGTGTGAAGTGGTGGGTTGCCCAAAGCAACGCAGTGCCAAATTCTGAGCTTATGTACCTAAAAGGTATTCAGGTATTAGGTACATAAAAGGTATTAGGTACCTCTTCTAAGGCATCTGATCAGACAGGAGGGGACAACTAACTAGGAGCAATGCCAAGAGGAGAAAGGCATTTCTCAGCCTCAGAGAGACGGAACTGCTCCTGATCCGAGGGGACCGAGGAGGCTGGTTGCGGGGTTCTCTGAGCCACCGCACTCATCCTCAAGTCCTGGCAGAGGCTGGGTCACCGGGCATGACAGGCAACTCAACTCATCGCCCCCTGCTTTTGACGTTTAGGATGGTGAGTCTAATCATGACGGTTCGTGTGGCTGGAAGAACAGGTGTGCATGCATGAACCAAATGGGAACCTGCACGGGGAGACAGACACTCATGGTTGCTCAGAGAGGCAGGGGCAGTGGCTGAACCCTGTCTCCCAAAAGGAAGTGCCCAGTTCCTGTGACCGTGAGCTTACTTGGAAACATGGTTTTTGCAAATGATGGACTTGAGAGGAGATGGTTCTGGGTTCCAGTGGGCCCTGAATCCAATGGCTGGTGTCCTTATGAGGAGCAGGAAGGTGGGAACAGGTTCACGAGGACACCGGGGAGGATGAAGCCATCAGAGGGACGTGGCCACAGTCAGCCCAGAGCCACCAGCAGCTGGAAGAGGCAGGAGGACGCTTCCCCGGAAACCTCAGAGACCCCGTTGATTTCCGACTCCTGGCCTCCAGGGCTGCGGGACGGTAAGTATCGCTTAAAGCCCCCGGTTTGCGGTAACTTCTTCCAGACGTCCTAGCAAAACATGCATCAGGCGAGCATCTCATCTGCCTCCTTGGCAGGGGCTTGGGTTCCTCTGTCTTCTGTTTAGGAAGTCACTGTCCCCATTTCACAGGAGCAGAGAGATCAGCCATGCCGCCTTCTCACTGCCAGCACGGATGTCTGTCCTGTGTCTGTCTTGCCGAGATTTACCAATAGCGAGAATACCGTGAGCAAGAGATGGGCTCATTCCCTCCCTTTCCTCAGTGACGTGTGCGAAACCGCTCTGCATTCCAGGCCTGGGACGAGGTGAGGAGGAGAGCCCGTGCACTCCCATGGGCTCACATCCTGCACGAGGGTCCTCTGTCCTGCCCCGTGGGGCCCCCGGCGAAGCCCACCCCCAGAGGGTGACCCTCAAGAATATGAGGTGATCACACAGCTCCCATTCAAAAGAAAAAGAGAGAAGCAGTCTGGTATCCCGAGAACTTGCTGGGAGAATATTTTCCGTGGGAGCCGACTGACCATCCATCTCCTCTTTAAAGAATGTCAGGGCTGGTTGGCTTGATGAAGCTTTGATGCGCACAAGTGCTCCCCCTCGCCCACTGAAAATGAATGATGGCCGGGGACGGCCGTCACACAGGCTGAGACCCTGTGCAGCAGCTCGGCTGGCCTGGCCCTTAAAATAAAAATGAAAAAAGAAAAAAAGCAACTGTTTTTAAAATAATGGAGCTCCCTGGGAAAAATATACTTCATGATTCGCTTTGTGGGAAGTATTTATTTCTCTGTGCTTGTGAAAGGGTTTTATCATGCCTAGTGCATTTCTTTGCACTAAAACAAAAACCTCAAAATCTATACAGAGAAAAAAACCACAGCTGAAATAGAAGAGCTACACACACACACATACACACATACACTCACCCCCACACACGCACACACACTCACCATGCTCACAAGTGCACACACAGTCGCCCACATGTGCACACACTTGCATGCACCATACACATATTTGCACGCACACATGTGCACGTGCTCACACACTCAAACATGCGCCTACGTGCATGCACATGCACACACACGCTCACTTGCATGCTCACACGTGCACACACTCACACGCACCACAACATACTTGCACAGGCATGCATGCACACACTCACGCATGCATACACACATGCACACGCGTGTAGACGTAGTCTCTACGGTCTCCTATCTGTGCTCTGCTTATACCCTCATGGAGCTGATTATGGTCGCCACTGTCTGCATGGATTTGAAGTCACGAACTTTAAACAGACTTCGTCCCGCCTCGGTCCCAGTGTCAGCAGGGTGACTCTGAGGAGTACCCGCATTCTCTGTAGCCCACGCATCCTCCAGTGATAAGAAGGGGGAGCAGGCGAGCACCAGACACACGGGCCCACGGGAGGCCTCGGGTGGGCCCCGCCTCATCAGATACAGCACAAAGTGTCTTTCCTGCTGCAGGAGGAGTAGCAGGGACAGACTGGGGCTTATCGATGGCTGTCTACACCAGCATTGTGGGGGTTGTTACCCCTCCTTTAACCGTGAAGAGGCTGAGGCTCCCCAAGGACGAGGATGCTGTCCCAGGTCGCAGAGTCGCAAGTGTGACATAGCCTGGCCTCAGGGATGCACATGGACAGCGTGGTGTGGGGCAGGGGCCTGGGTGCGAATCTCCGCTCCAGCTTTTCCTGGTGAAGGGTATTGGCCCCCACCATAAACTTTCAGTCAGTCCAAAGGTGACATTAACAGCCACCCCCATGAGCGTTGTTTTAGGCGATCCCAATGTGTTCGCCTCGCTAGAAGAGAAGCCACTTGTGTATCCCGACCTGTGCCGAATTTCTGTTACCGCTACGGAGGAAGGACTGGGACCCCGGGCGTTTTCATGAGAGGGGAGATGGGCTTCATGTGCCTGAGAGAGACCCAGAGAGGGGCAGATGCAGACGGACAGGCAGAAACAGCCTAGCGCTGGGATACGCGGAGGTGTGGCAGGCCTCCCATATTCACCGACCAGCTCACCTGACTTTCCTTCCTTCACCCATCCCCTGACCATGGGGACGAGGAGGGAGCCTGTGGCGACCCATGCTGATCTTATCAAATAGCTTGTTTCTCAGAGGAGAGATGAGACTGTCTCTCTCTGTTATTCTTGGACAGCTCAGCTCGGACTCTGCCCACCTGGGGAATGAGTCAAGACTCTGTGATGTGGTGTGGCCCCAAGAAATGATCTAAGCAAGGGAATGCTTAGTCCTCATGAGCTCCTGGCCCGGCCTCCCCATGGCAGAACGGGACAGCGAGAAGCCCCGTCCATGCACACCGGCATCAGGTAGAGGCGTGGAGTGCAAAACGCTTTTTTTTGGCAGGGCCTGCTCACTTGTCAGCAGACACTGGCGTAGGATCCCCTGTTCCCACAGCTGCCTCTGCCATGCAGGTGAGGAAACCAGTCCCCTAGCCCCCGAGCTGCGGACCAAATCCCCTCTGCCAGACGTCGGAATTCACTATTTCTAAATACACCCATTTCACATTTCATTTTGTCAGTTTTGAGGAAACGGGATTATTCTAATCCAGAATCCTTAGCCTCACCACTAAAATTTTAAAATATGCCATTTGCACTTTGGGTTCGAGGTGGCAGGGCAAGCATGTCATCCCCGCTCCCTCCTGAACTCTTCTGTGACCCTGGCGAGAAGCACATGAAGGTGCGCTTACCAGCGGGCGCCAGGAACATGGGAGACCCAAAGCCCAGCAGCGCCCGCGACGAGTCAGCAGGCAGTGTGCACGCGGGCCCTGGCCAGGCAGTTCAGTAGGGCTGAGGTCGGGGACGGTGGGGGTCTGCAGCGGCACAGCGGGCCTCCCAATTCCAAAGAGGTCTGGCCTCCAGGAAGACCAGGCATGCGAGGGTAAACCGTTCCCCAGCCCGAGTCAACTGCTCTGCAGGAACTCAGCCGCTCACAGCCGCGCCTGCTTAGAGCGCGGGTCTGCAGGGGCCGAGTCCCTGGCCTGTGGTGTGTGTGCTGGGCCCATGGGGCCCAAAGCCAGGGCTGTGGCCGGGCCTGTTGGGGGCCCTGGGGTTAGTCGGCTTCAGGCCACGCCATCGCGGGCCACGTGTGGTGTGGGGCTGGGGTCCTGCCCCCCCGCTGGCTGCTGGCTGGGGCTTGTCACCACCTGGGCGCCTGGCACAGCCCCGTGACCTCGAGAGCCAGCCAGAGCCGGAAGTCCTGCTCAAACTCAGAACCCCTCCTGTCTCCTCCACTGCTGGTGGTTCTCCAGCCTGTGTTGGGCTCCGGGGACTCCACCGGGCAGCCCGGGG
>NC_138381.1:1297188-1324867 GCF_054177405.1 Leptonychotes weddellii | reverse complement strand
CAGAGGTCAGGGATGGGGCTGAACCTTCCAACCTCTGATCACAAGGTTGGTCCTCCTGGCAGCCCGCCCCGCCCTGGGGTGGGGTCCCAAAGTCACCTTCATTAAGACCATGTCACCTTTCTGGCTCAGAAGCATTTCCAGGAACTGGATAAAGACCAAATACATCAGGTATATTTTGATCATCTGAACAACCAAATACGTATTTCTCATAAAACATTATATCTCACAGGCTCTGAGACCCTCTTAGGAAGCAGGCAGCTAAAAAACACCTGTAACTGACAAAGCAGGAAACCAGTGTGTCCCCAAGGTGACAAAGGAAGTGTCCTGAGCACCTGCAGCGGAGGGGTGCCGTCACAGAGGCCGGCCGGGGTCAGCATGTCAGCGCTAACATAAGGTCCGGGTTCCCTTGGGAGCAGGCTAGGTGTGGGGAAGAGTGGGCGCGGTGATGAGCCCTCCGGGTACACAGAGTTGTGAAAGGATTCAACATATAACTTTTGTAAATGCATGAAACTTCTCTGTGGTCCACATTCATTTTTGAAGTGAAAGTAAGTCACCTTTGTTTTAATTTGTAAGCACTTTGAATCCTTTCTGCAAAATCTAAATCATTTAAACAAATAAAAAATATGAAATACTGCTTTTTCCCTTTTTTGAAATTCATTCTCTCATTTCTCCCTCTGTCTGTCTCTGTCTCTGTGTCTCTGTGTTCCTCCCTGTGTGTCTCTCAACATACACACACACTACATATATTTTTTTAATAAGAAAAAATCAGTAGTCATTATCCACATGAATTCAATGAGGAAATGTAAAACCGACAGCTCTTATTATCACCCAAGGCACAATGATGTGGATCTACATTTGTAGATCTGCTTAACTTAACATATCAAATATTAGTGTCAAATGGAAGGAAGGACAGATAATTTTAGAGAGTTGTTATTACATGACATTCAAAATCATATGCTATGTTCTGCAACACTCAAAGAAAGATAAAAATGAAAAATGAAGTTAATGAAAAGTTATTGCCTTCCTGACGACTGCAGAATCACGCACTTTACATTATGATAAAATCTTTCTGGAACACTAAAGCTTACAGAAAATAATAATTTAGGAGTGAATCGCCCTGATGGGAAGCTCTCAGCCCCATGTCCACAAATAGTCTTCCCAGCGGAATGACGAGTCTTTATTTTTGTCATCACACAGGATTTATAAATCCCAATTTCTGGGAGAGCTCCCTTGACGGCCGTCAGAGAGGCATGCAGGTCCTTCCCACAAGCTGGACCCGAAGTCCCCTTTGACAGTCCCTGCCAAACGTGATGGAGTTCCTGTGTGGTTGACCCAGGAGAGCTGACCGATGCCCCAATGTTTGCATGGCTTGTTTGTGGGTGCCTTTGTGGAAGCTCGCTCTCTGTTTGCTCTGTTTATAACTGGATCCATCTTTGGGATCGGCAGTCTGCCGGGAGTCCGCTCACTGGCGTGCTTAGAGAAGAAACGCATAGTATTAAGCCATGAAGGATTTATTTTACCCTTTGTAGAAACTTGCACTTGAATTGTGAATCTGCAAAATGGTATCAACACAGTGTAAGCTGTTCGGTGTTCTTTGAGTGCTCATGATATGCAACACAGAGCACAGGAATATCTGCCCTTTCTAGATCCTTCCACTTGGACTTTTCAGTGGCCCCTGAATCGGTCTCTCTGTCAGTCTTATTACTAGCATCCAGCTTCTGAAAAGAAGCTCTTCTAATCTCAAAGCTTTAATTTTCAGAGACTGTTTTCCATGCTCACAGAGTAAGTTTTGCAGTCCGTGGCTGGGCACGAACCTCCCTATGGTCTTGTGTTTATCCACCTAACTGTGCTTTATTCGGAATGTGGTCTAATAATTGATACCAGCCTCCAGTCTTTGGCATGCTTTCCCATGACCTTGGCCCCTGCCTCCCTGAGTGTGCTTCCCAAAGATCACCATTTTCCCCAACTCATTACACTGAAGGGAGGTGGCCTTTAAGTGCCCACAGTTTGATGGTTTGGGTCCGCTCCCCACCCTGCCATCCTTGGGACTAGAGATTAGTCCACCTCGCCACGAAAGCGGCCATTTCCTGCTGAACTGGAGGACACAGCCTCGCAGGCCCCCTCAGTGGCAGCCCTTCTGTAGCCCCTGGCACAGCCCCGCACCGTGTCCTCCGACGCCCATGGCGCCCACAGCCCTGGTGTAAGTGGCTCTCTTGTCACATAAATGGAAGAATCCGCTTTTCAATTTGTACAAAAGAAAGAAACTGTACCTTGAGATTGCGTTGAGTCTATAGATGGATTGGGGAAGAATGGACATCTTCGTGACACTGAGTCATCTCGATGACACCTTCTCCACGTATTTAGGGTTTCCTTAACTTCTCTCAGCAATACTTTATAGTTTTCAGTGTATAGGTCTTACACATATTTTGTTACATTTACTTAATAGTATCTTATACTTTTTGATACTACTGTAAATAATATTTTAAGTTCAATTTTTGATTGTTTATTGCTAATATATAGAAATACAGGTAACTTTTGTACATTGATCTCATACCCTGAAAACTTGCTGAATTTATTTATTAGCCCTGATGGCTTTTTAATTCCTTAGGATTTTCTACAGACTCATGTCATCTTCAAATAAACATGGTTCCATCTTGGGCTCTGCACTAGGGGGCCTTTTATTTGTCCTGGTTGCCCTGTTGCTCAAGCCACTACATCTGGGGTGGTGATTCCTGGAAGTGGAGAGAATGTGCATCATGGGCATTTTCTCATCCTCAGAGAGGAATGATTTAGTGTATGTTAGCTGGAGTATTTTACAATGCCATTTTCCTAAAAATGCTATATCTCATTCCTAGTACATGGGAACTTTTTATCCCAAATGGGTATTGAATTTAATCAGATGATTGTCTTAATATATTGAGATAATCACAGAGTTCATCCATTTAGCTTGTTTACGGAGTGAATTGTGCTGATTTGTTTCTAAGTGTTGAACCAGCCTTGTATTCCCATTCCCTCACTTGGTCATGATGTATTACCTTTTTTTTTTTTTCCCTTGAACCTACTCACTTTTGAAACTGCTTCAGCCAAGATCAGCAGGAATGGGCATGTTGCTAACTACAGTGGACACTTTCCGGGTCCTGTCTTCTCTGACAGGCCAGCAGCACACAAGACGTCCTTGTTTGCACGCCCCCTCCTTCCCTGCTCTGCCCTCCTGCAGGCTCTTCTGAGCCCATCCTGACTCTGCCTCCTGCACCCAAATCTACATAGGCGTTCCCCAGGCTAGCTGCTGAGCACTCAGTCTTTCCTCTCCAAACCCTTCCCCGACGATGGTTAGGATTGCCTGTTTGTGTGCATCTGTTTTACATATACATGTATATGTATATGTAAAACAGTGTCCTCCTGTCCTGCTGCAGGGTGGGGAGGGCTGCAGGGTGGGACGGGCGGGAGCGACTTGGTGGAGGCTGAGAAAAGCTCCTCTATACACCAGAGGTCAGCAAGGTCCCGATTTCTGCCCACACCCTGGGAGCAGTGCGGGCACCATCGCTGGACAGCAGATAATGCCAGCATGGGGACACGCCCCTCTGCTCATCTCCTGTCCCACCGGGTGGCACCAAGCGCCTGTCAGGGATGGGTGCACCGCCCGGGAGTGGGCAGGGAGGGGGAGCCCCCTTTGGCTACCTCCATCGGATGCTGCTATAGCATTGTTCACACTGTTTCATTTTCTGAGCCATGGATTCGGTTTTGTGAGGATTCCACCCAGGCATGTGTCCCTGGATAGAGAGGTCCCCATGGACACTTTCTTTACTAACAAGGTCATCTTCCACTCAGATCCTCCTCCTGAAGTTATTTTCTGTCTCCCTGGGCTCATCCATTAGCATTTGCTTTTGTGAGCACCAGATGGGAGAAAGGGTTTCAGTGTTTGCCTTTCTGAACAATCACTGTGCCCTTGATCTGGAAAGACAGACGTGGGACACTTCTCTCCCATCTGAATGTCACGGGCAGCATTCGGCTCTTTCTGCTGTGACCCAGCAGCTGGCTACAAGGCCGTTACTTCTGGGCGGCCCAACTTTCTTTTTTCTGGGGCTGCTTTTTAAAGCTTTTCTTCACAACCGCAGCTCCTTGGCTTGATAAGAATATGGTTAAGTGCAGACTTCTGACATCCTGCTTGGAATCCACAGGACCTCCCAGATCTGAGTGCTGGTGCCTGTTATTAATTCAGATTTTCAGCTGTGTGTGTTATGTGCCTGCCTCCCTCTCATTTCTGAGCACCCCTGCCTGGAGCCTGATCAGGCACCTACTGTCCTTTCTCACTCTGTCTTCCATGTTTTCAAATACATCTTTCACAGTGTCTAATCTTCTCCGCCTTCTGGCTCATTCCATCTTCAGCTCTGGCTGATCATTGTTTAATCCATGTATAGTTTTCTAGTTTAAATTCTATTCTCTAAGCTTTGTGTGATCTTTTTCTAACTTAACCTGGTCCATTTTGGTAGCCTCTTGTTGCTTCTTTTTATCGCCGATTTTTCCTTTGAAACGTACCAAATGTGCTCACTCTGTATTCTGTCCCTGATAGTCTCAGCACCTGAACTGCTGGGAGTCTGGGTTTATGAAGGCCCTGCTGTCTGTGGCTCGTGGTCAGTAGCTCTGTCATCTATTTAGTGACTTTGGTTTTGAATTCCTATTTCTCAGAACTGCTCCATGCAAAGTCTTAAATCCTAGGTCCAAATTTATTCCCCATTTTCTTCCCACGAGAGCACCACCAAATGGACAATAACAAAGAAAATTGTAGCTTGAAGCTTAGGCCACAAAGTCAGTCTGAAATTTTTTTCCCCAGATGCAAATGCGTGTGGTCAATTCGTCTCTGAAGCGGACTTTTCCTGCTCACAGCATCAGTACAGAGTCCACAGCCACTGTGAAAAGATTGCTCAACCCTTGGATTTCTCCTTTCTCACAATTCGTGGCCTCCAAGGAATTCCCTCTTCTGATCCCTCAACCGTGCATTTAAAGTTTTTAAAAAATATGTTAGCTAGCGGTTTTAGCAGTAATGTGTCATGTTTACCATTGCCAGCCCTTCATTGACTCCATATCTAACCATTATTATTAAATTGAGCTTTTGTGGCAGAATGTCCCTTCTTTCCCCAACCTCCCTCCCCAGTCTGGCTGACGATAAGCTTGACCCTCCTACTGGTCCCAACAGGGAGGACACAGCTGAGGATGACGCATCTATGCTAAGGAAATACAACTCTTATTTGTTGATGCCACCCTGCTTTTCCGTAATATGTTATTTTACTTTTAGCTTTTATTAGAACATTTTCAAAAACTCACCATGCTTGGAGAACTGCCTACCTTGAAATGTATTTGGGGAGTTGGATGACTTCATGACTCTGCTAATCCTTACCTGCATGGAGAGCACGGTTTTGGCTACGGAAGTTTCCAATGACTCCCATGCATACAAAAAATAAAGTTAACGCTGAAAAAATTCGCTTTCCTTAGATGTAAGCTTCCAGAGGGCAGAATTTAATGTCTGCAGATTTTAAGAGACAGAATTACCTATGGATTGAAAACGTTTCCATGTTTGGAAGTTGCTGCAGAGACATAGGACAGTGACAGTTCTGTGACCCCAGGGGAGGAAACGCAGTTGCATGTGGGACTGTGTCTTCTCCATGTGCCTGGACAGGGTGTCACCTGGGGAAGCAGGGAGGCGAGTGTGCAGGGGGCTGCAGGGGGGTGGCTAACCGAAGCAGTGGACGGTGGCAGGGCCGCAGAGGCTGGGGACGGAAGAGAAATCTCCAATGTGACAGGCTAATTTTAATGTAAAGGGACCACGTCTCTAAATTAATTTAATTAATCAAGCCTCAACAGAGGGGAACAATTTGCTATTTGTGGGCATAGCCATGACGAGACAATTCTCCTGCCCTAATATAACAGTTGCAGGGAGATTTTAGTCAGGTGTTTACCCTGCTGGTTTCTGAGGGATGAATTAATTACATGAAGTAAACAATTATATTTTTAAGTACCATGGACTCAGAAAATATGACTATCGCTTAATGATAGTTGTGAGCTTTTTTTGGCTTGGTTTTTATTTTGTTTGTTTGTTTGCTATTTTCTTATTTAATTCTCTGAATTGTTATTACTTGTGGATATTTTTGTAAAAGAAAGTTTAAATTTGCATTTAAGCCATGAACATCTGCATTTTTGATTTGCAGCACTTCTTCTACTCACTTGTGGCCAGTGATGAGTAACCGGCCACACGGAAGGGACGCGCACATGTTAGCTGACCTTGCCTCATCTGGACAAGCACTTGCTAAAACAGAAATGCATGGCAACTGCGTTCTCATGATAAAGGCAGTGCATCGTTAACCCCTCAAGGGCAACCTCAAAGCCAGTCTGACCTCATTTTTAATTGTGACAATGTACGTCTCAGCAGTCCAGGGAGGGGATGCCTGTGAGTGGCTGAAGTAAATATTCTTCCAGATGGTGGGTGTTGTTTTGGTTTGTTTGTTTTTTTTAATTATGTGTTTTTGGAAAGAAATTAGAAAAATTAGTTTGACCTCGTGCTGGTGTAAATGTACGTGTTTTCCTCTGGAGATCTCGGGGGTCCCACCAGGAGCTTCCTAGTCGGGGCCCCACTTCCAGTGTCCATGGAGTCCCAGTGCTTGGTGAGGAAAGGGCGTTGAAGCCTGGCGCTGGCACAGAGCGCTCCTCTAGAATTCACTAGAATTTCACACCAGCTGACTTAAGTGTCACGGTGCCGGAGTCGCGGCCAATGGCATCTTTGTGCCAATGAGGTCAGTGGAAAGCACCGGGAGGATTAGAAGGCTCTTTGGTGCAGGAGAGGTCTGGCACAGTGCTTATTAAAATGTAGGAGCCGAATTAGTTCTACCTACGTAGCACTCATCCATCACATAATTCATTTCGGTTCTCTGTAATGTTAATGAGATATGAAAAGCCTTTTCTCTACTTGCAGGATATCAGCATACTAACATTAATGACACAGAACCAGCTCCAGTGAGTGGGAGAGAAAGCGCTCACCTGCACTGTAATTTATAATTGGCCTACTCAGGGGACCTCAGCCTTTTTGCAAGAAAGCTGGAGCAGTTTGAGCTTTCAAATATGTTCCTTTCAAGCTCGCATTGTCACAGAGAAGGTCTGAAAGAATCCGTTTGCATCTAATTCAGACTTCAGTGTTCTAGTCTGAAAAGACTCAAAGAAGAAAAGAAAGGAGAAGAAAAAACCCTCCAGCTTCTCTAAGGCCCGTGTGTGACATCAGGATTTGTTGGCATAAAAATGCCCTTGTGACAGACATCATTATATCATCGCAGGAAGGGAAAGAGTGAACAGATTCCCCAAATATTTCTGGCACAGTCCCAAATGCATGCAGTTTATGGCAGATCCTCCGAAAGTCTCTCTGCTTCCTGGGGATCGCGGGGCAAAATGGGGCCCATTGGGTAACACTTTATTTTAAGCTTCCATCAATGGGTGCTTAACTACTACTAACTTAGGATGGTGGCTGGGGGAACGATATTTGTGAGTCACATACATATCAAATGATTCCATTGTGATTGGTTTTATTGCGACGAATGCCGTGGAGGTGAGGCTTTATTGATGGGAAGCACGGAGACGTGGGCTACGGTCTGTGTGCTCTGCATGGCGGCCGGTTCTGAGCCAGAACCGGAGGACCTCAGGCAGCCCCTCAGTGACCTCCCAGCGCTGGCGAGGGACGCTGCCCCCATCACGCCAGGCCCGAGAAGCCAGAACCTGGCAATCCTGACCTAAAACACTGATGTGAATTCTTATTTCTTCACTAATTTTAGGGAGCCCAGGAGTCCAAGTGAGCGATGCCCCTGTGTCCTATCAGTGGGATTTTGGATTCGTTGTCTCAGCTCCAGACTGGCCTGGGGTCATTTTCTACCCAGAATCCCAGCCTTGGCCCCTCTGTGCCGGCTCCTCCAGGGGCCCTGAGCTCCAGAGCCGTGTCTGCCCGTGGCTTTCACCCTGCCCTCCACCCGCTGCATGAGCACGCCAGACTCGCCCGTCCTTGTCCGCCTAACAGTTTGACCCATCAGTTATGACTGTGATCGATAGTATTACCTGAATGTTATTTTGAATCTCTTCTTAAAATTAAGCGTAAAAACCCTTAAGAAGTTAATTTAAATAATTAATGCAGAGATGACGGTAATCATCTATTCCAGGAAAAACTCTACAAGCCAGAGAGAAAGAGTGCTTCCGATTACTCACTGCACACCTCCAGGGGGCGCCAGGTGTACGCTGTGCACAGCCTGTGAGGCTGATCAAGGCTGCACAGAGCCGGCCGCTCGGGGAGGCACAGAGATCGTGGGCCTGGCTCCAGCCCGGCCACAGGTCTCGGAAGGAGGACAGGTGAGAGCCAGTCTTGCCGTGTGGGGTCGAAGTGAAGCAGCCTGAAAGCCGCAGGGAGGGCATCTGTGCAGTCGTGATGCAACTGTATGTGTGTGGGGGACGGGGCTGGTGGGAGCCAGGCTCCCCTGTTGAGGAGGGTCGCGCGTGACCCACATGGGGGCGGATTAGAGGTGGAAACTCATGCACCAGTCAGTATGGATACAGACCCATCCGTGTAGAAGTAGTTAGGGTGCTGGTAGAGACGGGGTCAGTATACACATGTGCATTTCATTGTAGGTCAGCTGAGAGTCTCGCAGCAAGCAGTGCTCCTGGTGCCCTGCCCAGATCTTAGTTTCAGATACAGTTCTCCAGCAACAGGACCCAGCAATCCTTGGAGAAATGACTCATTAAGAACGGGGGGGGTACACAGGAGGAGCTGGGAGCATCTTGCAGTGCTAGAGAGTAAGGAGGTGCCCAAAAATAAGGTGTCAGAGGCACACAGCACCCAGCTGAAAGAGCTCCCAATGGCCAAAGCCGGAACAATTTTAGCAAGGAAACAAATAAAACACTGTTGGATTACCACCCAGTGGATAAATTTCCATGAGTCATACTGATGAAAACAAATGATTGAATAAGCAAATAAATGGAAGAGAAGAGACAACTATACCATGCAGAAAGATTCCAAGTAATTTAAGTAGACACTCTGTCCTCGAGAGGTAGGGCGTAACCCATCAGTGGTGACATGTGTTTGCTCACTGTGGCCTTCTTCCGATGGGGACAGCATGGGCAGGGAGGCCTGACGGACGCCACCTTCACCAGGCAGTGAAGGTCAGCATCAACAGTCAAAGCCAGGATGAGGATGGACCTTGATATGATGCCACGTAAATGAAATCTTACCTCTGGTTTTTGACCCCAAAATTCATGCCCCCCGGCTCATCAGAGAAAAACACTAGGCAAATCCCCACAGACTCACGATATACACACTTCTGGACCAGTAGTACTCAAAATTGATAACATGCAAAATAAGGAAAGTCTGAGAAACAGTCCCAGAGCAGGAGAGCCTAAGAAGACGTGACAACTAGATGTAATGTGGGGTCCTGGACGGGATCCAGGAACAGAAAAACGGTGTCGGGTAGGAAATAAGGAGATGTGAACAATGCATGGTCTTTTTTTTTTTCCTTAAAGATTTTACTTATTTATTCATGAGAGACAGAGAGAGAGACAGAGGCAGAGGGAGAAGCAGGCTCCCCGCGGAGCAGGGAGCCCGATGTGGGGCTTGATCCCAGGACCCTGGGAGAACGACCTGAGCCGAAGGCAGACGCTTAACCGACTGAGCCACCCAGGCGCCCCTGCCTGGTCTTTAATTCATAATAATGCATCAGTATTGACGCAGTAATTGGAACAGACGCAGATACTAATGTAAGGGGTTACTAACAGGTGAGACTGGGTGTGGAATCTATAGCAGCTCTCTGAAGTTCATACTGTTTCTGCCAAACTAGAGTTATTCGAAAAATAAAGTCGTTTTTTAAAAAGTTAACTATGGGACACATAGAGGGCCTCGTATACTAGGGAAAGAGGTTTAGAGTGGGTCCATACAAATAATCCGTTGGGAAGCCTTGACAGTGGGGTGCAGGATGGTTTGGGGCACAGGTGGACGGAGGGTGCGGTCAGCCTCGGTCAGGGGCTCGCAGTGGACAGGGCTGAAGCCCTACCTGCCTCAGACGGCAATCTCCACTAACGATCTGAAGGATGATTTAGAAGAAAACCGTTTGGGTGTATTTGTATCCCAGTTTAGGACAGTATGACTTAAATTCAAACTCACAGTGGCATAGCATACAGGGGGATGAATTCATCAAGCAGAAATTTAAGCATTCCAATAAATTTTCGAATATCCTTGGGAAGACACAGTTGTAAGAATTTCAAAGCCAAGGAAATCGCAGAAGCCATTTCTCAACACAGCTGGTGGTGTGCTCAGAGAGCTGGGAGCCCGCAAAGATCACCGGGTCGAACCCCGACTTCACAGGTGAGGAGACGGGGTCAGCAGTCGGCTGAATTCCCGCATGGCCCAGGGGCGGGGGGGACAGGGGGCTGAGCCCACACTGCTCTTGCTTGCCCTTTTCCGTGTTGTGTGAGCTAGCATCTCAGAAACCTTGGCTTGCTTCCCCATCTTTCCTAAACTAATTGCAATTTGGAAAAGGGTTTTAAGGGAGCACCAGTGTTACGGGAAATCGGAAAATTTCACGTCTGTTTGGAAGGGCTCTGTGCATTTGTTGGTGACAATAACAAATCGATGTAATTGGTTTAAAAACAAATACCTTCATTTCAACAGCCCACCAATAGAACAGCAATGGAGGAAAATACAGCTTCGGGATCAGAAAGCACAAACCCTTCCAAAGTGCCTGGGAACGTTCAGAAGCCAAGATGGAGAAGCTATTGGAGTTTCTATTAAATCTGTCTGAAGCCCTGTAGGAACGGGCACAAAGGCCCCTGTCTCCACAGGCACAGAAAACCGGCACGCTCCCCCTCGGCACACAGAACTCAGCTTTCTGAGCTTCCGAGCATCATTTCCCAGCTAAATTTGGGGAAAGGAATCTGGGATCTGGTTGCTAAGTGTATAGACGTTTGGGGAAGAAAATGACCTTGGGTTTTAGTTTTATAGCCCAAATAATTTTTAGCTGAAGAAACTAATAGAAATGAACAACAGACATAAAACTTTAGCCTGTGTAAATTACATGGTTCTGCTGCATTAACTTCATAAAGCCATAATCCTCTCTTCCATAAACTATTACATGCACAGCAACATATCTGATTTATGGGGTGTGGAATCGATGGGAAAAAATTAATGCTTGAAAAACATATTAGAGACATTATTGAACAGATTTTAATTGAGATTTGATTTCAATGCCCCTTATCCACATGATTAATGGGTCCTACCCCTCGACTGCTGCAGCCCGAAAAGAGTCCTTAATATGACAATTACGTATCTGTCTTTAGGTTTTATGGCGCGCCCCTCCCCCAGACACTTCATCAGTACAGTGGGCTTTTGTGCAGATTAAATTGAGACTCAATTTTCTCTATTTTCCAGCACTTACTTATGTTTTATGACAAGCACTAAATCAATTTTATGCTATTATTGATTTTTTCTTAAATGGACACAAACCATTTCGCCTTTTGCCCTTCGTTTCTGCTTCCCCTTTCCTCACTGTACGCGTGATATACGGTCCGCGCCGCAGATTTCCAGCGCTCCCCGAGACTTCCACAGGTCGCGCCGGTTCATTCCGTTTTTACAACACCAGAATTGACAAACTTAACCTGGAATTCTATCAAAACTTATATATTGTTGCAGGGGACAGGGGCTGGGAGTCATGGGGGGCTCCTTCCTCCTTTTCTTTCCAAAACAAGAAAGCCTCAAGGTTAATTCATTGCCCTGTAAGTTCTGGCAAGATTTCTCCTATAATATTGCCTAAATTTTTGAGCAGAAGCGTAAGCTATAATTTTTCTAACACCCTTGAAGTCTAATTAATATAGCAATAGAGGGAGAATCTATTTCATGGCTTGCAGGGAAAGGGCATTATCTTCAAGGTGCAATAACTCCTTTGAGTTGCATGCCGACAGCTAGTTGTATGCAATGCAATTAAGAAGCTCCCGGATCTTTGGGGCTTTATCCTCTATGACCTATGGCAAAAATTAACTGCTGCCTTGGGCAAAAGAAGTAAGAATAGGTACATAATTTGTAATCAGATAGCGTTTTTTTTTTCTGAGTGAAGAATTATACATGAAGAAAAACAGCTAGCAATCGGGCTGCTGAAAAGGTCCTGCACATTGATTTGTGGTTCAACTGCTTGTCTTTGAAAATATAATCATATTTAAGTGCAAATGCCTGTTTTCTTCATGTGATTAAAAGACATGCAAATAAGTACAGTCACTGCACTCCATCCTGTAATTAGCACATTTTATATATTTCATTTTAAAAGGTTAATAGCTAAGCTATACATAGATGTGAAGACAGCATGTTTTTTCTCTTATATTTATAAAATATGATAGATGGTAAGTACTAGTATAGTAATACTTGCAACAAAATTTTGAAAACAATAACATTTGCAAATTCAAACGATGCCGAAGTCAAGTGATTGCTTTTGGAGCCTTTATGTTAGGCAAGATCAGTTCACCTGTAAGCTTTGCAGGCAGAGGGAACAGGAACGCCTAGCGACCGGGAAGTCTGCTCTCTCAGGTCTGTCTGGTTCTTCTTGCTTTTTATCTCAAAGTGTTCTCGAGAATATTTCTGTAAAATATTATAAAACACTGTTCAGGCCAGCAGACCGGGGCAACATCCATTAACACATAGGTTTAAACATGAACGCTATTTAAATATTTGACACTGAGCAAGGCCCATGGATTATGGTTAAGTGTTCAGATGCTGCATGTTGCTCTCACCTGGACACACGCCGCAGGTCTGACTTTGGGGGCGTATCCCACAGCCATCAGCCTGCATGTCCCATGATTGGGGGTGGGCGCCACCCCGCCGCGTCCCCACGGGGCTCCTTGTGGACAGTGTGGCTCAGCAGCCCTACCGTGAACCTTCGCGATCGCCCAGGTGGTCGTGCTTTCTGGCGAGTTCCAGATCATGGGGACACGGCACGAATCAGCACTCCCTCCTGCAGTCGCCGCCCCACGGGAAAGCTCTCTGGGGAGCAGACCCCGTGCACACACACATACACACACTGCCCTCCCTCCACGTGCAAAAATACACACACATTGATAAGACAAGTAGCAGCAGAGGAAAAAACGTGTAACAGATCAAAAAATAGAATTCACTGCAGGAAGAGTATAAAAAATAGTGACTATGAAAGAATGTTGTAAAGACTTTGAGGGTCTGTCCCATTATTGCTGAAAGCAAAACTGACGAAGCAGCTTTCTCCTGAGAACTAGGTTTGCCTTTCTCACCGGCGAGGCTCCATCGACTGTGGGGTGTCCGGGAGCACCCCTGACTCTCCGCCTGCCCCCCACGCCACCAGCATGGCCCCAGCCCCAGCATGACACCCAAAACTGTTTGTGGCCACTGCCCAACATCGTGGGGGCCCAGTCACCCCCGGGGACCTCTGCTGTGCGGCGTGGCCGTGGGATGGACATCGTCCCTGACCTGGGGCGGCGAGGACAGCTCCCAGGAAGACGCCGGGATGCTGGAGAGGGAGCCACGTCTGCGGCTTCTTCCTCCCTGCCTCGCTGTGTTCCCATTAATGGTGGAGATCCCGTCTTACAAAGTCAAGAGGAAACACACTCTGCTCCATCACTGACCGTGGAGGTGTCCCCACAGAAGTGGCCGCACCGACAGGACCACACGTCCCTGTAGCCCCTCAGTCCAAGAAGAGCCCAGCAGACCGCCCGCCTTGCACCACAGGCCTGTGTGTGATCCCAGGGAGCATCGCCCCCTCTCCCCCGTAACCCGGCCGCGGCCGGAGCTGGGGCCGGGGCTCCTGGACAGAGGCGGACGGCTGGAAGCGCTTTGCGATGAGTTCATTCATCAGTCCGCGCGAGGGAGTGAAAGCTCCGGACCCCGAACTGCCTCTGGGCTGACCCCCGGCACCCACTGCTGGGCCTGCCGGGCCTCGGCATCCTGACCATAAATTCAGGGGGATCGTTAGGCACCTGCGGCCCTCCCCCACCTCTCCGCCCTCCGATTCTACGGATAATCTCAGGACGGAACTAGAAGTACTAGTTACTCCTCTCCCCTCAGGTTTTAAAAGTACTGTAACTGTTTTCACAGCACTTTAGCAAGAATAATTTGGGGGATTATTTAGCCAGTGAAAAATCTCATACCAAACGAAATCTGCATTGCATGAACCAGAATACAAAGACCATGTAGGTAAACAACAGGCACTCAAATTTAAAGATTCCCACGTCCATTCTGCAAACATTGAGTGGATGTCTACATGTCAGTAATGAAAAAACAGACAAAAAATACCCGTCTTCATGCTGCTTAAATCCTGGAAAGGGAGACAAATAATAAACACAATCAGTAAGCAGCGGCACATTTACAATGTGATCTGGTGATAACACGGCGGAGAGACGTCTTCAGCAGGAAAGAGTCTGAGATTGTGCATGGTGTTTGTCATAATGAGGTTTCCATTAAAGGAATTGAATACTAGGACACTTTAATTTTAAGAAATACATTCTCCTAAAGAAACTCACAATATTAAGAGATACGTCCCATTTATCATAACAAGCAACTGAAATTGTTCTGACGAGGCACACAGCGGAGCACCAGACCGGACGTCCTTCCACCAGTAAGCTCACTTTAAAAGAATCTTCAACTTCACACACCCCGAAGTTTGTAGCGTCAAATAAATCACGACTGAACGATGCTCTCGTCTCCCGCAATCAACTCCCAACTATATCAGGGAATTCCTAAAGAGAGAAACTCCTTCACTCTTTCAGTAATGATGACATTGTCCTTAGCTTCAATTAACAAACTAATGAAGGCGCGAAGGTTGCATTCTTCTTAAATGAGCTGGGTCACTGCTGCTCAGGACACGGAGCAGAATATGGCTTTGTGTCAAACCGGCTTTGGACGCGTACCCACACCCCGCTCCTTGTGTGTGACGACTCTGAAACGGGCCCAGCACACCTGCACACCACCCGCTCCTCGCCATGCGGGTCACCGCGGGAGCAGGTGTCCCCACCTTCCCTCTGCTGCACCCGCCTGGCCTCTGGGGTCCCATTCCCCCTCCTCGTTGTCCCCTGTCCCCGCCTGCCGGACTCCTCCATCCAAGGGCACACACATCCCGGGTCGGAATGCACTGTGCTGGGGGCCATTGTCTGAGCAGGGAGCAAGCTCTGGCTGGCCAGTGGGGGCCACGGGGGTGTGACCTTGCCCTCCCTCGGACGTCCTCGACTGGGCCACTGCCATCGGCCATCTGAACATGTTTGGACTCATTCTGGCCACCCACTGTCAGGGTCCCCTCAGTGGGGCGATTGCTCAACAGGATTTCTGAGATGGGGCATATGATGCTGGCAGACAGGAACACGCTGGTGTGCCTGGGGAGGCAGGGGGCGTCCGGGGCGCTGGCACTTGCCCCGAGCAGTGTCTGCTGATGGCTTGCTTTCCAGGAAGGATGTGGGCGCCCCTCGCCGGCGGTCCAGCCCTGGGGGGCAGCTGGGGCCCGAGCCCCCCAGCCCTGTAGCCACGGCACAGAGAAAACACCTTCCGTCAGCGTGGAGAGGGCCCACCTTCCGGGTGCAGCTGGTGCGGGAAGCCGTGTGGCTGGGCCGTTAGAACGTGCGGAGAAATTACCTCGGTCCCCACAGAGGCATCCAGCAGCCGCCCGGCCCAGCCTTTCGGCGGTAATATGCTCCTATCAGCTTTAATAGCCCCGCGCTGGATTCTGGAGGTATTATGGATTGTACAGCAAGCATATTGTCATTAAATTAAATTTTCAGAACACTCCCCAGCTCATCACAAATACCACAGAGAGTAATCATAATCGGTTCTCAACACATGTGTAATTGCCTTCAGCTGGTGTTTTTTACAGTTGACATTGCTCAGCAGTGATAAGGTGATTGGCGATTTGAATACACAGCTTGTTTCATAGCTGCGCCGTAATTGAAATATGGTATGTGTGAATGGGAGATTACGTTAAGACCTAGGATAATCACCTGACACGAGAGTAATTGAGTCTACAATCTGCCACTGGGGCTCTCGGGGAGCTCCACGATGAAAGGCAGCCATTAGGAGACGGCGCCTCCCCTGGCCGCTCGGGCTGCCGGGCTGGCACTCGGCTCCGCGCGGGGCGGCCGGCCCGGCCTCGGGGACAGGTCCTGCGGCAGGGGACGGCGTGTGGCACCGGGAGATGGCACAGCCGGTGACTGTCCTCTGCCTCCGTGTCCTTCTGTCTCTGTCCCCATGTCTCTGTCTCTCCCCCCTTCCTCCCCCTCCCTCCCCCTTCTTCCTTCTGTCAGAGGGACCTGCCTCCCTCCATCACCTCCCTTGGGATGCACGCACACACACACACGTGCAACACACATGCACACATATGCAAACTGGTGCACATGTGTGTGCAGACATGCATGCATACACATGTGTGCACGCTCGCACACGCAACACACGTGCGCACGTATGCAGACAGACACACACATGCGTGCGCACACAGGCTCACACACATGCACACAAGCAGCCGCGCATGCATGCACACAATGCATGCACACGTGCGTACCCACGCCTGCAGGCACACACGCGTGCACACACATCTGCATGCACACACAAGCACACACGTGTGGACGCAGGCGCTCACACGAGCACACACACACAGACACAGACATGCATGCAAACGCACGCTCCCGCGGAGTAGAAGTCCACCGGCGCCGCTCTCCAGGCCTGAGAAGAGCAAACGCTGTTCCAGGGGCCAGCGGCCGGCCGTACCGCGCTCTCTGTCATCGCCTGCCGGTGAAAGTTCTCCTGCCAACCTGATTTCCCGGCCCTGCGCTGAGCACAGAGCTGCGGCCCGACCACAGCCCCGGTGTCCCTGTGATCTGTGCCTGCATCATACACCCCACACCCTGACCCGCCCTGAACTAGACACCTGAAGACACTGGAAAGTAGAGCTTATTTGTTGCCACACAGTAAATTTAGATAACGATGTTCATTGAAATATTAACAAACAACAGGCCTGCAGAAACTCCATGTAACTGCTTTATTTTTCACAGTTAAAAGAAGAAACCTGGACATTTTGTCTTACAAAATCTTCTCTCACCCCACATATAACTTTTAAAAATTGGAAATACTATTTTATTTAAAAAGCTGAGTTCAGCACTTGAAAATGCAGTGAACATAGGAAATGACAAATCAGAATGAGCCTGTGTGCAGGGCTGTGGTAGAGCATCACCTTCCCTTGCTCCGTGGGGCCGGGGAAGCCAGAGACAGGCCTGGAGGAGGCATCCCTACATGGGCTCCGTGAGCACCAGCTCCTTCGAGGGTCGACTGTGCAGGAGGGAAACGAATCAATCAAGGAGCCATGATCGGATATGGGAAGTGTCCTGCTTTCCCGGACAGCCTCCTCTTCCGAGCGGGGACGGCAGCAGAGGGGGTGCGGGCAGGAGTCGTTGCGTGGGGCTTGGGCAGCAGGTGGAGGGCTCCCAGCATGACCCCCACCACACGCACACGGGCGCCGAGGACCCATGCAGGCCGACTCGGATACGCGGTGTTGGCTGAGCGTGGCCGAGTTTTGTGTTTCTCTTTGTCCCTCCTCTTGTGCTTCACATTCTGCACACCTGTGCCTGGCACAAAATTTTCCTGTGGAATTTAATAAATGGATGATAAAGGAGAAGTGGAAAAGTTGATCCTACAAAATTCATAGAAAAATAAATTTATACTCTTCCTTGCCAGAGCAGACATACTATAAATCGTAGGAATTCTGAATTCACAGTAAAGGAAACTCAGTTTAATGATCACCCATCGGTTGCAGAGAACAGTAGCAGGTCCATTGCTCCAAGCACCGCTGAGATCGACTCCCAGGTCTCGGCCATACCCAGGGAGGCCGACATCCCCAGTCCCCGTGGGTGCACAGCGACAGGGCTGTCCTGTAACTTCCCAGTCAGGGAAGGCTCACTGTGAACCCCAAGTCTGTGCCTCTGCCGCATGGGGAGCCCTCCAGGCTCACTACTACAGACCTCAGATCCACCATTTCATTGATCAGGAACATGCAAGGCACATATTTTCATAAAATTCATGTGGACAAGGAGACACAGAAAGGGAAACTAGGTACCCCAAGGTGGCAGAGCTGGGGTTCCAAGTGGTGAGTCAGTTGCCCTAACTGAGCCGGTCTCTGGGCTTCTCTGCATTTCAATGTCTTCTGCTGCAAAAGGCGAGTCTTTACGGTAGCAGGGTCGCGGGGCTGTCACAAGCCCTGCGGGAGGGACGCATCCAAGGTGACAGAGGGGCCAGCGATGACCGGGCTTCCCAAATCACCCTTAGAGTTTAGAGGCAGGCAGGACTTGTCACTGGCTCAGAAGACTCAGTCCTGCCTTGGTGATTCCAAAAACAAAGGAAAGCAAGCATCTTTCCCGTTTCCCACCGCTACTCGGAGTTCACCTGCAGTGAAAACTCTTGCCAGCCGAACCCTCCGCGTGGCTTGGTCCTGGCACGCACCCCTTTGGGAGGCTCAGGAGTCAGGCAGGCCATCTCCACAGCTGCTATTTGGGGTCTGGTGTCTCCTGGGTTCAGATCATTCCTTCTGGCAGACCAAGAACACCACCTGGATTCAGGTCTGGCTTCTCCTCACTGCCCCGCTGGCCTCTCGCCCTGGGACCTCTGTGCGGCTCTTCCTGCCACTAAAAATTCCCCTTGTCCTCCCCAAGTCTGGGGTGAAGATGTCAACGGATGCACAGTTATTTGAAACCCCTATGGAAACCGTTCTTTCTGCCATGAATACCAGATACTCTTATTTGCAAGGATTGCTTCTCACTACCCTGGCTCCTATTATGCATCATGTGTTTACCTTAGACCAGGAAGCTGAAAACACACTAACAGACAAAATCACTTTTAATGAAAGGAGCTACTTGTGTGGATAAGCAGATGATCTGAAAGGCCCATTTAGCCCCACTGGTCCCCCCGCCAAGGTCAACACGAGCGAGATCCTGAGGTGTTCTTGACCTTGGAGTGACCCAAGCTAAAAGTATTAATGGGAGGAATCCCAGGGGACTTGAAAAGCTCTTTCTCCTCCTTGAATCTGAAGTCAGCAGAGTTTTCTAGCAGCCTCTGTCGAGCTGAGGGCCGTCGTATATCTGAGTGTGCAAACAGATTGAGAAACTCATTAACTCAGACCTCTCACCAAAGACAACGTGCGAAACACTCAGTGTGGACATCCGTAAAGCAGAGCCAAGTGCGAGAAGAAACCCGTGATGACCCCGGATGTTTATTGTCCCTAACACAGAACACAACCCAAAACTAATTCTGCATCCAGGAGGAAACATAAAAGAAAAAGCTCGGGTTACCCTTCTTTTTATGGGATTTTTCTCCTCCATATATTACTCTCTTAAATGCTTTCTTCAAAACTTGAAATGTCCTCACGCTTTTTTCCTGAGAAGCTGACAGTCACAACTTTCGTTTGCTTGACCATAAAGTAGCAAAGTTTTACAACATACAAAAAATACAGTAGGGCTGTATGACACTGTCACTATCATTTACGGCACAATTTTACACAAAGGAAGAAGTGTCATAAAAGAGAAATAACTTCTATCAACTGCCCTAAAATGACTTATGTCATAAATAAGTCAGATTTCTAAGAGAGAACCAATAAAGTCCTAGCAAATACAATTTTTCCCACTAAATAATCACCCTGACCTTTTCCTGTAGCATCACCCCCCTAAAAAAACACACGAGGAAATACTGGTCTTGAAGAAATGGTGAAATGAGTCCATTCTTGGAGGTGAATTGCAGCCTGCTTCTCAAATGGGATCTGGAAAAGTCGTTGTCGTCATGGGTTGGTGGCCACGTTAGAGACGGGGGATGATGCACCTTAGAATAACTGGTGATTTTTTATTGTCTCCATAATTAGACAGCCCCCAAAATATTAAGTCAGTCATATTGTTTATCCATTCTTCACAAGTGGATTTATGGCCCTCACACCCTCACCTCAGGAAGCTCCCACACTTGCTTCACACACGCACACGCACACGTGCACACACACATGCACACGCACGCCCACGCCCACGCACAGAAGACACAGCCTGCCCTTCTCCGTGTTGTGCTCAGCTGTAGGGTGAATGAGCAATCACCAAGCTGCGCTCTCCCTGAATCGCATGAGGTGCGTGTTAGGAAAACGGAATTCCATGCTCACGGGGCTCTGACATTTCTTCACGGCATGTCCAACACCCACGGTGCGTGCGTGTCCACATGGGTCCAGACACAAAAATGTGTGAAGAGTCAGGATCACAGCTTCAGCCCCGGACCTCCTGACTCAGTGTTTTAACTGTTGGCAGCCGGCCAGCATGTGACTTGTGTAATTACTACCTGAACGTGGAGCGCAGGCACGTCCGTGGCTTTGGGGTCACATAGGTATTATATACGCAGCATGTGAAATATTTGAAATATTTGAAAATCCAGTGACTATTAGAAAAATTGCCAAGACGTTCCAGATTTAGTGACTAGTATATATTTCTTTAGAAGAGGAGAATCGAGCCCATCACTTCTAAATTCAAGTATGTGAGTTCAGACCTCAAGAGCATGACAAGCTTGACAGATTTAAAGGAAACTTCACCTTTCTTATTTTTTTTAATTTATTTATTTATTTGAGAGAGAGAGAGAGTGCAAGATGGGGGGGTGGGCAGAGAGAATCTCAAGCAGACTCCGCACTCGCTCTCATGACCCAGAGATCACCGCCTGAGCCGAAACCAAGAGTCAGATGCTCAAATGACTGAGCTGCCCACGCACACCAATATTTGCCTTTCTTAAAGCAAAAAACGAACTTTCCAAATGAGTCGTAGTTTATATTTTATTTTCTTTAGTTTTTATTTTATGTTATTTTGTGTTTGATTTTATAATTATTTTGTTATGTTTCTTAGGAAAAGCAACGTGTCTGTTTTGATAAATACAAAATTTGAATCCGAGCCTGTGGACACATGTCTTCCTCAGACCTGCAGGATTTTGTCTTTATAGCACAAACACTAAAACAATAATAAAAATCAACTAAGGCTCATAACAAGAAGTACATGCAAGTGCTACAAGTATTTTGTTGTGTTTTTGCCAATTTGGTTTATAATCTCAGATCACTCTGATTAAAAGTTCTAAATTTGGGGAGAGGAGCTGGCTGGAATTTACGCTCCGAGACCTCCCGCCTCCCAGCATGCATACCGTCTGTAACAGGTACTGTTCAACCTAGCATTTGGAGGGTAAACTTCTCCCAGGGTTTCTTGTGAATTATGAGATATTCACCCATGTGACAGAAACACGTTCCACAGGTTGCATCTGAAATCACGGTTATAATCTCATTCTTAACACTTTGTCCACAACTGAAAGCATGGAGACCATTTTGCCAAGGTGAGCCCGCTGGACGCCCTCCGGTCGGTGCGTTCTGTCTGGGATCTGCTTGGTTTACACCAGCTCCCCTGTCCTGCCTGGAGAGGGCTGCGGGGCGTTATCAAGCAAATACGTGAACCAGGACAAAAATCTGTGTAATGATTTCGCTTATTTGAAATACTCACATCACTTTCATTCACTGAGAAAATCAACCAGCTTTAATATGAAAACTTAAATGCTAGACTTACCAGGCCTGGATGTTGCAAGTTACCCTGAGATTGGCAGTTTGGACTTACAGCTTACTGCAAATAGCACACACCACACTACTTTGAAATGGATGGACTTTGCATGGCTGGTTCTGTCCGTGCCATGGACAGAGAGCACGTTTCGGCAACAGCCCTTCTAGGACTCGCGTTGTGGTTTTGTCTTGCCATCTGAGCAAACCTTCCTCCGTCTCTTCCTGCTGACTGGGCGATGTGTGTGCAAAGAGCATGTGAAGGACTATATCCCTGTGAGAAAATGTCATGTGCTTTTGGGCAAGATAGTATATTTTCCTTGGATTCACATCTATGTACATGTATTTAATTTTTAATGTAATTTTATTATTATTATTATATTATTTTGCAGAGCAAAGAAAGCCACAAACCATATTTTCACCCTGTTGAGTTTTGAAGATTTCACATAATCTGAGTTAAGGTGCATGTTCTGTTGACCGGCCATGTCCGAGTTCTTCTCTGGACGGTACTAATCAAGCTGTAATGACCTCACATGGCCAGCAGTGCCCCCTGCCCCCTGTCCCCCACACTGTCACTTGCTGCAATGATCGTGTACTTGCCCCCCAAGTCATGCCTGATTTTGAAGTGTATTAGCCTTGTCTGATTTATATGGTGTCCTCATACTTTTCCCTACAACATTAAGCTACCGGTTCATCCTAAAAAGAAACTGCTTCCACGGTTTGCTTTGTTGTAACTTCTCAGGAAACACAGAAATGCATACGTGGTGTTTCACTGTCTAAAAAATAATTAACAGTGTGGGGGGTGTTTATTGCCTCAAAGGCAAATCTCCTTGATTTTAAAAAAAGGTCATTCTCTTATGTCTTTGGGTGACTTTGATTGAGATTTTCAATACATCACTTTTATCTTATCTACTGTAACCCTTTGGGTCAGATGAGGACTTGACTTTCCACAGTATGAACACAAGATAATGTGAAGATACTCCCACCACAAACATCTACAGGCTGGGTAAAATATAGCCAACATGCTCTTGAACAAAATCCACTTGCACAAAATGGGGCAGGGTCAAGAAATAAAGAGGCGTTGGAACCCTGCCCAGTAAGCATGTGGTGAGCTCTGCACCTGCCTCGGGTCCAGGGATTGGGGGGTTGCCTGATGTGATGTCTACAGGTGGGTAGGAGACATTAACCTGAGCACTCATCAGCTGAGGAGTGAGAACTGGGCTCCAAAGGGCTGATTTCTCAATACTGGTATGCACAAATTAAATCTATCCATTCAGCATTGGGAGAATTATTATTATTATTATTATTATTATTTGGAATTTGTAACCACAGTCTGAACCACATATCCCTTGGAGAACAAGCTCATACCACACACAGTCTACCCCAAGCTAACACATTTTTGTAAGTCATGATGCCTAACTAGTTACACTAACTGGGAATTTGGAGGGACGTTCTCTGAACCCAAGCCACACTCATGCCCCACAGGTGACACCTGGCTGAAGGGGGTGCTGGTGAAGAAGGCATGCACAGACTGTGGAATCAGCAGTCTCAGCAAGGGGGAGAATTAAACCCTCTTCCCCAACAACCGCAGAAACCTACATCATCTGGTAGAAATGAGGAAGAACCAAAGAGAAGAAGAAATGCAGACATTAAGGAAAGAACAGGTAGAAGTAAATATTTCAACAGGGGAATTTAATACGTGGCTACGCAAGTATGGGAGGATTAGCTCGGACGAAAGAAACACCTCAGGGCTGGGACTGAAGGCAAGAGGCCGTTATCCCATTATGGGAGCTGGAGGTGGAGGAGGGATCCTGAGCCACTGCTCAGACCTGGAGGGAAAGAGGTCCTGCCCTCCGCCGCAGCCGCTGCCCCTGTGGCCGCCGTCCCCCGCGGCTGGTTCTTGCAAGGATCTGGGAAGGGGCAGCTGCTGGGACCACAGTGGAGGGGGCAGCTTGCGTTCTCCCCTCTTCTGCTAACTCCAGAGCAGAACGTAGTGGGTCCCGGGCCAAGAGCCAGTGGGTAAATGGCATTTTAAATGAAGCATAAAGAACATGGAGGATAGAATGAGAAGGTCCAGTAAACAAATAACATGATTTCTAGAAAGGAAGAGGACATTATTGAAGGAGATGAAGGGTTAGAATTCCTTTCAAATGATGAAAGACCGCAAATCCTTGCATCACAGCAGAATAAATAAAAATAAAGCTACACTTAGAAAAGTCACACAGTTGCCACAGAACCCCAAAGACCAAGAGAAGATCCTGAAACAGTGGGAACGAACAGATGCTTTGATGTGACGGCTGTGTTCTCAACAGGAACAGCAAAGCAGAAAACAGGTTACCAGTATTTCCCAAATGCTGAGAACCATTTACCATGCACCCGGCACGGTACCCACCCGTTGAGTTATCATTCATAGGCGAGGACAGCCAGGGGCGGGGACGGTGCCCTGCTTGTGCAGACACTGTCCTGAGGGTTCACACACACTAACTAGGTCAGCCCTCTCCAAACCCCCATGAGGAAAGTACATTCATACCCTACTCCCTGATAGAGGCAACACTGAAGTTCAAAAGCCAGAAATAATTTTCCAAGGTTCGTGTATCTCATAGGACTAAAATAGTTTACTACTAACACCCTCTCAAAGAAGAAAAGTATCCAAGAGTCTGTTTAATGGAGAAGGAAATTGATTCCAGAGAAATGAAATAGGGCAATAAAGAGTAGAATGAGGAGTAACAATATTCCTGGACATACGGGTTCATCTCAGCAAACTCTCACCGTGTGAAATCATAGTAACAATAGCGACGACTAATCTGAGAGGTGAGAACTGAAATGCTAAAGAATAATGAGCTTTAGCACCAGAGGGATGGTCAGAGTTAAATAATTCTAAGGATTCACATGGATGGAAGGAGGTAGGGATATCGCTTATATTTAGAGTTGGTCCCATCAGGAGTGCTTTTTAAATACTTACGGTAAGCACAAAACAGACATGTAATGTATAACTACAGTATATTGGAAAGATAATAATGGGAAAAGCTGTACTGGGGAGAAATTCTAATTTTAAAAAGAGCTTGTGGGCCACATTAATGTCAGACAAGGGGCATTTATATGAACCATGGCCACTGTTCAACGACAGGGGGTCACTAGGGAGGTATTACGATTCTAAAGTTTCAATGACCTAATAATAGCTTCAAATATATAAAGAAAACAGAATTCCAGGAAAACTTGGAAAAAATTTTAATCACAGTGTTATAATTCAATACTTCTTTATCGGTAACAGTTGTAATAGTCAGCTCAATGCTGTGACAATAAATGATAAAAAAAAAAAAGACAACACATACATCAAACAAATTGCAGACCTGTCTACAGCACTGTGCTCAACAATGGAGAAGACACACATTCTTTTCAGGCACACATAGGATATTCATAATATCGATCATGCACTCGACCAAAACTTAAATCTCAAAAACTACTGTGGAATTGGTAAATAACACACTATGTCCTATCGAAACAGCTAAGAAATTAAAGATAATAAAAAATATTGTCATCTATTTGGAAATTTTAAAATGCTCTTCTAAGTAATTTGAAAGTCAAACCCCTGTGATAGAACCTGGAAAACATCTAGAAAGGAATGATAGTGAATACAGTATCGAAACTTCAGGTACGTGTCAGAAGCAACACTCAGGGAAATGTCACAGATTATATTAGCAAAGGAAGCCAAGTGTCCAACGTAAGTCATAAAAAACATCATCACAAAAAAGTAAGAAATAACACGGTGAAAAGTGAAATTTAATGAGATAAAAATAAATAAGGGGAATCGAGAATGATGAGCTTAGTTCTTCGGATCATTACAGAGCCACACCAGAACCACAGTTAATCAGGGAAGAAAAGAAAGCCCAATAGAGCAGGAAGGGATGGAAAGGGGCCGCAGGTCCTGATCGCAGAGACTCAATCCATTCCACAAGAGTAAAGTAAATACCTGAAATAAATCTGAAAGTCTAGATGAAATAGATAACATCCAAGAAAAATATAATTTACCACATGGCGCTTGAAAGCAATTAGAAAATCTGACTAGATTTAAAATAATACAAAAATAGCATTTCCTATTAAGAATCCACCACCAAAACAACACAAAAACCCAAAAACAGAACAAAAACACACACCAAACAACCAGTGACTCAGTTTTATAGAAAAGCGCCCATAAGCATTCCAGAGAAGGAATTGTGTGAACTCAGTCTCCTCTAGAAAATGCGGAATCGGGTGGTCCTCACTCCTGTAACACGGTGTGACCTTCCTACCAAACTCAGACAAGGAAAGGGCAAAGTCATACACCAACCTCAGGTACTGGATGGAGATGAAGACAACTGGATTAGAACACTAACAAGCCCCATCTGCATAAAGTTACATGATGATCAAGTTAGGTCTCAACAAAGAATGGCTTGATACGAAAGCATCTATTCATATAATTTACCACTTTGACAGGTAAAGGAGGAAAAATGTAGAATTACCCACTGAGGTGTCAATAAACATTCAACAAAATTTAACCTTTTATTCAATGAATTGATAGTTAAAAATTAAGAAAACTTAGCAAACTAGTGGAAGAGTTCTTAGTCTGATGAACATGAATTACCAAATCCCTGTAACAAAGGAGATTCTTAACTGTGAAGCATCCTGAGCATTCCTTTTAAAACTAGGGATGAATGAGCTTGCCCGTTATTACCACTTGAGCATGTTCTCAAGATGCAAACCTGCTGACTGGGAGAAGCAAAGCAAAGCAAAGGCCTATGAATTGGAAAAACTGAAAAAAATACATTATTTTGAGATGATATGACCTTTGGGGTCAAGAGTGTACAAATAAATTATTAGAAACAGGCAGACACTTCAGCTCTGTACGTCAACTGCACACAATGAATGAAAACAACCTGAAAAATCTGATTTACAATAACATCCCAAATTATAAAGTAGCTAGGAATAAATCCAAGGCAAGATATGAAAGAGATTTCTCAATAAGATGGTATTTGAAATACTATAATATCCAAACAAATGAAGAGTACATGATGTTTATTCACGGTACCAGGTGATGCACGTATATGAGCGAGAGCCTCTGAAAAGACATCCGACATTATTTCCGGAGACCTATTATGTCCCTGGTGTAACAGGGATGCCTCTGCTACCTATATATCCAAGAGATGATCTCTCCCACGTGCAAAAGACACGCATATAAAATCATTCATAAGAGCTTTATATGCAGCTAATTTTATTTTATTTTAAAGATTTTATTTATTTATTTATTTATTTATTTATTTATTTATTTGAGAGAGAGCACAAGCGGGGGGAAGGGGCAGAGGGAGAAGCAGACTCTCCACTGAGCAGGGAGCCCGAAGTGGGACTTGATCCCAAGACCCCGAGATTATGACCTGAGCTGAAGGCTTAATCAAGTGAGCCACCCAGATGCCCCTGTGCAGCTTATTTTAAATAAAGAGAACAACAACATAAATTTTTATCAAGAGCAGAATGGAGAAATTCTGGTAGAAAATTAATGAGTTCCAGAGCTACATATATCAACCTGGTAAATATAAAAAATTAAATATAGAATGATAAAAGCAAGTTTGTTGAAAAGGCATGAAACAATCACATTTATAAAAACTTACAAACACAAACATTTATAGCATTTATGGAAATAATAAACAGCATAAATTGACATTGTGCTTGGGATTGAGGACCTCCCCCTTTCAGGACAGGTGACTCTGGGAGGAAGAGAATAAAATTGTGAAGGCAGCTCAGGGGCTAGGAACGTACCTGCTTTATTATTTTAAAATGAAAAGAAAGAAGGAAAGAGAAATCTTTCAAAAAATTACAACAAAATATCAAGATTTGATAAAGCCGGAGTTGGTTACCTAAGTGTCTTATATCATTTACTACACTTTTCTACAAGATTGAAACCATTCCCTGAGATCTTGCCATTTGCAACGACGTGGATGGAACTGGAGGGTATTATGTTGAGTGAAATAAGTCAAACAGAGAAAGACATGTATCATATGATCTCATTGATATGAGGAATTCTTAATTGCAGGAAACAAACTGAGTGT
>NC_138381.1:1239826-1296688 GCF_054177405.1 Leptonychotes weddellii | reverse complement strand
GCATGAACAATGAATCATGGAACACTTCATCTAGAACTAATGATGTAATGTATGGGGATTAACATAAGAATAAAAAAAAAAAAAAAAAAAGATTGAAACCATTCCCAATAAGAAGAAGGAAGGGAGGGGGAAGGAAGGGGAAGGGGAGGGAGGGAGGGAGGGAGAGGAGAGGGAGAGGAGGTGGATCAAGGGCCGGAGGGCAGAGGAGACCTCACTGCATTGCTAAGAAGGAAGTAGCTCATATTTGCAGCTGACCCGTTGGTGAAAGCCTCTACATATTCCTGTTTTGTTTTGATTTTCCTTTCTTTTCATTACTGAGCATTGCTTTTCCCTAATTGCATCCTCTTCCACTCTTCAGTTCCTACAAACCTTTGTGCCCTTGAATACTAAGCCATCCTCACAGGGAGTGGGGTGAAGCTTTCACGTAGACCTACCTTTCCAGGCTCTTCCTCCCCGGCGCTGTGCGTCTCCGGATCTGGGACCAGTTTGGGCCTCGGGACACTGCTTTTGTCCTCTGTTTGCAGATGAGGACACTTAGAGCCTGCAGGTGTCTGCAGGTGCCAGAGCGGGGGCTCAGATCCGGCCGGAGGGGGGCCCTCAGCCCCAGCCCGCTCACACCGCAGCTGGGCTTTCCTCTTGTTACGAAAATAAAACCCCACGACAGATTTTGAGGAGCAAATACTGCGAATTGAGAACAAAATAATGGATTTATTCGAGCCATTCAACAAATGGCCCGACCAAGTTAAAAATCAAACATTTTTGGGGCGCCTGGGTGGCTCAGTTGGTTAGGCGACTGCCTTCGGCTCAGGTCATGATCCTGGAGTCCCTGGATCGAGTCCCGCATCGGGCTCCCTGCTCGGCGAGGAGCCTGCTTCTCCCTCTGACCCTCCTCCCTCTCATGCTCTCTGTCTCTCATTCTCTCTCTCAAATAAATAAATAAAATCTTAAAAAAAAAAAAAAAAAAAAAATCAAACATTTTTGGCACGGTACAATCTAATTAAAAAACTGACTCAAGTTTTAACTGGTTGTGATCACGATGTCGATATAGCCTGGAACACACACACAGGAAAGTGTTCACGTAGAATTTATCCCCTGCACCATCTGGAAGACCTCAGTGAGATTTATTCCAGAGTTATAAAAAGATGTAAGGAACATAATGGATCTTTGCCAAACTCAAAAAGATGAGCTTCGCCTTCGTAGTGACCCCCCCCCACTGTCTTCCGAGGCAGGAGGACACATTCTTTATTCTTGTAGGACCTTCAAGTAGCATTTACCAGACAGCCCCGGAAACAGCTGCTGGGCAAAGGGTCTTCCCGCTTGCAAGCAGGAATGTTTCCCAGCAAAAACCGCGCCTGCCGAGAGGCTAACCCACGAGTTGGGGTGCTCGCCGGTCACACCCCAGCGCAGCCTTCCTCCTGATTCCATAAATACCAGGTCCTACGGCGCGTAACTCTAATCCTCACGAAAGGGGCAATGACTCTGTCCCTGTCACTTCCGTCTTGCTGGGTGACTGCTAATCTCGGGACAGCCAAAATATCCAGAGCGCTCGTCTCCCCCTGGAGGCAACGGCGGGCACATCCGCGGGCAGGGGAAGCAGGGGTGTGGGACGGCAACCCGAGTGGGCAGACGCAGCCATGGCTTCTCTCCTTTATTATTCACTACTGGAGGCGATGAAGCAAAAGGGAGTAATGGTGGCGCTTCCTCAGCCAGGGAACCAGCACTTCTCTAGCTTTATGAAGACTTGTCACGGTGTTAAAATATCTGTGAGAGGAAAAGGGAGAAGCGGGGACGGAGGAGCACAAAGAATGCCCGGGTTCCGGGACCGGAGGGCTGGCACCCTGCACGGGGCTCCCACGTGCACCTGCTGCAGACCCACCGCCACATTCGGCTCCTTGTCACCAGGAGAGGGACATCGTCCAGGCACCGGGCCAACGAGAAGCTGCGGCAACCCCCGCCCACCGCACCCCTGGATTCCCACGAGCCCTGTGTGGCCATGGCCACTGCCAACACAGCCCACTGGCGGCAGCGGGCAAGAAGCCTCCCCCTCCCTGCCCTTCCACATCCCACCCGTGGCCCCTACTGGCAGATCCTCACCAGAAGCCAACTGGCAAGGTCCAGGTGGGGCTCCGCTGACGCCCACCGTCCAGGGGAGAGCAGGATCCCCGAGGGCGGGACTGGGGCTGAGACGGGGCAGATGAGTAAGCTTGAGTTTGCTGAGCACCTGCCGTGTACCAGCCGCTGTTCCAAGTGCTGCTCAGGCTTTCCGTCCTCAAACCTCAGGGCAGCCCCATGAGCCGTTGCGACTATTATTTCCACTTTAATGACAAGGAAGCGCAGTCTCAGACCAACCAGCTCGCCCATCCTCATAGCTACTGAGTGACTGCAGCGGAATTATACACACGCAGAGCTGAGCCCCCGCCACCTGCCTGCATTTACATGTTTGTTTTTATTTTTTCTGATTAAAACATAATGATTCACCTGGCGCACAAATCTCGGTTTCTAATCGGATTCTCCAGTGAGAGGAACCAAGGCTTCTTGGAGACATGGCTGATTGTAGGGCTGGGAGTGTCTTGTAGGGCCAGGAAGTAGGAAAGTATATTACATATCAATATATTATAGATACAGATACAGATATTTCGGGGGGTATGTCAAAGGTCAGAGTAGCCAACGAAGGAGCTTTTATAATCTGAGTGACAAAACAAAGAAGCCTTGGATTATAGCCCAAAGTGTATAAACAATATCCCTGAGTACATTCAGACACGAATAATCGAATAAGCAAAGGAACGGACGGGACGGACAAATCTGTGCAGAATTCCAAGGAACTTATGTAGCTCCTCTGTCCTCACAAGGGGGAGCTGGAGAATGACGTCCTCAGTCTGGAAGTGTGGGCTGCTCATGACTTCCTTCCAAAGAATACAGTGTGGAAAGGGGTGGGGAGACTCAGAGTGAGTTCACAGGGGAGAAGCCTGGCAGGCACACCTCGGCCAGGGGATGAAGGTCAGCCTCAGCGCCGGGAAGTCGTGCTGGCAGCATGGGATTCGAGGCGTTGGCGATGGCACCTTACCTCTGTGGTCCTCCTCCCCGAACCCATAACCCCAGGCTCAGCTGAGAAAAGCACCAGGCAGATCTTGATAGGAGGCCATCCTAGAAACTGCCTGGCCAGTCCTCCTCAAGACCAGCAAGGTCATCAAAAATAAGCAAAGTCTGAGAAAATGTCACAGCCCAGAGGAGCCCAAGGAGACATGACAACCAGATGTAAGGAGGCGTCCCGGGTGGGATCCTGGGACAGAAAAAAGGCCTCAGATAAAAACTATGGGAATCTGAATCAAGTATGGACTTCAGTTAGTAATAAAGCACCAGTATTGGCCACTAAGCCTGGCGGATGTACCATATGCTAATACAAGATGTTAATAACAGGGAACTTTGTACTATCTTTGCAGTTTTTCTGTAAATCTAAAAATATCCTAAAGTAAAAAGTTTACTTTTAGAAACTTAATTACTGAACTTCACCCTAAAGCAATTGATGCTCCATGATGACTCACAGTTTTCATTAGAAATAGAGAAAAAGATGAATTTACCACTTATTAATTTACCTGAAAACCACCTGCTAAGGTACCAGAAATACACACTCACACCTGTCTGCATCCCCTCCACAAACCAGTAGGCTCCTTCCCGCACACACCACACAGGGCCTTTTCCTCTGCAAGACCACCTCTGCTGATGGGTTTGGCTCAGTGGTAGACTGGGAAGGTGGCGCCCCGGGGAGCCCCTGAAGGACCTGCTTCTTTCCAAACAAGGGAGAGCGTGTTCCGGACTGGCCAACCCCACCCGCCATCAGGGTGGATGGACCAAGACCGGAGCCCAGCTGTCTCCCCACCATGGATCATCTGATGAAAAGGCACAAGAAGGAAGACATTCATCACTGTCTCGGAAAAGTAGTGTCTCTAGAAATGCTGCAGACACTCTCCGATATGCTGAGTGCTGCCTCTCGCTGGGCCGCCCCCCGATGCTTGCTCTGAGGTGTGCGTGGACACAGCTCACAACACAGGATGGGCATCAACAGCCTCAGTGATGTGCACTTTTGTCCAGTTGTTCTGGGTGAATAAGACTGAGGCATAGGAAGTCATTACCAAAGCTTTTGAAAAGTAGAAATTTACATTTTAAACAAAAGTTCAAAGAAGAAAATTGAGCAGAAGGCAGAACAATGTAGCTCGTGTTTGCATGAGACCCTCACCTGAAAAGAGAAAACCAGGGAAACATCCAAGTTGATTACCATTTCTTTCTATTTTTTTTAATAACAAACAGTCCCTGACTCACTTTCCTTCCTCTTTGAATGGATGGACTGTTTCCGTATGTATAATGTAGATGTAACTGACATATTCCCCACCTCTTTCTTGTTCTGAACCACAATACAGGACCAGCAACGATCCGGCTACCCCACGTCACGTGGACTGAATTATTCATTAATGCAGAACTGGTGAAACACAGAGCTCAGGTGGGCTCCCCGAAACCTGAGAGGGTTCATCGGGTGTAGGTTTTCAGCCAAGTACCTGGCTCCCACAGTTGTGATCAGTTCAACAAACATCGAGCCGTTTGCCCACCCTGGAATCAGATGTCATTATTCTGCACGCTGTGAGCTCTAATCCTTACCATTAAATAAGATGAACTTACTCTTCCCGAACATTAGCTTCATCGCGTCCCCTTAAATAAGAACAGACTAAAGATCCCAAAATGCCCCAAAGTTATTCTCCAAAGACAATGTTGCCGATGACTTATCCTAGATCAATCACCATTGAAGGTCGCCTGTCCTATTTGGCAATATTTGCTCCGTAACTAATAAAGATCAGCCTGCAGTTATTTATATTAGGTTATCATCTCTCCAGGGTGAAGCTTAATCCATTTTGCAATGTTTTTCCCAACAAGACAACATGAGTTTCTCTGCCTGAAAATGAATTAAGTGCACGGTTTCTAAATATGGGATCTGACATTGTTCTTGTTACAAAAAGCAATTTATTCCCCAAAAGGCTTACACTTCAAAGGTTATATAAAAAGGTTCAAATATCAATGCTATCCATTTTTCAATTACTGGGCTTCCTAACACCACTGGCTTTTGGACAGATAAGCAGTGGTATCAGTTTTCTTATTCAACATCTTATAGGTTTCCAGTTCCACAGCACAGAGAAAGCAAATTTATTGTAATACATTTAGCTGCTTTGGAAATAGGAGTATCCAGTCTGTTTCCTTCAAGACTATGGAAGGTATCAAATAACATCTTAAAGGGATATTTATGAAGTACCTGATACTAATGATTGCAATTGTAGATACAACTTCAAGTGTCTACCTATAAACAGTCTCATATGTGTGTATATATATATATATATATATTAAAAACGGTGAGAGAGCTCGGGAAACGATTTTCCACGTATGAAAATTAAGGAGCCACGAAAACAATCTGAACATCTCCTAAAAGATAATCTACAGACACTTGTGATTTCCTAAGAGGGAAGAAAATAATCCTTTTGTCTTCTGTTGTGCCGGCAGATAAAAGGAAATAACATCATTCATATTTTCCTTATGACAGTTAAAAGGAAATCTTTGGATTACATGTGAAGGATTATATGGTAAAAAAAAGTAATGCCCTGGTACAGAGGGTGAAAAATTTTCTTTTTTGCTGCCAAACCAAACATGTCCCGCAAGATTTTTCATAATTGGGTAATAAGAACAGAACAGTCTGATTTATATATTTGGGTTTTTGTTTTTGGTTTTTTGGGTGGTGGGCAGAGGGAAAAGGAGAGAATCTCAAGCAGCCTCCACGCCAGCATGGAGCTGATGCAGGGCTCAATCCCAGGACCCTGATATCATGACCTGAGCCGAAACCAAGGGCCAGACGCTTAACCGACTGAGCCACCCAGGTACCCCTGATTGATATATTTGTGTAGATCCTTCTCAGGACAAAAATAAAACCTACCACTAAAGGGAGGTAACACTGATCACACAGACTCACGGGGGCCAGGGCACGGTGGCGGCTGGTGGGGTGGAGGCCTGCAGAGTCTCGCCCCCAGAGCCACGTGTCCCCAGGCTCAGATGTCCAGGGTTGGGACAGTGGCCGTGGTGAGTGCCAGGCCTCCGCTGACCCTGACGGGAGGGGAGCTACCTCCCACAGCCCTTCGGGGAAACCTGCGCCAGAGCCCAGCCGCCACCGTGGACTGCGCCCGGAGCCTCATTCCAAGGCAGACATAGAAGTTCACCAACAGCCCCAGGGCATGGAGCCCACTTGCTGGAAGTCCCTGGGTTAGACATGAGAGACGTGGGGATTAGTAGCAGCTACAGAAAGTGAAAAATCAGGGAGAGGACGAGGAGAGAAAGCAAAGCAACCACGGGAAGCCGTTCTGGGGAGCCTGGCGGGCTCAGCCGGGCTGTGACGGTAGGAGCTGCAGAGCAGAGGCGGAGGGGCCCGGAGACGGGCTTCACATGCACCCCCAGGTCTGGACACAGAACGGGGACCCCTGGTTCAACACCGCTAGGACAGTGAAGGTGGCAGAACTGAACCAGGTGCGCCTTGACCTTCCCGCGTAGCCCATCCTTGCAAGGGCTTGCCCTCAGCTCTCATCCCCACGTCCCCTCACTCTCCCCACATCTTCTCTTCCTAAAGGGAGCATCTTTTTATTTTCCAAAATATTCCTATGTCATCCCTGCTTCTCAAACACTCGCCTGTCCCAAATGTACCTCTCTTTATTCTGTCTGCTTTCCCTGGAAAAAGGCTGCATGACTCTTTCCTGTAACTTCATTCACCCAACCAAGCCCATCAAGCCATGATTTTTCCTGTCCAGACACTTAGCGATGGCACTGCAGAAAAAATATACAGGGGGTGCTTTGCTTCGCCAAATGTGGGAGCCATTTTTTAGAGCTCATTTCCACTTTTCCCACCTACAATGAATTAAATTGTACCCCCCAAGAGGAAACCCTGAATTTCTAACTCCCAGCACCTCAGAATGTGGCCTTATTTGGAGGTGGGGTCATTGCAGTTGTAACAAGTGAAAGTGAGGTCACACTGGGGTAGGGTGGGCCCCGACCCAATAGGATCAGTGTGTCCTTATAAGACAGAGAGCAGCATCAGAGGTTGGAGCGAGGCGGCTGCATGCCAAGGCTCACCAGAAACTGCCAAAGCTGGAAGAGGCAAGGAAGGACCCCCTACCTGCTTCAGAGGGCATATGGCCCTGCTCACACTTCGTCTTTAAGCCTCTAGCTTCAGAACTGTGGGAGGATACATGGTTGTAAGCCACCTGGTTTGTGGTGCTTTGCCATGGCAGCTTCAGGAACCTGATACACCACCCATCCTACTGTCCGTCACCTTCATCTTCTGCAAAGAGCAACTGAGCATGACCAATGCTCTGGGTGGGGTGAGCCAGGACCCATGGAAAGCGGGTCCTGATCTCCAGCCCCAGGGGTGGCCCTCCGTGGAGAAGAAGATACAAACCAATGTGGACAGAGCTGCCTGGATGCATGTGTTGAGTTGATCGCACGAGGTGAAGGCTTCGGGGAGCGCAGATTGGCCACGGTGGGGGTGCTGATGAGCGGGCAGCTTGGAGCGCCACAGACAGGGTTGGTTACAGCCCGTTAAACTGTCAAAGTTGATGGACAACGCATCTTAGCTTAGTAGGCAACTCCCTGGTATTGGCTTCAATGAGTCAGGAAACACAAATTTATAAACAGAGTAAGGACATATTATTAATCTGTTCTTTTCAAGCACACATGTTTATCAATTTCTGTGTGCAGTTGAATTTGAGGCATAATGAAGTGAGAATTACAAAATTTCCGAAGGACCTAAAGGCTTTGATCTGCAAGTCCAGGAGAGTCTGGAGTAACACTCAGGTTGCGTGTTGATTCCATCTGAGCTGAGAGCTGTATCAGGCTCCGTCTGCCATCAGTCTCTGCCAATAAGTCTTCTCCATGGAAGCAAGCATGTCAGCTCAAAATTTGACCTTTATTTCACGTATTTTTTTCAGGAAAGCATGCTCCCTGACATCCACCACAGCACAAGAAAAACCTTCCTGACTCCTCAGCTTGGATTACCTCTCGGACTCAGCAGAAAATATCATTAATGGGGGTTTTCCTCATGTGCTACATTAAGTCTCCAAAAACAACTGGCTTCCTATTGGGCATATGTTAGGGTCTCCAAAGAAATTAATGATGAAAATGCAATGAACTTCAATGATCATTCTGATGGAGAAAAACGGCAAATCTCTGAGGAGCCCTCAGATAGCTCTGTTGCATCCAGATGATGATCCTTCTGGTGATGAAGATGACCAGCATCCAGCCAACACTGGAGTCAGATGTTATACTAATGTCTTCATGGATTAATTCATGTGATTCTACCACTGTCTTACAGAGTCTGTGAGACAGGCTAAGTCGGTGTATCAGAGGGACTACAACCTTTGTGCTACTGGAGAGATCTCTAACAGACACGTGATACGTGGATTGGTTTGGTGGACGTGTGTTCATGAGCAGAGGACCCTTGGGAGGGGCTCCCGGGGAACTGGCCGGGGCTGAAGGCGGTAGCTGAGCCACATCAGGATCACGCACCTTCTCTCACCCCAAGCCCGGAGCTTCGACTCCAGACTCTCACATTCCCCGTGACTTTTGATCATCAGCACAAAACGGGATATAAATGAAGGTACCATGTGCATGTCTGCTGAGGGTTCCTTGCACAGACTGACATCAAGAGATGTGGAAGAAGGCTTTCCACAATCACCGTTGTGGGGTCTTTTCCACACACCTCATCCTAAAGCCCACTGGGAGGTTTTGTGAATTACTATATCCAAGCAATAAAAACGAAGACTATAAATGGCTCTGTGATGGCCTATGTTCTTTATTTAAGAGCCAAGGGGTAAGAAATGGCTTATGTGTGTCAGCAAGTTTTGCTCAAAGCTGATAAATACATCGATCAATCTCTAAGTGCACATTTGCATGTTTTTAGGCTGCAGTCAGGAAGCTGCTTTTGGCTGGTATATCCTGGGAGAGAGAGAAGCCATGGGGAGAGTCCTCATCCTGAGGGTCGTCGCACAAAACCCTTTGAGCTTTTGTAGCGCTCACACTTAGATCTCAAACAGAGACCTCAAATCTCAACTGGTCCTAGTGGCTTTATCTTAATATCTCATATCACCCTCTCTATGAAAACAATTACACTGTAACTGGTGTAATTAAAAAAAAAAAATTTAAAAAGAATAGTTCTTTTTTTTTTTTTTAAAGATTTTATTTATTTATTTGAGAGAGAGAGAATGAGAAAGAGAGAGCACATAAGAGGGGGGAGGGTCAGAGGGAGAAGCAGACCCCCCGCTGAGCAAGGAGCCCGATATGGGACTCGATCCAGGGACTCCAGGATCATGACCTGAGCCAAAGGCAGTCGCTTAACCAACTGAGCCACCCAGGCACCCTAAAAAGAATAGTTCTTAATTACCATTCTAACTCTAGTGTAAAATTACATCTATAATCTTTCTAATTTTGAATATTTAAAGAAATATTTGTGTTTTGTTCTCTTTCTCAGTCAGCATCTATGCAGCCGATAGAGCCAAGAAGAGCAGTCGACAGGTCGTGGGGGGTTTGCCAGAGACGCCCTTATTCTACTAATGTATTCCAGAAGACTAATGTATTAGTCTCAATTAGTTTTTTCTCCTCCTTTCTCTGCTGGTAATTAGCACTAGAGGGGATGGGTCTGAGCTAACTATTAATAGTTTAGAAGTAAACCTGAATTTTAGAAACAACACATTACCAGTCAGCAAAAACCTGATTCTTCTGCTTGTGTTAGGAATTTATCAATGAATGGAAGCTTCCAGCTGCGTCAGACTATTGAACAATTGTGCTTCCCAGCTGACGTTCGTTTATGCTGCACACCTGCACTGTTGTCTATCACTGTTAACTTCTTCCAACCGTGAGGGCTGCAGAGAGAGCACTTCCATGACGTCCCGGAGCCATCAGGCAACAGTCTACGCTCACATACGACAGCGGCTCCAGGCCCAGGCGGCCCGGGCGGTGGGAGCCAGACCCACTACACTGCACATTTAACCGCCACCTCGACTTGGGGACCGAGCGCAAAGCAAGAACAATTTATGCAGCTCGTAGAACCCCTGCCTCACGGCTATGCCAACCAAGTCAACCAGGACGTACTGCTCTTCTCAGAGCATGCGCTTCAAGGAATACAGGGAATGGGGTCAGGGCAGGTGGGCACGGACAGCCTACACGGTGCCAGGCACATGGGGGGTTCAGAACATATTTTGCATATTGAGCACTTGCCAAGCATTTTACATGTAACCATATTTAACCCTCACTCAAACTCGATGTGACAATAATGAACCCACTTCCCACATGTGCAAACAGAAGCTCAGAGAGGTTGGGGACTTCGCGAGGTCACATGACTGGTAACTGGCAGAATCAGCGGTGTGTCCAGGTGGATGAACCCGAAGGCTGACAGCTGTCTGTTGATGGCAGTCCTCTGCTCCCTGCCCTATTATCCTCCTCTCCCCTTCACTTAATCTTCCTTAAAAGAACACAGAAATATGTAACACTGAGGAATAAGAAATATAATTTCTGAGAGCTTGATGGCGGCAAGCTGGAATGTATAAACAGGACGTGGGAACAGGAAACATCTTCAGATCTCAGCTCTGTTCATCTGCTACATTAAGGAGAGCATGAGCCATCCCCTGCCAGACACCTCTGCCCTTGCCTGGCCCCGCTTTCTAGCCCAGCCGCTGCCCATAGCCTAATTCTGCCACCTGTCACCAAACACCACCCACCCAGGGTTGTACTTAATCAGTAAAACAGAGCAAAAAATACTTGTCTGGAAATTCTCAGAGAGCAAGTGACAAGAGCTGCGGAAGGGGAAATGAGCACACAACCCAGGTGGGTTCACCTCTCTGTCCTGAGACCTGCTCCAGACCCACTCCCCATCGGACACCTGCTGCAGACCCACTCCCCATCGGGCACCTGCTGCAGACCCACTCCCCATCGGGCACCTGCTCCAGACCCACCTCCCATCGGGCACCTGGTCCAGACCCACTCCCCATCGGGCACCTGCACATCCAGCAGGACAGCGGCTCCAGGCCCAGGCAGCCCGGGCGGTGGGAGCCATTCCCACAGGGGCCTCAGCCCACAGACAGCCACACACCAAGGTCCACACAAGATGTTATTTTAATTTTGTTTTTAGTTAAAACAAATCTTCCTTCTAATTAAATACCGTCCCACGATTTGAAGGTATAGAATACGCCCTCCAACATAATTAAAATCATTTTACTAGTTAAGACATTAAAAAATGACCCTTGGACCTTAAGCTCCCTGTCTCCCCCACACAAGTCTCTTTGCCGTAAGTCTGCATTACTGCCCCCAAAACCCTCGGGTCAGAGTGGGTGTGAGCTGGGTTACCTTTCCGGCGACCCAGGACGCCCTGGGAGGCAAAGGCGTGGAACACCGGCATTCTGTAAGCTATTTAAGACACAGAACTCTAAATAAGGTGGCGTGCCCGTCGGAGATGTGACCCCTTCTCTACCTAGGGCTGCACCGATGTCAAACACAGCCTCGTCCCGGTGCCTCGGTTCACACTGTCTCCACAGCAGCAACCAGCTTGCCCCAGTCCAGTGCTGCTTAAAGGCAGTTACTGCTCAAATTCTAAGCTGCATTTGGAAGAAAAGTTTATGACACTGCACATTGCTAGAAATCGCTAACCTTTAATTACACACACGCACTGTCTGAACAAAAGACGTCTTACTGAAAGATATGCAAACAAGGATGGGGTCAAGTCACATGGCCTTCCCAACTGCACCCAGGTCTCAGGAACATAGGTGCATCACCTGGAGCATTCGCGCCTGACGCCCTTAGCAACCCCGTGTGTGAGGCAGCCCTAGAGAGCTGTGGGGACGCGGCGCCTTCCAAGCCTGGGAAGGAGGCACACTGGTGAAGAAGGCTTCTCCACCCCCTTCTCCTTGAAACTCCTATGTCCACTGGCAACTCACACACCATCGCATGCGATTGTTTTAAGTGTACATTTCCATGATTTTTTGTACATTTTCAGAGGTGTGCGATCACTGTCACATCCTCATCATCCCCAAAAGAGACCTGGTAGCCGTTTGAAGCCTCATCTTCAGCCAAAGCACTTGGCCACTTTGAAAAATACAGTTGTCCAAACCCCACTGCAGACCCCCTGAGTGGGGACGGTGGGGATGGGTCCTGACGCTGTGTGTCCACCTCTCCAGGGGATTCAAGCTTGACCCCAGCTGGAGAACCGCCCTGACGGGGAGGAAGCTCTGAGTTTGCTCCAGGAGATGCTCCAAGGTACCCAGGTAAATGATTCCCAGGAGCACAGTTAAGGGAGGAGAAGTTCTCCAAATTACCCTAAGAACAGGATGCCTGACTCCAGGTCGTGGGAATTCCTTGTTGCATCTCTCACGCTGATTTGCATAAAGATGGTGCTTTTTAATGTAGAACAAAGGACTATTTTATAAAGATGTCAAACCTACAAAGATTCTTCCCTCAACTCTCTTTTTGTCTTAATGTTAGAACTTATTTAGAAAACTCTTTGTTTTTCATGTAAAGTTCCAAAGTTTATTAATTTAAATCTAAATGACAATAAAACACCATAAGCACTGTACCTCCCCAAACCAACACATTTCCTGTTCTTATAAAAGCCAAATGAGTTCATCATAATTAATGCTATAGAACAAATCCTGTATAATAATAATTAACCACATATTGTTAAGTGCTATCAAAAATGCATGGCATTTAATTAGCTTGAAACAACACTCTCTGTATATTACAAAGTGAACTGATGTTATTCTTGGGATGATCATTCTTCAGCAGGAAGCACTTTTGTTAACAGTCTTTTAATGTATTTATTAGTACTTCAATAATATTGAAGTAGTGCACTAGCAATTTAGCTTAAATATTCCATTTCAATTAAACATTTGACGTCTTTGAACTCTCTGGAATTCTCAAATTAGGGATTGGTTTGTAATTATGTGATTTGTGGATACAGTATAATATAGTAACTCCAGAGTCTGATTGTTTCAGTACCTCATGGAGATGTTCTGCATCGTGAAAGATTTCCAGCATGTCCACTCCGGTACCCTTGAGGGTGGGGACCCGTCACAAGGTCACTCAAGGTCATGGGAGGAAAACCTGGCAATAGCTGATCCTCAGACTCAGTGAAGGTGTGTCCCACGCCCACACCAGTCACAGCCTTGCAGTGTTTCCTTAGACAGGCTCGTCTCTCCTCCGAGTATTTTCTTTTCTATGAAATGGGATAATATTGCTAGATTCATGTTACCTCCCAAAGCACCTGGGAGACTACGCTAGTCTAAAATTTATATGTAAATGACTTTCTGCTAATTGGTGATAAGAATAATTTAGTAAAATGTGGGATTAGGATACAATCTTTTATGGGAAGAATTATCATGAACCTCATTTTTATTCTGAAAAGAAAATTAAACTTCATTAAGATTGTCATGTTGGATTTGCATTTATATTGGCCTTTAAGAGTCATAGTGGCAACTGCTATCTATAAATAAATAACATAGCTGTGTATTTAAGTACAAGGCACACAACAAAGTCTGTTGACTGTCTATTGAATAAAAATGCCAGTTCTTGACCATATGTTGTATAATCTATTCCTAAAATATTGTATGAGAGATTTCATTACTCATCATCCAAATCAGGTATTGGTGGGAATCTGGGAATGATCCATCCCAGGGCAAATACCTCCTCATCCGTGGACCTGTACAACTAGAAAGCCTGTCATCTGCCCTCAAAATACAGTGATGTGATGAGTATTGGGTACCAACTATAGACATTTTGGCTCGAAAGAGAAGAAAAAGGAGTCACTGGTCCCAAGCAATTTCAAAATGGGGAAGCTCATTGGGTTTCCAGGCGTGAGGTCAGCCCTTTATCACTCGCGGTTCTGTCCGGGAATCATTTTTCTTTTCTCTTGAAAGATAACATTTATTTTCTGCTGAGATGCTTTATTAGTCTGTTTCCTGCCTATCAAATTTTGGGGATCTGACAGTCTTCTCTCACTTTGTGATCTCTCCTTGCCTTCTGGACCACACTGGCAGTGTTTTGCGGGTCTGAAGTCCCGGAGAGCCGTGGGCGCCCTGCTGGTGTGTCGCAGGGCCCCGCTCCACCAGAGAGCAGGCTCGCCCACAGGCATGGCAGACGGCCCCGGTCTCTCTGGCTCTTGTTCAGAGGAGAGGGGGCCCGGCCAGCGAGTTGGGGATGCTCTCTGGCTGGACTGAGGCATCTCTCCACCACCACTTCATGTCCTCAAAGAGCTTTCTGTGTGACTGATTCCTCCGACCTCTGATCCTTCGGAGCTCTCAGTGAAAGACGGAACGGCCACACCCTCAGCTTTTCCTCGGGAGCACACTTTCCCGGTAGTGGATCTCTTACTGTTGTATTTTGCAGTCTGGACAGGCTGGGACTCTCCCAAATAATCAAGACTTAGTTCCTTTTATTTAAAGGTTCTTCTCCCAATTTATTTTTTCCTGTGAGCAACAAGCAGAAACCAGGTTACTGCCTCAACCCTTCCCTAAATGTCCGACTTCACAGCTTACAAGTTGTACTTGTCACATCAGTGCAGATGCCGCCCCACCGGGGTTGTGGTCCTGTCCAACACGGACCTCCCTTCCTCCGCTTTGCAGTGAGTGCCCGGGCGTCTCCCCAGCCCTCCCTGACAACGTCCTCCTGTCGAGGTTTCTGCAAACAACCTGTGAGGCTTGCAGTTCACATCCCTGCTATTCGTCTGCTCAACACATTATGGCCTCCAAAGCCTCCCAGCCTCCTCTGTTCAGTGCCAAACACACTCCCTGTTCTTAGGTGTTTTCCAGCAACACCCTACCTTCCAGCAAACATGTTGAGCTATCCTGTAAGTAGTCTGGGGCAGAAGAGTCCATGTGTATCAATAATGCTGATATGTATACGTAAGTGTGTGATCGATTGCTTCTGTTTCTGTGGAGTACACACACTATATGGAACATACACAGACAAGGGTGTATACACATGTAGGAAATTGGCTTACGTGGAATTGGGAACCCGCAAGTCCAGAATCGACAGGGCAGGCCAGCCGGCTGGAAACTCAGACCAGAGCTAACAGTGTAGGCTTGAGGAGACTCCTTCTCTTCCAGAAAACCTCAGTCTTTGCTCTTAAGGATTCACCTGATTAGATGAGGCCCACCCCATTAGCAGGGGAAACCTCCTTTGCTTAGGGTCTACTGACGGATGGTGCCCACCGCGTTTACTGCGTAGCTTCTCGCAGCTCCCGTCCACATCGGCGTGCACATCTGGGGGCTGTGGCCTGGCCACCTTGGTGTCCGTCATTTCTCCCCCCTCTGTCTTCTTTCTGATTCTTGATGTCACTCCACCTTTCCAGAGGCCATCACCCCAAGCTCCCTGCCCCACCATCATGCTTCCTGAGGGAGAAACTTAGGGAAAGCTCCACGAGACATATGATGTGCAGGTGTCCAAATCAGGATCCACAGATGCACTTCGGAGCATGAAGCCGAGATCCTGAAAGGAAGGAATGAGAGAAACGGGGACTGGACATAAAAGACAGCAAGTAAGAAAACGTAGGAAGAGAACAGAGGAAAGATTTGTATTTTATATCATGAAAGACTGTATCATGTGAGTTTTTGTCCTGTGACTGTCCCGCAGACCAAACACGTCCCCAGCGGGCTCTAAATACAACCGTGACGTCACGTGTGATGGGCTAGGGGCCCTTGTCAGGCTCTGGAACGGGCATGGGCTCAGGAGGGACAGGAGACGTGTGCCCACCGCGGTGCCCTGGCCACGGAGATCCCACGCCCCCTGGAGGAACGCCACGGGAAGAATGCTGGCAGTGAGTCGTAGCTGCTCCCAGAAATGCCCAGACAGCAGGAAAAGGCTAACCATCTCACACCACGTAATCCTGGCCTCCCAAGTTTACGTGAGGCCCCACTAACTGATCTTCGGGACACCCCACCTGAGTGGTCCCCCTGGTTTAATGTTGATCTGTGCACTGCTGAACCCGCTCCTTGTTTTATGTATCTTCCTGTTCAAACACACATTCAGGCCAACCCTGTCCACCTGCGTTATTTCCTCCTTTCAAAATTTCTCGATGCGTTAAGCTCGTGTGTTCTATGAACTCACACGACATCGGGGCCCAGCTGGGGTCCCCACATGGCAGCCTGTTCTCCCGGCGCTCAGTTCTGAGACGCGGACAGAAGGCGAGCTGCCTGGCCCTCCACGTGTCCCATCTGGGCCACATCAGCCAAGGCCAGGTTCATCGTCAGCTCCAGTCAAGACCCCGGTCCCCCTCTGGCAACTTTCCCTGCCCTCTACACTCCTGCCGCCTCCCACAGCCTCCAGATCTCTGCCTCTGCTGCAGGGGCAGCGAGCGCGAACCATGTGGGGTCCCTCTGCTCCCTACCAGCCACCTGGGGCTGCAGCATCGTCAAGCCCCACCATCTTCATCCCCCGCTAGACTGCAAACTCTGGAAGGGGGTTAGAAATTGACTCACAGTAGGTGCTCAGTAAATATCCCTGAATAAATGACTTCAGGATATAAACCTGCGTAGACCTGCACACTCCCTCACCGTCTGTCTCGGGAGCGGTTTTATGAATTCTGAGGCAAGAGGCTGGCTCCACCTCCTCCTGTGGTTCTCTCTCCAGCCGAGTCGGGGAGGGAGGCAGGCGCTCACCTCGGGCACAGCACTTAAGAGACGTCAGAAATCTCAGCAATCAAGCTAAATCAAGACTCAGTGCAATGCTTCTTAATAAATAAGAGTAAAAAAATCCATCAACTGAATATCAAAAGACATGATCACTCTTACTGGTTTTACCTTCAGCCAATATGGCTCTGCAGGACATTGCTACTGATCTTCTCTTTATTTACCACGTCGATAGTTTCCACCATTGATTTTTTAGCATAAATTTTGATTTTTTTTAATTGCATTTAAAAAGTCCTCATTTTCATGTCTGAACTTTTCGGAACCTCCTTCAATTTTGCACCCAAGGTGGATGCTGCACTTGCCCATGTGGCCTCACACTGCGGTCTGAAGACATTGCTTGGCCACCAGGGAGCTTCTCAGTCCGACCAAGGATTCTCCACCTGGTGTCTGGGGTGGTACAGGGTCCATTTTGGGGGCGTCATAGGTGTTCATAGATATGCTTTTCTGCGTATGTTTTCTTGGCTATGTTGATGTACGATGAGGATAAAGATCACACGCCCCTCAGCTTATTCTATCATAGCACCCCACATCCTCAATAAATTCTTCATTCATGCTACACTGATTATGTATTTGGTTAACTCACGTTGAGATATTTAGGCTGAGTCCGACATTACTGTAAGTTATGCAGATGCATGGATCTATGAGAACATTGTTTTCATTTATGTAGCAACGTCACTAACATCATTCCAAAGTCCAAATATACAATGAAATGAATCCAGAGGAATCGAAGACAGCAAATGTTTTTAGGGTGCCTAACTGTCCAGCCGAGAAAGACACTTGGGGAACCCTGCCAGGCTCAACAGTTTGCTGAGGCCAGACCACAGTCTGCAATGGGACATCCTGGTGTCCGACCGTGGCCAGAAAGTGGACACCACGATTGTGTGACGAGGATGGGACAACGGGAGGCAGGGATGGAGGCCGCCGTGATTGTTTTAGAGAAAAGTGGTAACTGGCACAAAATTCAATATAACGAAAGTTTTCAGCAAATGTCAAGTAGGTTTCCATCATTTGGATTGTGAGCTGTTTAATCAAAGGTACAGGATATTCGGGCGTGGGGAGTGAGGCTCCTTCACACTCTCGGGGTGACTTGGGAACATGGAGATGTGCTCAGAGCTATGGGAGGGCCGGTTGTTCCTGCCTCCGCAGGATCTTGCTGCCCGGTGGGAAGGTCAACCCGCCCAGGAGCTGAGCTGTGTCTGGAGATGTCTGGGCTGCTGGCCGGACCTCCCTGTCTGCCGCGTGCGGGGGATAGGTGGTCAGCAGCCGACGCACAGATCCCGTGCCTCTCCCTCTGTAGCTTCTTTTACCATTTCTGGGGCTCACGTTTGGTTGAAGCCCTTATAGATCGTCCAAGCATAACAGGTGCTTCACTTTGGCAACTGGCTGATTCTGGTAAAAGCTCCTCTTTAAATACATCACCTGTTCTTAGATTCAGTGGGAGCCAGATGGAGTTTGGTAAGTGTGTAGTGAATTAACTTTACCCAAAGAGAGCTCAGGCCATGGCCATGGCTCCTGGCAGGTAACCTCAATACTCTTGGAATGCTCTGCGTAATAGGAAGTGTTTGTAATTCATGCTGGACCCTGGGATCACCCCTGGCTTAATGCTAATGAGATGACCCACGAGGGGCTGGTTCCACCAGAAAGTACAACCACATGAGGAAGGTGGGTCTTCCAAGCCAGTTGATGGCAGCCCCACCTCAGCAGAGAGAGAGGGCTGGAGACCAGTTAAAGCAAGTGGACAATAATCCAATCAGTCACGGCTACCTAGCGAAACCCCAGCAAATACTCTGGATGGCATCTGGCCTGCTTCCTGGGTTGGTGACTCTGAGGATATGGCCATGCATGGTGCCAGGAGGGTAGCTTGTCCCTGGGGACAATGAAAGCCTCCCAGTCCCAGATCCCCCCAGGGCCTCCGTCGGTGACCAGTCCGATGAGCATCTTTCCGCTGCAGTGAGACTAGCATTGTATCCACAGCCCTGTCCTGAGCAATGGGAGTCCTTTCGGAAAAGTGTTGAACCTGAGGAAACCCAGGGGATCCCACAAGTGTTGCCAGCCAGTCTGAGTGAGAATAATCCTGGGAACCCTAGTGAGGCTTTGTCTGGAGTGGGGGCAGACCCAGTGGTCCAGTGGGCAGTGCCCTTAGCCTCCTTGGGCACAAGCCCAGGGGCAGCTTGGAACAGCATCCATTACCATGTGTAGGCAGCTCCCCTTCCTTGAGCAGACTCCCTGGGCAGACCCCCTGAGTAGCTCCCCGGGACAGACGCCCTGGGCAGGCCCCCTGGACAGACCCCTGGACAGGCTCCGTAGGTGATTCCCTCCTGAGAATCATCATTCCCCAAAGGTACCATATTTGGGCAGCCCAAAAAGATGCTCTTTTCCACAGCACGTGTGGTACTCATCCTTATGTACATGCTAGTGCAATGCTATAGGAAGACAATACTCTGATCGAGCCTAGTTCCGGCAGGAGTACCCAGAGAGTCTCAGGTGGGTCTGGTATGGAATTTCAGCCCGGTACTGAGCTTGGATTTGCTGTTCCATGCAGATGTCAATTCCATTGTTAAGACCCGTCAATTTCATTTACTGAGTGTTTAGATCCCTCCTTCTCCCCTAACAATGATGCCTCCAAACACCAGCACGGGCTGGACTTTCTCCATTGGATTTTTGCAATGGCTTTTCTGCCGGTCCACCTACTTCTGCACGATCTAAATTTAAACCCAAGTAAAGTTGCTCTTGACTCTTAGGTACTTTCTGGTTTTTCAGATCAACTCATTTTTAATTGAGTTTCATCGAATGTACAAGAGCCGATTTCAATCTGCCGATTGTCAGGTCTGTGTCAGAAGTTTATGACAATAACGGAGCCCTCAGCTCACACACTTGGCTCCCAGCCCTTTCTGCCGCACAGCCCGGGCCTCAGCCAGGGAGTAAAGACTTTCTTCATCCGCAGTGAAAGGCCGTCCTCTGCAGTGAATCTGCTCAAACTAGTGCAGGACGTGGTGCATCTGTTAGGTAAAAGCAGGGGGATTAAAGTGTTCATGGGGTAGGATTATAATTACATAAACACTCCAAACCTCATGCTCAGAAATGCTGGAGGAATATACGGTAGGATGTTAGCAGTTGGCGTGTTTGCCTAGAAGAACTGCTCAGTCTTTCTACTGTACAGACCCTCAGGTTCTCCCTAACAAAGTGTTTGTTATGGGGACTTTCTGAAGGTACAAACAAGCACCATGCCACAGCTCTGGTGCAGCATTCTCTCCCACAGACAGAACCGTCACTCCCCGAGCGCTCGCCGTCCTGGCGCACCAGAAGGCTGGTCCAGCCGCGGGCCTGCTGGGGACAGTCCCCCCGCCCTGGCCACAGTCCACCGCCAACCTCGTGCCCTCAGGGGCCACTCTAGAAACACACACTTTGGTCTTGTTGCAAAGTGCGTGTGACCAGCAGAGATGGAGTCTCCCCAGACAGACACCCTCTTTCTGATATACCAACAGCACCCATCCTGCCAGCCCACACGCTGGACGCCCTCCCCAGGGCCCCCACCGTGGAGGGTGGTGTGGGGCAGCCGAGCGGCTCTGCAGGCGGCCCCGAGGAGGAAGGCACCCCCAGCATCTGCAGAATCAGTGTCATCCGGGAGAAGCCCTTCCTGGGGGAGAGATCAGGGAAAGGTCAAGAAGTTGATGCCTGCCATGCCCCACCTTCTGTAATATTATTTTGAATTTTAAATAGCAGCTTAATTTGAAAACCTGAGTCATAAATTCCGAAACGCAGACCTCCATCCCTTCACATCAGAGTCATGCTGATTAAGGGACACCATTATGTAAAATTCAAAACTATGTTGGTGTAAAAAGTCCCTGTCTCAACCAGAGTTCCAAGCAGAGAAAGGCCGTCCACAGAGAAATACGTGTTAAAGTGGAAAGGGCCTCGAGAGAACAGTGTGTCTGCGGCGGAGAGCTGCGTCCGAGGCCAGGGAAGACGGGCGAGTGTCGGGTGAAAACCCAGTCTCGCGACCCATGACGTGGCAGGTCCACCGGGGAGTGTCCTTCAGTTACCCTCTGCCTGTGGCTCTTCTCCCCTGCCCCCACCGCGCCATGCTGCCGCCCTTCCTGGTCCTTCCTATCTGCCTGGCCGCGGACTTCGGTGCGACTCTTCCCTCTGTCCCTCCCATTGTCACCTCCTGCCTTGTTCGCATTAGCTCCCACGATGGTCACACTGCGTGTGCCATTTCTGCGCTAACTTACCAAAGCTCTCAAGCACTCGTCTCCTGGACGTCACTTCCCCTCCGCCAACTCGCCACTCAATTTCTAGAATTTGCTTTCTTCCTCCTATCCCTATGGGAACGACCTTCAGAAAAGCCATTTCTGAATGCCACGTCTACTTGGATTTCCCGGCGCACACCGGTGCCCATGGTTCCACAGTGGTTCGCGCTCCTGAATGATGCCCTAGAACTTCTCTGCGGCATCCTGGCCCCAAACCGTGCACTGTCCTGGTCATCCCTGTCCGCGAGGGGGCTGCTCTGCGTTCCCTTGTCTCTACTGCATTATGAGCATCCGGTCTATACCGACCCTCAGTGGCCTCACAACTGTCTATTTCTGTGGTGTTTCCATCCTTAACAAAACACCCTTCACCCACGGTGACTGCCTGCTGGACACTGGACATATGCAGAGACAGGGGAGTGGTTCTAGCTCTTCTTAGCCTCATTTTACAGACCAAGAAACTGAGGTTTCCTTAGGGATGGAGGGTTCCCAGTCAGCACACAGCAGAATAATCATCCAAACCAGGTTGGTCTTGACTCCAAGAGATGTAAGCCAGGCTTCACCACGCCTACCAAGGAGCACTGACCATGTATGCAGGGTCTCTGGACCTTCGTCCACCTTGGTCTCTAGCTTTGTATCTGAATTTACCCATTTCCCCTTGAAAAGTTCCTTTCTCCGTTTTTCCTCTTCCCTGGGAATAGTCTCCCTCTTTCTCTGCTTCTCAAAATTGCACATCCTTCAAAATCTAGTTAAATATTGCCTTCATAAGAACACTTTGAATCTGGGACCAGAAAACAATGCTGTGGCCCCTGATTCCCTACACTGTTCTTTCTGCAACGGCTTCCAACACTGTAGGCTTGTGCTCCTCTCTTCCCTAGGAAACCAGAAACTTCTCTGAAGGCACGATTTTCTGTATGTCTCTAGTTCCCTACCTGGCCCAGCAACACAGAGGGGACGCACCGTCTTTAAGTGAATGACTCAAGACAGTGAAAGTCAGAATTTTTCTCTCCTCCCCAAGACCTTCCTTACTCCTGGAGAATCATATATAATTTAGTTTTATTACATTTTAAAGAGCATAAAATAAGCTTACACATACATATAAAGTAAACTAACCACACACACAGAATAATTATGAAGTCAATAAAACATTCCGCAATCTTAAGAACACATGTCAATAACCCTGCAGAGAGAAGACAGTGCCGCATGGAGAGCACAAACCCGAGACGCAGTTAATATGCCAGGCAAATCTGAGCAGGTTGGTAATGTGATTTTAGCTGTCTTAACTGTGTTGAGTGATTACCTCCACAGATCAAGGAGTAGAATGGTGAAGAAAACAAAATCACTCCTCTCCCATTCGATTTCGTACATCTTCTGTGACGACCGCGCGTATCCGTGTGCATTTTCTCTAGTTCATGATTAGCCAGCGTGACAGGGAGTCTTCATCTAAGTCCTGCCCATTAGTACATACAATGGATTTCTGTTTTCTGAGTACATGCCCTTATTTTGGAAAACTGTACATTTCAAGACCACAGGCAATAGCGGTGCTGAAAATAATCACCAAATTTACACCAGAAATACTCTGTCATGATGGGGAAGCCGAAAATATGTAAGGCTAGCAGGTTAAACAGAAACCCCCAACCCAGGGACTGTGGACTCCCGACACACTGCTTCACTCCCAGGCAAGGTCTCACCACCCCTGACTGCAAAACGGGGTGTGGTCATACCCACCTTGTCAGGTGCTCTGAGGGTGATCCAGGGAGCACGCGGACCCGCAAGAGGTCACCTTCAAGAAATGTCTTCTTCCTTGCTCTTTCTCTTGAATTTCTTCTTGTTCTTTGAATCTCTTTGGTAAAGGCAAACCATTTAAACTCCTTGATTTCCGTTTCTTTACAAGGACAATGGAAACAATACCCATATTTGTTATGTGCATACTGCAAGATCCTTGTTTAGAGAAAAGGAACCACCGCACGGAAAACTACTGTGTGAATCGGCAGCCTCTCAAGCTCTGCCCGTGGTCTGTCTCCCATGACGGGCGCCTTTGCCTTCCTCTGCAATGCTGTTTGTGTATGAACATGAGACAAAACATCAGTCTAACCATGAATTCTGATTTGTATTAGTACGTGTGCTAAATACCAAAGCAACATGAACACTCCGTCAGAGAACTTCCCCGCAACTAGGACAGGAGAATATTCCGTCTCCAGGTGAAACACTGAGTTAGTTTGGACAGTCAGGAGTACGAAATGACAAAAGTAAAAACAGACAAGCCCAAAGCCCCATACCACTGAATTTTCACACAGACCTGCAATGTTGGATCAAGGCCTTTTTAAGATGATTAAACAATCGGATTCAACCACTTTAGAGGTATTGTTTGGTGTTCTTCCATCTCCTAAAGATATTGCAAACTAAATAGATAAATAATTTCCTTTTATCCACCCAAATCATTTATTTTTCTCAAATACGTATAAGACTGACTTTTAAAAATACTTTCCACCTGGGTAAGTGAGTGAGCCATCTCACTTATGTCTCGTAAGAACAACATTTGGCTTCCATATTTCCATGGCTGGAATAGCCACTCTGATTTTTCAGGGGTAAGATCAATCACTTTCCTCACTTTCCGTGTGACTGGCCAGTGTGGGGTCCACAAGGAAGCTGACCCCTTCCCTTCTCCCCACGTAACACACGTGTTGAATAAATGAGTGAAAACAGATGCTTTATTCTGGTCCAGGGTCACCTTTTGCTGGCAAGAGAGCATCTTGTGTCCTATCCCCATGCCCCTCATCTCTCAGAACTCATCGTCTTCCCACCAGTAAGACCAGTGACGTGCCCTCAGGAGCCTCGTGGAGGCCGTCAGCGTTCAGCAGAGGAATTCTACTTACTCCATTGTACATTTAGGCATCGTTTTCAAAAAGGCAACAAACGTCCAAATAGAAAACCAAGAAGAAAGTTATATGATTCCCTAAGCAACAGCAAAAATAAATATGAAAGATGCCTCAAAATAAAGCTCTAAAGAAAACTATTGCAAAACAAGGCGATGAAAAGAAAAAGCAGAAATGCTCAGGGGAGAGTGTGGGGAGCACCGCAAGCAGCCGCGGCCACGGGACGGGCAACAGGCTGCTTCATCCATTGAGCAAGAGACAAGAAAAGTTCTCAACAAAGGAAAGCACACGTTAGTCTTTATTAAAGGTGAGTCAGGCACATTCAAACCTAAGAAAAACTGGGGGCCCATCAGAGGGACCTCTGGGGTCACGGGCTTGGGAGGACATTGCGCCCCTCCGCAGATCTCGTGGGACTCCGGCCAGTGGACACAGAGGACAGCATGCAGGTCTCGTCTTCTGTGACCCAAGCCTCTCGGAGGCCCGTGCCCCACACTCGTTCTTACAGGAGAGAGACCGGTCCCAGAGCGGATCGTGCCGGTTCGGAAATTCAGGCTAACGAACAATCTCAGAATTGGGGTGTCCTCCACACTGCACAGACCTCATGAGCTCTCCCAGAAAAACTCGCTCCGAGTAGTAAGTTATCTGTCACACGTGAGCCGTTCTCAATTACGTGTGTTGGTAGAAGGTCAGGGCTCTTCCCGGGAGGCAGTCCTTTCTCCTTCCGTCTTCAGCTCTGTTCTCCCAGCCTCAGTCACTCCGGCTCATTTGGAATAGCGGGAAGTACCTTACCTTCCCAGCAGCACTTTAAAAAGACGCAAGTGCATTTATGCATTGGATGCTTTGACATTTTGAGCAAAGGGGTGTAGTAGTGGGAAATCTTTAAAGCCAGGATAGACAGGTAATACCAAGAAAAGTCCATCATGACTTTTCCCACACGGTGGACCCCGCCTGGTGGTGTTCCTTGTACCCAAGGAGCCGCAGAGAATCAAGTCAGGCCTCACAGCTCGCAAGGGCCTCTGCCCCCAGCAAACCCTCAGGATGACCAGATCGGTAGCAACACCTCAGTGAAAACCATGCTGGATCTTAATGCTGTACCGGCCAATGCTTTCATCTTTCTATTAATAAAAATTACAGTGCCGTCAACACACATCTTTGGACAAACCTCTGAAGTGGAAACTGGGTCAAATGGCATAAACCCAAGTCATCCAATAGCATGACCATTAGCTATCTGGGGTCATTTAAATCTAAATTAGATGTACAGTATGGTGACGAACATAACATAATAAAAAAAAATAATACTATCCCAAAATGTTTCACCTTAAGCTTATTTAAAAAATAAATAAATAAACCTAAATTAATTAAAATTAAATAACGCTGAGCTTGAGTGCCCAGTCACACTGGATGCATTTCATGCTCAAGGTTCCTGTCTGTCACTGATGCTCTAGCCTTTGTTAGGTTTCATTCAAGTCGCCATGCAGGGCGAATTCTCACAGGGCAATGTCGCCCCCAGGGGACACTTGCCAATGTCTGGAGGCGTTTTTGATAGTGGAAACTGGGGTAGGGGGTGCTCAACATCCTGTGATACACGGGATGGCCCCCAAGTACAACAGATTACCCAACCCAAAGGTCAGGTGCAGGGCTGGAAATCCCTGCTCTGCAGGAACGTGGTCTTCACTACCTCCACCACCGAGGAAACACCTGTCAATGTTTCACCATTAAGGATTACTTAGGCTTTTTAAAAATTATTCCTTCTCTCTCTGGTAGCCTTCTATTCCTCCCTATCATCCTATCCCTAGTTTACCATGAATCCAGGTGTTGAATTTTATTAACTTATATGCACATGGTCACAGGGATTTTGGATCCCTAAACTTTTGATGTGAAAATCACATTATTGAATTTCTTCAGTATTGAAAAACCCTTGTGTTTCTGAAATAAAAATAGATCTTGGTATATTTTTTACTTAATCTACTACTGGATTTGTATTTTCTCCTGTTTAGTCTTTGCAGTGTCTGTGAATGAAACTCGTCTCTAGATTCCTCTTGCATGTGTGTTATCAGATTTAGTAGTCCGGGTATGCTGACTTTATAAAATGAATTAGGACAAAAAATACTCCAATTTTGTCTTCTCTGAAAAAATAGGAAGGAAAAGACGTGTTTCTTGGAAGTTTAAAATAATTGCCTGAATCGATGTTCAATATACATTCTAGGATGAAGTATGCTAGCTGGACAGCCCCGGGCCAGGCCAGGCATCGGTGCGGGGCAGGGTCTGTGATGTGCGGGAAGATGGTGCCTGGAATGAGAGCAGCAGGTGCTGGGGCAGGTGCTGAGACAGGTGCTGGGGGCGGATGCTGGAGGCAGGAGTTGGGGCAGGTGCTGAGGCAGGTGCTGGGGGCAGGTGCTGGGGCAGGTGCTGGGGGCAGGTGCTGAGGCAGGTGCTGGGGGAAGGTGCTGGGGGCAGGTGCTGAGACAGGTGCTGGGACAGGTCCTAGGGGCAGGTGCTGGGGCAGGTGCTGGGACAGGTCCTGGGGCAGGTGCTGGGGCAGGTCCTGGGGCAGGTGCTGGGGACAAGTGCTGAGGCACGTGCTGGGGGCAGGTGTTGAGGCAGGTGCTGGAGGCAGGTGCTGGGGCCCAAAGGAGGAGGCACCACCCGCTCCTGCCCAGTGGTGTGCTCTGAGAGGACACTGTAGTACAGAGAAAGATACAACAGCTGGAAATTCTCCTCCTCCTCCTCGCTTTCTGTGTGGTCCTCATGTTGGGCTCAGAGCCTCTCGCTGCTCCAGTTGGTGAAGCCCCTCACGCCCAGCCCGTTGCCGACTGCCAACCGCTCTGCACTCCCCTGGTGGCGAGAATCGGCGCTCTGCCTACGGCTGTGATCAGCATTCAAATGGAAACTGCACAGGGGCCAACCATCACCATTCTCACCGGAAGATAGCCTGTATTTCAGACTAATTTGGCCCTTCTTTGTGTTCTAATGCATTTTGTTGCTTTCTTTTTCCTATTATCCTCACTGCATTTTGTATTCTCTTTCCTCATATTATTCCCGCATTATTGATTTCTTTTTCTTTGAACTCCTGTGCCACTTACAGCCTTTCCCACTCAAAGAGTCATTGGAGTGAAAGGAACATATAATCCAAACCTTTCATATTACAATCAGGGAAATTGATGGTTCAGAGTGGTTTTGTTATTTGCTTAAGATCACATTCACTCAGGCTTCTGGTAATCCAGCTCATGATTATTCCCAAAATGTGTCATTCTCATGTTGGCACTTAATCTTATATTACTTTTATTGTTATGTGATGTTTAAGGATGACATTAATATTCACATCTATATGCAACATTGCATTTTAAATACAATATATGCAGATATATGTAGATGCAGATGCATATAGCTTAGACATAATGTGTGCGATTCTGTGGGATGGGCAGTGGAAGTTTTAAAGATGAGGACGAAGGAGCTCTGAGAGGTTATATGATGTATCCAGAGTCAAACAGGGCCATGTGAAGACACCGCAGCCATGCCCACACCTCGGCCCCCGACTCCCCAGGTCTGGGCCGGGCAGCCGCGGCCCTGAGCACAAGTCTACGCTGTGCATCAGTTCAGCCTTCTCATGCTCAGCCCAAGATGGGACACATACCAAGCAATTAACAAAGTGCACGAACATGTGGGTCAGTCTTAATCATGGCACCTGTCACGTTGTAAGGAAATTCTCTTGTTATTGCTCCACATCCTCTTCTCCATCAGCATGCACTCTATTTCTCCATTTTTGTGATTTTAAGTTCTCTTACTGGAAATATGTACAGTGTCCCAATCACTCTTCAGCAGCTCCTTGTGTTACTATAAGAAAAGGTGATGGTTGGAAAAAGCACAACCGGCTCAGTCTTCTTAGATGTCAGGTTCTTCCCACCAGCATCCAAGGCCCAAGGCCTGCCTTCCTTGTTATGTGGGATAAACGTTCAGGAGATGGCGGGAAAGGAGGCAGGTGCATCAGGCCAGAGAACCATCAGCTCAGTGCGGGCAATGGAGGGTGTATGTGATGCTTCAGAGCTGAGGTGCCTTCCTCCAGCCACAAGGAGGAGGAGTAACTGTACTCCAGGTGATTTAAGTAATTGACATGGTATAAACATGTATTTTTTCTTTCTTGGGACCGTTTGCTATCTTTGGGTGAAGTGATGTTTTTTTTCAACGTGCTTTCTCAGTGCATTTAACACTGAGTAAGATCTTGAAATGTCTTGCACTTATGTGAAATTATACAATTGGCCATGAATGAAAGTCCACAGTTCAGTTCATAGATCCAAAATAACTATTCTTCATTATTTCTTGCGTATTTTCTTTCTATAACTTGTCAAACACACTCCAATGCATCTTTCCTGCCTCACTCCTTGAAATGCCAGGGACTACCCCACCGTGTTTGAGGGAGGGAAGGGTAAATGGAACTAACACTGGACATTGGGTGGCATGATAAGCCACATAGGTACACTGTAGTGGTAGAGCACCCAGTGAGAAAACATACAAAGTGATATTACAAAAAACTAAAAATAAATAAAAATGAAATCCTGAAAAAGTGTCAAGTAACCCTTGTCAAAAAGGGAAACAAGAAACATGCAAAGACTAAAATAATAAAATGGTGGACTAATCCTAACATGCCAGTTATTACCTCAAATGTAAATGTTCTTAACACACTAATTGAAATGCAGAGATTGGAAGAGTAGATTAAAATAACATACCATGATGTGATGAGCACTGAGTGTTATACACAACTGATAAATAGATACTACATCTGAAACTAATGATGTACTATATTTTGGCTAATTGAGTTTAAATAAAAAATTAAAAAAAATAAGTTTGCAACTGCTAAAATAAATAAGTAAAATAACATACCCCAACTATGTGCTGTTTCCAAAAAACTCACTTCAAATTCATCATTACCGCTATGTGGAAAGTGAAAGCATAGAAAAAGAAAAACCACACAAACATTAACAACAAAAAAATCAAATAATTAATATTAATATCAAAATAAAGTGGGCTCCAGGGTAAAAAATAAAAAAATTATTAGAGACAAATAAAAATGGTACATGATGAAAAACGAAACAGTCCACCAGGAAGACATAATGGTCCCAGATGTATCCAAATCTATACCCAGATCAACAGAAAAGACCATTCACAATGAATACACTCAAAATCCTTGAAACAAACATGGTAGACCTGGAATGGGAAAAGGCAAATCCACAGTTGTATCTGGGGACTTCTATCCCTCCACTCCCCACCAGCAACTGACAGAACTATTAGACATAAAATCAGCAAGGACACAGAAGAGCCACACAGCACGACTAGCCAGCAGGGTCTAACTGTGTAATAAAACATCCCACATCAGCAGCGGCAGAGTACACCTTTTTCAATCACTCCTGGAATACTTAACAAAATCGACCATACGCTGGGCCAAAATCAAACCTCAGCCAACGTGAGAGAAATGGATACCATATCCAGTGCTCTGACCATAATGGAGTCAAGTTAAAACCCAATAACAAAAAGACCAGAGGAAATTCTCAAACACTTGAAAATCAATAATACACCTCTAAGTAATCGATGGATCTCAGAAGATGTGCTAAAGTAAATTTAAAAATATGTATAACTTATAAAGATAAAAATAAAATATATCAAAATAGATGGGATGCAGCTAAAGCAGTGCTGAGAGGGAAATTTATAGCACTATCAATTTCAAGTAAAATTTCACCTCAAAAAACCTAGAACAAATGTTGTGTAAAATAAACTCTGAGCAAGCAGAAGTAAGGAAAAAATAAAGATAAGAATAGAAACCTATAAAATTTAAAACAAGAAAACAATAGAGAAAATCAACCAAACAAAAAGTTGATAATTTGAAAAAGATCAATAAAACTCATAAGCCTCTAACAAGACTGATGAGAATGCAGGAGAGAAGACACAAATCACCAATATCAGGAGTGAAACAAAGGGTATCATTACAGATCCTGCATACACAATAAAGATATTGTTCCTGCAAAGAACAATAAAGAAATATTATGAGCACTTCAGGTTCATGAATTCATCAACTTAGAAGAAATAGACTTACTCCTTGAAATATGCAAGATACCAAATTCAAGATAAGACATAGAGTTTGAGTAATCTGATGAGCATTGCAAAATTGAATTCACAGTTTAAAATCTCTCCAAAAAATAAATCTCTAGATGTGAATGGTTTTACTGAAGAATACTACCAAACATGTTTAAAAAGAATTAACAAGGGCACCTGGGTGGCTAACAAGCTTATACAATGGCTTTCAGAAATTAGAAGTGACAAAAATACTTCCAAACGCTTTGGAGACTTATGCATCTGCAAAAATCTAATACCAAAGCTAGACAGAAAAATCATATACGAGAAAGAAAACTACAGACCCATATCACTCATGAACGTAGGCACAAAAATCCTCAACACAATATTAGCACATCAGACCCAACAATATATAAAAAGAACTACATACCATGACAACATGAGCTGTATTCTAGGTATTCAATATTTGAAAATCAATCCCTGATGCACCACATCAACAAACTAAAGAAAAAAAAATGATTGATCATATTAATAGGTGCAGAAAAAGCATTTGAAAAAGTCCAATACTCATTCATGATAAAAAAAATTTTTTTCAAGAATTTAGGAATATAGGGGAACTAACCAAACTTGAAAAAGAACATTTAAGGGAAAAAAAAAAAAACCTACAGCTAACAGCACACTTATTGGTGAACAATTCAGTGTTATCCTCTTTAAGACTGGGAACAAGCCACAAATATATGCTTTTACCCCTTCTATTCAATATAATACAGGAAATACTAGCCAATTCAGTTAAGAGAGAAAGAGAAAAAATGTATAAATTGAAAGGAAGAAATAAAACATTGATCATTTGCAGATAACAAAGCTGTCTATGTAGAAATTCCCAAGGAATCTTTAAAGAAAAAAATTCTAGAACTAATAAGTGGGGTTACAAGGTTGCAGGATATAAGCTCAACATACAAACGTCAAAATACTAACAATGAATATATAGAAATTAGAATTGAAAACACAATGCCATTTATAATCACTCCCAAGGAAAACTAAAGACTTAGATAAAAACCCGAGAGATGTACAGGATCTGCAAGCTAAAAATTCAAAATCTTTATTAAATAAATCAAAGATCTAAATAAATGGAGAGACATATGAGGTCACTAGTATGGAAGACCTGACAAATAAAGATGTTAATCTTCCACAAATTGATCTATAAGTTTAACACAGTTCCTATTAAAATCTGAACAAGGTTGGGGCACCCGGGTGGCTCAGTCGGTTGAACATCTGACTCTTGATTTCAGGTCAGGTCATGATCTCAGGATCCTGAGTTTGAGGTCCACATCAGGCTCTGTGCTCAGCAGGGAGTCTGCTTCTCTCCCTCTGCCCTACCCACCCCCACTCTCTCTCTCTCAGATAAACAAATGAACTTTTAAAAAAATTCGGAGCAAGGTTTTTATAGATACAGATAAGCTTATTCTAAAGTTTGTATGGAAAGGCCCAGGCCCTAGAAGAGTGGAAAAATCTTTATAAAGAAGAGTAACAAACTTGGGTCATTCAATTTGACATTGAGGCTCACTCTATAGCAGGAATAACTCTGACTGTGATGTGGGTTGTGGTGTTGGGATAGACATACAGATCAATGAAATAGAATAGATAACAAAGAAACCCGCACAAATATGCCCAATTAATTACTGACAAAGGTGAAAAAGCAATTTGGTGAAAGAAGGATAGCCTTGTTACCATCTGGTATTAGAGAAATTAAACCAAAAAAATAAACCTCAGCCTTAACCTCACAACTTTGTACAAAAATTAACTCAAAATGGATCATGGGACTCAAATATAAAACTATAAAACTTTTAAGAAAAAAAGTCAAAGGAAATTTTCAGGATCAGGAACTAAGCAAAGAGTTCACAGACTTGACACCAAAAGTATGACCTGTAGAAGGAAAAAATTATAAACTGGACCTCTTCAAAATTGTTTTAAAGTTTTCTCTGTGATAGACCCTATTAAAGGTATGAAAATACAAGCTACAGATTGGGATAAAACATTTGCAAACCTCACAGATGTCAGAGGACTAGTATCTAAAATATATAAAGAATCCTACAAACTCACCATTAAAAAGGAACAAGCCAACTGGGAAATGGACAAGAGTCGAGCATTTTGCTGAAGAAGATTCACAGATGGCAAATAAGCTCATGAAAAGATTTTTAACATTATCCATTAGGGAAGGACAAATTAGAATCACCGGGAAATATCACTACACACATATCAAAATGTCTAAAACAAAAACCTGGACAACACCGAGTGTTAGTGAGGTGCAGAGCAACTGTATCTCACACATGCTGGTGGGAACGGAAAACTGCTCAGCTACTCTGGAAAACAGGTAGGCAGTTTCTTATGACACTAAATATGAAGCTACTATACAGCCTGGCAATTTCTCTCTTGGGCATTTATCCCAAAGAAATGGAAACTTATGTGCATGCAAAAAAAAATCTGTACATGAATGTTTCTAGAAATGTAACAGCTAAACTCCCAGATGTCCTTCAACAGGCGAATGGATAAACAAAGTGTGTAACCTCGTGGGACTCCTGCAGCCACACAGACACCCAGGGCGTTCTGCTGAAAGAAAAAGGAAAAAGTGAAAGATGTATAGTCTATGATTCAGTTTATAGGTCACTCCTGGGTTGACGGAAGGATGCGGAGGGCAGGTTAGAGTTGCTGGGGGGTTACAGAGGAGGCGGGAGGGAGGCGGGCAGCGGGGGGCCCCGGGGGTGGTGGCAGTTCTGTGTCCCCGACACCCTGGTGGTGAGACTGGGCTGCAGATTTGCAAGATGCTACCGCGGGCAAACCAGGGCGAGGGCACACGGGATCTCTCTTACTTCCTACACCTGCCTGTGGGTCTACAGTGACCTCCAAATAAAAAGTTTAATTTAAAAAATTCTAATGAAAGATTGAACTTTGGGTCAATTTATCAAAGATTAATTTGCCTTAAATCAATTTGGGGAAGAGCAATCCATTGATAAACCAATTCCTAGATCTAAACCCATCCCTGAAAGCCAAGTGGCAGAATAGCTTTCACTGATTGACCAGTTTGGCAAAAGATCTATTCACCAAAGTTCATTGCTATTAAGAACTTACAAAAATGTATGGCATTTTGACTTTTACTGAAACTTCCAAATGATACCTTCCATTTTATGCAAAATTAAAAATTTCTAGTTTGAGTATTTTACAAATATAAAGGATCTTATAAAAATTGATTTCTAAAACTGCAGGTTAGTCTCTCCAAGGCATTTTGAATTCAGTCTGCTGCTTTTCTTATTACTTTTAGTTCAGAAATCTATTTTTGGGACCAGAGAGAGAAAAGGGTATTGTGATTTCTGCCTGAGAATCCTGGAGATGTTTAGGGGTATGGACGTATATGCCCAGCACACACAAGCATGCACGCATTTCTTCCTACTCTTCTTCCCTCTGCCTGACCTGTGATCCCCCTATCTGTGACCTGCTGTCTCACATGATTTAGGGCAGGATTCAACCTTGTCCCGCCCAAGGCCTGACTGCCCACCCACACTTACGAGGTAAACTGAGGTGGGGAATGCGCCCATCTGCATGCCCGCACTGGGCAGGGAGAAGGCGGGCCTGCAGAAGCACGCTCCAGGGGAGGGACTGTTACAGGGCCAGGGGTCACAGCAGAGCAGGGCAGAAGATCTGGTGGAAGCCCAAGGTCCTTCACAGATGTCGTTTACCGCCACTAATCCATCTCTGCTCCCTCGGAGGTTTTGTCCTGAGTTTTCCATTCAACTCATTGCTTTTAAACTCAAAATGCTGAATAAATTACCATACACACACACATCCCGCATGCTCTAAATATCGTGTCCTCAGCAAAACCCAAATGCTGTGTGTCTGACGGGTAAGGAGAGACGCTCAGGGGCCGCACCATCTGTGGACCATGTAGCGTGTTGTGAAGTCAACCGAGAGGCTTCCCGAGATGCCCTCCAGTGGCCCCAGGGACCCGGGTCAGGCCTCGGAGGCCTGGGGGCCTGGAGTGGCCCCCTTGAGCCCCATTCCACCGCCTTTGTGGGAAGACAGGAATCTGGTATCAGGAATCAAGGGGCTTCTGAGGGAATTTGGGTTGATGGGATGGCTACCAAAGTGTTCATGTGCCTCTTCCTGATCCATTTCCAGTTGTCCCAGCGGCTGCTCCCAGCAGAGGTGTCCCTGCGCTCAACTGCCTGAGCACCGTCGTGACTAACGACAAGGCAAAGACCCTATTTCTGAACAAGGTCACATTCCGAGGTTCGGGGTGGATGCAGGTTTTCAAGGGGGGACACTATTCACCCAAGGGCCGGTCCCAGGAAGAGCCAGCCCAGGCCTCAGCCGGCAGGAACCTGGACGGTCATCCCCAACGTCATCCAGCCCCCCTGCCAGTCCGCTGCCCGTGGGACCCACGGTAGAACCTCATCAGAAGCCATGCCAGACACGAGCCTGGGGAGCAAAACCTGGTGGCCAGCGCGCGGGAGGGGAAGGCACCAGGTCATAAACACCCTGGTCCCCAGGTGTCGGTGTGCATTCCCGACGGGGAGCCACGTGCCCACTGTCTCAGCAAACGGCCGATGCTTCATGGGGGCACCTGCCGATGGCGATCTTGTCATTTCGGTCCCTGGGCTCACTGATCGTGGCATGAAATGAGCGTGCCACTTCTGGTCATTGCCCGGCCTCATCTGAAACTCAGACACAGCGTTCCAGGTGGAGACATTTTGCAGGGGCGAGGGCTCGGCCTTCCCAGGGCCCACCATCCAGTGGCCAGACCCCGCGAGGCGGCTTCCAGCTCCCCGCAGAGGACACTTGCAGGGTCTGAGAGGGGGACTGGGCTCCTCATTCAGCCCGTCTCTGCGTGAGATCGCTGTTGTCCCTTTAAACGCTGCCCCTCGCCCGTCCTCTTGGAGCTGCTTTGCCAGTGAGCGCGCCAAATCGCCCCGAGAGGGACCAGCTTGAGAGCCACTCTGCCTTCACATCTTCCCTCCTTGTAATGCCACATTTCCATCTCATACGGGGAGAAGTCATTTTCCTGATCGAAGGCAGCAAATTGCCTTGGCAGATGGGAACGGCCACCTCCCGGAGGCTCAGCGTGGGACTTTGCATCCAGGCTGCGGAGCGCTGGCCAGCCGGAAGGGGGTGGCCCGCACCTCATGCGTTGGGGCTGGGGGTCTCCGTGGCCACACTCGGGCCACCAGCCACGGCCACGAGCATCCCTGGCCTTCTCTTCTGGTCTTGGCAAACATGAGCCTGGGTTTGAGTGTTGAGCTGTTACGGCGGCACATTAACACAGAATGTTCTGCCAGAAACAAGATGAAAATATGCCTTTAAATAATGACATTTTCCAACTCTGAATCGTCCGTGGATGGCACAACAGGATTTCTCCTAAGGAACGAGGGAGGGGCGGAAAATACGCTCTTCACGTTCAGTGTCCTCTTGATGTCCCTTCGACATGTTTTTTATTCTTCTTTCTTCAAAGACAGTTCAGTTTAATAGAAATGTTTTACAATTACTGAATGTATAATATTGTTTATAAGAGGGAATTAGAAAGAACTGATGTATACCAATAAAAATGGCATATTAGGGATTTTTTTAATTCTCAAAGAAGAAATAATAACAAAATAATGTCCTTGTTATGGGGGTGGGTGGAGGAAGAGGAGAAAACACAGATAAAATAAAGAAAATAAAAATCCTATAATAACCAAATGTGCTAAAATGTGTTTTTCCCCTTTTAGAGAGGTGAGGTGACAGGGTTTCTGTCTACGAAACTGTTTACAAATATTCGAGCCCATAAATTTGAAGAGAAACCAAATACAGAAAATTCTTGTTAATGCAGTACATTTTCTGGTAATTTTATAGTCCAATTTTCAGTGATTCCCCACAGAACGGATGCAGTTCAAAGGCAATTTTATAAAGTACTTTGCAGATAACTATTATCTGCTAATTATTAGAAATTGCATGTTGTTGTTAATTGCATAAATAAATTGTTTTATCTGAAAGCCATTAAAAAAAGGTTTGGTGTTTGAAGCATATATGGTTTTGATGTTCCTGTATAAAAACACTTAACTGTTTAACTCCAAAATAATGACATGCTGCTTTTAAGACAATTTCTTAGACTAATGGATTATGGGGAGGGTGGGGGGTGGGAATCCCTAGACATGTATTTTACTTTATTTCTGTAACATACTTCAACGGATTATAAATCCACATAGCAAGAAAGATCGCAAATGTTTACCAAATATATTAGGGTGAAATCCCTCTGATGCTATGTTTCTTTTTTGAATCCTTAAAAGAGATTTATATACATAGTTTTTAAATTGTCCAATTTTTTAAATATTCTATTTCATTCGTTTCCTTCATAATTAGCCACAGAGAAATAGATCTATAGGGAGAGTTGCCTTTGGTTTTATGAAACAATTCAGAAAAAATTGACTAGAAATACGACGACACTCTGAAAATGCGATGGGAGGGCCTTCTGTGTGCGTCCGAATGAGCGAGTGGCTCAGAAGGAGCAAGCAATCACCCGAGCGGGAGACCAACACAACACTGCACTTCCACAGGAAACACGGGCTGGTTGCTGGGTCCCCCATGTCCTGTAGCACAGACCACACACACCGGCGCCCGCCAGCAAGAGACGCAGGGGCGTGCCATGCTCCTGGCGGGAGAAGGACAAGCAAGGGGAACGGGAGCAGATTCGGAGAGGAGGAGGCCTCGCGGGAAAGGAGCCCCCCGTGGTGCGCAGTCCCTTACAAAAGAAACCCTCAAAGAACAGCAGAAATTTGGCCAATAAAGAGAAGGAGCATGCATGAAGGACAAGTTATGTGCCTTCCAGTGGGCTGAGCCCTGGGAAAACAGTTGGGGCCTGCACTCGGGAGCTGCGCCAAGGGCCACAGGGCACCCTGGTGACCAGCTCCTTCGTCACATAGAGACACTGCAACATCGGCGACACCAGGAGCAGCCCCAGAGCTGAATGCGACTGTAAATCCTCGTGAGTACAGGGTTTAAGCGAAAGAATGAATGATTTGTCATGTCTCAAAAATACACAGCATGCACAGAGGGCATGGTCATCCCACAGGATGAGAAACTCCCCAGAACTGGGAAATCTTTTTACCATGGTTTTAGGTCTTCATGAGTTTGCTAGGGCTGAAGTAACAAAGCATGGCAGACCCTGGGCGGCGGGAACAACAGACTTTTATGTCTCACAGCTCTGGAGGCTGGAAGTCAGAGATCCAGGCATGGGCAGGGCTGGTTTCTTCTGAGGCGGCTGTCCCGGGTGTGGACTCCGCCTTCTGCCGGTGTCCTCACGCGGCCGTCTGTGTGTGTGTGTGTCCTGATTGCTTCGTAGAAGGAGGCAGTCTTATTGGATTAGGGCCAAAGCTAATCATTTTAACTTAATTACCACTCTAAAGACCCTATTCCAAATACAGCTGCATTCTGAGGTCCTGGAAGTAGGGCTTCATTGTATGAGTTGGGGAGGGACACGGTTCAGCCCACAGTGGTAAACACAAATATTTTAGACAGTAACTTCTCATTCTCAACAATATTCATTCACCCCACGGGTATTTTGTTCTACTGTGTGTTCAGTTCTGGGGTGTCAGCATGTAGATGGGGCCTGCGGACGCTGATCAAGCTGCCCTTCAGCAGGCACGGAGGGTCCTGTTGGAACGGCACTTGCAGCTAACTCACTCCCCAGGCGCGCCACGGAGCACGCAGGGAGCCTGACAGGTGTCCATAGCAAGGAGGAAGACGGGCTGAGAAGAAGAGGGAAGGTGAAGAATCTTCACGTAAGGCCCACGGTAGGAGCACCAGAGGGAGAAAGGCCCTGCAGGGCCATCTTCGCGTGCACACAGAAGTGCTATGAACACACATACGTTTCATGTTTCCGTTGATACTTTTCATCAATGGTAGAAACAGCACTGGCCTCAAAGACCAAGCTCATCATAGGTCTTCAGAACTGCGAGGGTTAAAACAAAACAAAGTGAGGGTTGAAAACAAAGACCTTCAGATGAGGTGTGCACGGGGAGAGGGAGGTGCCCCGGCCCCTGACCACTGACCAGTGTCTCAACAGCCCCTCGGCGGTGGCTGAATGCAACACAGGAGCGCCTCTTCTTTGGGATGAATCATCAGTGTTTCATGAGTGTTGTCTGCAGTCGACAGAACTCTCTCTTTCTAAACCTGTGTGTGTGTTGTTCGGATCCCGTGTTCAGGCATCCCCCCAGGGTCCCAGGCACAGGGACCACAGCCGAAGGAGCGAACACAGTGGGGTGAGTGACTGCGCCCCTTGCATGGCGCTTGCCATGCACAGCAGAGAGCACAGGAGAGCCCGCTGTGCCTCTCAGGGTGTGGAGAGGGTGCGCAATCCACCCGCAGCGCTCCGTCGTGTTGGGCAACGTCTGGAGGAATTCCAGCAGCCATACTAAAGGGCTGGGCTCCCAGCAGCTTCTGGGTGGGGCCTAGGAGGCCGCTGCCTGGCCGGCAATGTGCAGGGCGGCGCCCACCACGGTCCAAAGTGCCGGCAGTACCCAGCCTGAGAACCCCGATTCCAGCGTCGGATAGGTGGGAGAATGTGTGCCCGGAAGGCAGCAAACCAGGTATCCTGGCCCCCAGTTCTGTGCTCCAGGACATGAAACAGCCTTCGATGCTTGCTGCTTTGAGAAAAGGTCAGACCGTTTTGAAGGACATGGTGGTTTGGGGCTCACTCTCTGACCACAGGTCAGCACTCTCTCCTTCTGGAAATTCTCTCCTCCCTTGGATTCCCTGAAGACCCACCCTTCTTGTTCTCTTCCAACTTTTCCAATTGTCTGTCTTCTTTCCTTGCTCTGCTTCCCCCACTTCCCTTTAAAATATCTGTCCCTACAGAGTTAAGTACCAACCGCTCTTTTTACCTCACTTTGCATTCTCCATGGAAGATCTCGCGACCCCCATGGATAGAGTTAACATTTGTGGTAGGAAAATACTTTCAAATATTAAGCGGTGTTTTCTTCACACCTTTGCCTTTTTCCACGTTTGGGAATCTGGTCCAGCTGGCCCTAATTCATCAGCCAAAAATGCACAGAAGAAAGGAGAGGGAAAATAATTCCAGATTCTCAAAAGCCTTTCATGGGGAAGATGGTAGCTTGAGGCAGGGAGAGATGGAGCTCCAGGTGGGCACTTGGGGTGGGAGGCAGAGAGCTGCCCCCTCACTTCTCAGGTTGAGAGGGTCCAAGAGCAGAAAAAACAGCCATGCCGAGGCCAACAAGTCCAGGTCTCACATCCTCACGTCCCTCCCTGCCCCTGTAAGATGCACACATGTCTAGAGACCTTGTTTTCAGGAATGGAGGCAACAGCAATATCATGTGTAAACTGATCACTACAGAGCAGGTGGACGCTCTCTTTGGGGGAGATAGGTGTGTGCTGCAGATCCATGGCATCCCTGACAACCAGACCCTCACTCTGTGTGCCACTTTCCTGCAGAGGCTTTCCCTGGGACTCAGGATAACTCTGGTGGAAAGTTACGCTGGTTCATGGTTACTACAACTATGTTCTGGCACCCAGCAGGACAAAGGCCCTGGACTGAATTTAACGGAGCTACAAGCTTTCCTCTGTTGACTGCATGCTCTCCCTCAGTCTGCCTGTCCCTTTGCACGAATCCTGGACCTTTGCTTGCCCCTGTCCATCAGACATTTTCACTGATAGCCTGCAGAAGAGGGAAAAGAGTTAGGACCAAAGGATGTGAGATCCCCAAGTTTGGTGGTTAGTTTCTGGACCATGTCCGTCACCTAACCCCTCTGAGATGCCATTTTTCTCCTTTTTAGATAGGTAGTAATACCTCCCTCACTGAATTGTTTTCAACATGATAATGTGAAAATCCCAGCTTAGTGCCTAGAACATTACAAGTGCTCCATATAGTGTGGATTATTATAGTGTGAATTATCAATAATGTGAGTTATCCTGTGTGAACTACCCTAGCATGAACCATGATAGTAGGGTCTATTATCATGTGATCTGTCCTGGTGTTTGCTATCATAGTGTACATGATAGAGTGAACTATCCCAGAGTGAACAACCATAGTGTGTGGTCTTTCATAGTGTGAGCCGTCCTGGTGTGAACTATCATAGTGTACATCATAGTGTGACTATCCCAGAGTGAACCATCATAGTGTGGTCTTTCATAGTGTGAACTGTCCTGGTGTGAACTATCATAGTGTGATCTATCTTGGCATCACCTATCATGGTGTGACCTATCATGGCATAATCTATTATGTGAACTATTATAAGATGATTTATCATGGTATTACCTATCATGACATAATCTAGGTTTTCTAGGTTATCAATATGTCCTAACAGAGTGTGAACTTTGATAGTGTGAACTTTCATGGTGTGGTTTATCAGAGTGAACTACCATAGTGTGATCTATCATGGTGTGATCTATCAGAGCATGATCCATGATAGCATGACTTTCACTGTGATCTATCCGTGTAAACTATGATACTGTGAGCTATCATGGTGTAAACTATCGTGGTGTGATGTATCATAGTGTAAATGATCACAGTGTGAACTATTATAGTGTAAACTATTACTTTTACTCAAAAACCTATAGAACTCTTAAATTCAATGTGTTTAAGGCTCTACTGATTATGTTCTCTCTTCTACATTCCCTTCCCTCTCTTACCTACTTTTCTACCCACTGTCTTCCACCCAATTAATAACACCAACATTTTCCACCCAGTCACCAAAGCCAAGGCTATGCAGTCATCCTGTATTTTCCTTTCTCCCACACCCCTTATCCCATCTTCATGAAATCTCAGTGATTCGATACATTCCTTTATGTTGTGAAATACAGTCTCTCCCATCTGACACTATTATCACTGCCTTCTCATCACTACTTCTTTGGAAACTAACACAATTATTCTACAACTAGCTCCCCCCTTTCTGCCTTGACTTTTCTGGATTCTGATTCCTGCCGTAAGGCCTCCCTGGCTCCTTCCCACTACGGATGGGCATGCTCTCCTTCACATGTCACAAAAACTGCCCATACACTGAATTCTGTAATCTAGTCTCTTGTCACATCTTTGCTCAATGCTCAGTTGGCACACTATGGAATAAACTCTGCATTTAGGACTTCCTGGATACACCTGAGGCTCTTGCACATGTCTCTTTTTTGTCCAGACCCCCTCCTCATCCCTTCTTCCCCATCTCTATTTTCAGGCCATGCCCACATTTTACCTCCTCTGTGAGCCTCTGTGCCCCCCTTTATCTGGCCCAAAGGAAATACTCAATACAAAGTTGTTGAATTAATGAAAAAGCAAACAAATGGATAATTTGAGTGTTTCCCTTTGTTTTGTAGTACATCTTCTGAGGTGAGAGAATGCTAGTTCTCTCAGCATTTTGAGAGGTCTGGTAACATTCTTTAACAAAAAAAAAGGCTAGAAGCCACTTCTCAGGGGAGGCATAACCCTGCCCAATAACATAATTTATCATAAAAAATACTTGCTATTTGACCTTCAAACAACAACAACAACAAAAAACAATTCCCCAAATATGAATATTTGCATCAGTTGATCAGATTATATAATATAATATAACATAACATAATATATATATCTATATATAATCTAATAATGTATGAGATGCTCTGAAAACATGTTAGAGACAGTCTTAATGCTAAAATATGAGGAAAACTTACCATTTGAAAACCTAAGACTGAACTATAAATTATGAAAACTGACTGTTGCTGTGCACCTTCCCTCCATGCTGTCTGGACTTATGATTTCATAGATAAAAGATTGTGAGCTACAAGAAATTACTAAAAAACAATTTTTAAGAAGTGATCTTTATCTGTTGTGATATTGGGAAAATATAATTATTGACTACGTCTACTCTTTATCTGAAGCTCTGTTATTTGGGTTTTGTTTTTTCGTTAGGATTTGTCTGGAAGCTGTTACAAATTTTATCAAGTGCTGTGACATAATCTCTACTTGCTATCTACTTTCTTTTAATATGACTGTGATTTTCTATTTCTGGTGTGAAAGTTTCACATCTTCCTCCTGGTTTACACTTCACTCCAATAATACATTTCTTATGTAGTGCTTCTCTCTCTGTCTCTGTCTTTCTTGTCTGTCTCTTTCAACTCTACCATTTGATTCTATTGACTCATGATTTCCCTTCTCTTATGGCTTCTCTTGTGTCTTCTCGTGTCACTTGGATTCTTTTCCATCATTGTCTGTGTTCCTTTCTTTGTGTTTCATGATCATACCCCAAAGGCTGGTTCTGATGAGGCTGGTTATCAGGAACCACTGCAGGGACCTCTATTGGGCAGTCTTTGTCATTGGCTAGCATGGGAACTGAGGTCTTGAATCAGGATCTGATTGCCATCCTAATCAGTTATTATTAGGGTGACAAGTCACCTAGGAAAAAACATGGCAACCAGTGTTGAAGGAAAACACAATAGGCTAATTTTCTCACCATGGGGCTGGGGGCATCCAAAGCATGCGGCACAGAGAGCACGGTACAGAGACCGCCAAATTCTCACAAGGCCATTATCTTTGTTTCAAACAGGGGATTGATCCAGATTCTCTGAGTGAAATAAAACTGAGATATTTACAAGAACAGAGATATGTCTTGAGCATATTGATGGCATTCCCCTCTACTCAGTAGCTGGGTTAGAAGAAAAATATAGAAAGGAGTTTCTATTTGCATCGTTGGCATACTAGTTTCCTAGAGCTGCCCTAACAAAGTACCACAAGTGGGGTGGGGCTTATAAAAACAAAACAGAAATTTATTTGCTCACAGTTCTGGGGGACAGAGGTCTGAGATGAAGGTGTTGACACAGTTGGCTCCGCCCGAGACTGTGGGAGAAGAAGCTTCTTGATGATTCTCTCAGCTTCCAGTGATTTCTGGCAATCTCCGGTATTCCTAGGCTCATAGAAGCACCACCCCGACCTTTGTTTGCATCTTCGCGTGATGTCTTCCCTGCGTGCATGTCTGTCTCTGTGCCCAAATCTCCTCTTTTCATAAATGCCCTCATCCTCGAGGCTCAGTGCCCATGTCACTCTGACCTCATCCTAACTGATTACATATGAAGTGACCCTATTCCCAAATATGGTCACATTTGGAGGTACCAGGTGTTACAACTCAACATGTGAACAGGGGCAGCAATTCAGCCTAAAACAATTGAGTAGGAAAGACTGATACAGGTTGAGACCAACACAACACCATGCAGTTAAGTAAGTTTGAGCACACCCAGGATTATCGAAGGCTTCTTTGGCTGATGCAGGCAACGTACATATTTCCTTGTCGATCTGCACAAGATATACACGTAAGTCAGCTTACTTAAACTAACAGAGCATCAGCAACCAATTCATTCCCGGAAACAGACTCATTTCGTTGCTGTGTGTGTGGGAACCGACACAACCAAATCCATGAAAAGTGCTGATGGAGTGCTGACCCCTCTGCATGTCAGCCTGTGGCGGCCCCCTTCCGTGGCCCAACACAGTGTCCATCCCTAACCTGCACAGAGATTTCCCTAACAGGCATTATTTCCAGCATCTCTCCCTCACATGTCCAAGTATGGCCATTCTCTAGTCTTCATATTTGTTCCTCCTTGTGCTGAACCACTTGGTGTGTGGAGAAGCAGAAAGAACGGCAACTTCTGGCCCCAGATCCAATGGTCATACAGTCGACTTCAACATCCCATGGCCGGTAAGTGGCGCCTGCATTTGCTTTCTCATCCACAGAGTGTCCAGCATCTTGATGAGTCCCTAAGCCGGGAAATACATTTCCATTCAGCTCATCCCCTGAGCTGAATGGAAATGTATTTCCATTAGCTCCCACATACTTCCCACACCATGAGAAAGAGAAATTGCCAATGACCCACACCCCACCCAGGGGACAAATAAAGTAAAATAAAGAATAACGGAATATTGACAGAGTACGGTCATACCTGGTAACCATATACCACTAATGAACTCTTGGGATTTTATAAGCCATGGTTTTTTGGCCTCTTGAATGCTTTCTTTTTTTTTTTTAATTTTTGTTTATTTGATTATTGGTTTTCATTTTCATTTGGATTGGGTGGGCTTGGAGGTTTCCTTTAGTTACCCAAACATAAAATGTAAAAGCAATCATCTCTTGGTATGCCCTAACTAAAGGTACATTTCATTAGAAAAAAGATCGGTTATTCTCATTTAAAGAGAAAACGAGAACACCAAGGCAGGAGCAGCTCTTTTTCCAACACTCTAGAGACAGTAGACGCTCCCATTGATGGTGCAGAAGAAGCCCACAGGGCTTCCTCTGTATCACATAAAACACAGAACCCTGCGAGGTACGGAGGGGGAGCCTGCCCATGGCCAGGACTCAGCTCAAGTCTCACTCCTCACACTCCTGTTCACCCAACTACACCATCCAGCTTTTGGGGTCCTAAAGGGATCTGATTTCCATTAAAGTGTTTTCCTACAGGGTTGGTAATTTCTGTGAGCATTCTCTCATTGGAGGCAGTGGCCAAGCCTAAAGTTTCTTGTTTTATGAGCTCTGTTGAGATCACATCTCAAGGGGGTATGTGTGAAGGTGTCAGTCAAATTGATGAAAGAAAGGACAAATTCATTAATTAATTCACTCCTGAGCCGAGTTCTCACATGCCAACCTTAAGCTTAGAGTGGATTTTTATGGTTGAGTTATAAATCCCTCACAAGTGGGGTTTGAATAGACAAGCTGTCAGAGGTTTAAATGCCACGGTATTCATGGGTGCTGGGGGATGTCGTAAAAAGGGTGTCGACTCGTTGCCTCTTGGGCGAGCTTAGATTTAGACCTTTGGCAGATATTCCAAATAATTATAGTTTAATTACCAGACCATACAATGCTACCTCCAGCCCCATATGTCTCCACACCAACCGGTTTGCTGTAACACACCACATTGAGAGAGGAGCCAACTCCAATGCGACATGACCTGCAATGTAATTCTACACATCGCTCCATCCTTGGTTGAGAGAGTGGGCCAGACACGGACAGTAGGAAGTCCATTTTCACCGTGCAGCAGAGAGCGAGCTGAGCCTCAGCTCCCAAACTGTGCTCCAACCAGTCCCCAATGCATCGGCCCACGTGGCTGAGAGAGGGCAGATGTGGCCGGCCGTGGGTCCACCCCACCAAGAGGGCGGGCAGTGCTTCCCAGAACTGGTCTGTCTGAGAGCACAGCCCCTGCCGGCTCCCCCAGGCGCCATGGCCTGCCTCCCTGTGGGGCTGCGTCTACAAGGCCTGGCCAGACCACAGGCATCACCAGCGACTGTGGCAGGCATTCTTTACTGTTATTTGTTTCTGCTTATTAGCATGCTGCTGCCCAAACGGGTTCTTGATGAAGATCTGTGCACGTGACTACACCCCCGAGGCCTGCTCCATGCTCCATGAAGTCAGGAAAAGCCCTTCTTCTCAGAACTTGCATCTCCCCCAAACATGACAAGGATCCCGGGGCCCGCCCTTCACCCCAGTCTTTATGCTGTTCACCTCCCATGCCTGCCATCCATGAAGAGTCCCACCTGTCTTCTCCCCAAGCCTGGCACCCCAGAACCACCTGCACAAGGCGAGGTGTAACAGACGGGACTTAAAGTTCACAGAGTAGGACCACACCAAGGCAAGACAATGTGTAGATGGACAACCTGTTCGACACCGATTGGCTACCCTCCCCCGGGGTAGGAATTGCATCAGGATGGAGAGAATATATCACTCTGCTGTTAGTACAGGGGTTGGGGAGGATGTTGGAGACACCATTCCTTGCTTACCTCTGTCATGGACTGTCCTTCTGCCTGAGGAAAATGCCCCATATCTTGGACTGCCAAGAGACTCAGATACTGCATGTGTATGGGGCCCATAAGGAAGTATTACGAGAGTGCATTTATCCCTAGGAGCCCATGCTGTCATGTTCTGGGGAAGAATCATTGTCACTGTGAGTTTCACTCCAGAGATCCATGGGATAGCTACAGCTGGTGCTCAGTAGACATTTACGGGGCTCCAGGCGCCACGCGAAGGACGGGATATGCCTACCCTAGGGAATCCTCATAAGGATGGCTCTATAATCAGACCCACTCTACAGGGGAAGAAGGTAAAATGCATAAAATTTCAGGAATGTATTCAAGGCACAAACCAAGATGGACAGAGCTGGAAGGCTGCTGTACCAGCATCAGACTAGCTTGTGAGCTCGCCGAAGTCGGTAACAACCCTGCCGAGGCCAAAAAATGTCATGTCCACGTCAACTGGGGAGTAAGAGGGGCTGTGTATGTTGTTTGGACAAGCATGGGCACTGGGTCAGGGTTCACTGGTGAGGGCGAGCGATCACTGAAGGTCCAGAGAGACGTGCAATGTGGCGAATGTCCACCAGAGGAAGTGGAGCTCCCGAAGGAGCAGGAGACAGAGAAGGCACGTGGTCAGCTGAACAGTATCAGGTCCTAATCGTGGAACCTATAAACATCACCTTTTCTGGAAAAGCAGTCCTTGTGGATTGGAATAAGTAAAGAGTCTTCAGAAGGGGAGATTATCTGGGATCGTGTGGTGGGCTCTATGCAGAGGTGTCCAGGCAGGGGGAGCAGAGGGAGATTAGATAGGGGAGGGGGGCCACGTGAGCAGGGAGGTGGAGCCTGGAGCCCCCAGAAGCTGAAACACATGACACCTATTCCCCCCAGAGCCTCGGAGGCACAGAGGCCCTGCCAGCACCTTGAGTTCAGCCCGGAAACTGACTTCAGACCTGTAGCCTGTAAGACAATGCGTTTTGTTGTTTTACACCATCTTGTTTGTGCTGGTTTGTTACAGCGGCCATGGGACACAAATACAAGGGTCACAGCCCAGCCAGAAGGTTTTAAACGGAAGGATCATGTCCAGAGAGATGGCGACATGGTCTCCTCATCTTAGCTGAGCAGACAGCCATGTAAGAAAATAGTCCTCGTTGGGGGATGGGGTGGGGTGCTCCGAAACACGGTACACAGGGGAGCCCCAGCACCTCATCATTAGGACCTTAGTCCCGATGTTGGATCTCATCACTCACTGGGGACTTCAGTTTTCAAAGCCACCTCCATTCCCCCATTGAAAGGCCCCACCATCGAGGAAGCCCAGCCTCCATGTCCTTCCTGCATCCTCAGAGTCATCCTCATCTGTGATGAGGCTCTTCCCTGGAGTCCGGTGAAAGGATGAGGCCCCACACGCATCTGCAGAGCTGGGCTGGGCAGCCTGTCATCCTGGCCGCACCCCTGCATCGTGAGCGTCTTTTCCTCCTGGTGCGGAGCTCTCAGGACGGGCCCTCCCCACGTCGCCTCCCTTGCTCAGAGCCCACCTGTTGCACCAGGGTGTCTGTGCCCTTTCTATGAAGCGGCAGAAGGAGGGTAAGTCTTCGCATGGGATACGTGCTCGTTTACTCAGGAGAGTAGCCCCAAAGAGGAAGAACATGCCACTTCCGGAAGGCCTTACCCCTGCTTCAAGATTCCGGCTGTACGTGCTAGTCAGCATGCATGCCGCTGTGCCGCGGTAATCGTGGGCAGCAGTTACAACCACCCCGATTCGGCCGTGGGCGTGGCCAAAGGAAATGCTACTGTGCTCTCAGGTATTAGGGAGAGGGACTGAACATTGTACAAAACCTTATTTCACTTGGTGTGATGATAGCCCCAAAGAGAGGCATTTGGGAGAGGCAAGGGAATCCTACGGGTATGTGTCTGGCGAGCTGTGGCCTCTGTACCAAGCCCTAAGGCATGGGCTGGAAGGCAGAGCCTCACCCTTGACCATTTTGTCCTGAGAAAGGTCTAGAGTAGAGGATGCCGGACCCTGAAATCACCCCCAAACAGACAATGACGAATATGAACAGCAGTTTCAAGCAAGGAGTTCGAGTAGTACAGAGCAGAGAAAGGTATTTAATGTCCCCATTCACCGGCCTCCACTCGCAACAAAGGCCATGCATTACCAGCTGCCGAGTGCACTTTGCATGGGACAGAGGTGAGTAGATTTGCCCCCTATCTTATTAACCTCAGTGGTTCTTGGGGGCTGCGTTCTGCTCGAGCCAGGGCTGTGTTCTGAGCCTTCCCATCCCCTGCACCTTCCATGTTTCCACCGATGCGAACCGTGCCCACACCACCTCTGGGCCCAATTCGCCGCTCATCTGAAGCTCAAATTTTCCATTGACTTAGAACTCCCATTAAAGCCTCAGATAAGTTGTGTGCTCGGGCTAATAGGGCAGTTTCTTGCTGGAGCTGAGGGCTATCGTTGCAGGCACTCTGCCATGTGATGCATCTCTAGGAGCTGGAAGGGGAGCACGCTTACCGTATCTAGGTAAACACTCCTTCTTGCATACAGGAAGCAGCTGTTCTTACTGAGGCCTTACCCACTGGTTCTCGCCCCCCTGCCAGTGCACAGGCTCAGATGGGGCACTGGGGTACCATCCGCATCCCCGATGCGCAGCTTGGCTCTCCCCGGTGAGCTGTTTCTCCTCTTCTTCTTCCAGAAACGGAAATAGCGTGACAGAGTGTCTACCCTCCCTACGTGCCGCCATCCTCCCCTGGCCCCTGTCTGACTCCGGCGTGCGCACATCACCATGGCCCTGAGATGCCTGGGTGGCCACGGAAGCTCCTAACGGCCGAGCCTGCAAGGAAGCACTTGAGTGTAACTTTAGCTTCTCGTTGATAAGAAGGAGCTGCCGTTTCTTCAAGTTTTCTCTCCATCTACAGTGAAATGTAGCTGCAAGTGCACTGAGCGTAGATCGGAGACAGGGCTCCGAATACAGATGGTAACCCCAGCTGCAGGAGCCGAAGGCCTCAGGGCCTGACCCCTGCATGCCTTCACCCAGCCCTCCGCCCCTCCTGGCCTGCATGGTGCACCTCCTTCTGGCCTCTGGACCCCTGGGTATAGGCTTTCCTCTGCCTGTAATAACACCCTTCCCTGCTGCCTACAGACGGGAGAATGCTCTTTCATCCTGAAAGGTCCCAAGAAGTCTCCTGGTATACCCCCAGTTGGAACAGTCCCTCCATCTCTGGGTTCCCAGCAATGCCCTGTGGCCAACCAACCCCAACATGCCCATTTGCCCATTGCATTCAAATCACCCTCTAATAATTCTGTCTCCATCAGACCGACCGTGAGCAAGGACTGAGGTTTCTGTCTCTGTAAGAGCAGAACTGAGCATGGCGCCCAAGGAGCTGGAACTCGGGAGCTCTGTGTGGACACACGGAGCTGGGGTCTGCGGTGCGTCCCGCACCCATCGGCACCCAGTGTCCTCCTCTGTAAACGAAGAGATTAACGGCCTGATGTTAGGGTCCTTCCCAGGCCTGCAGTGGACTGTTGCGTAATGAAGCTCTGATGCTACCAGAGTCGAATAAGGTATTGACCAAGGGCAGCTGGATGCACGCGTGCCTTTCTGTCAGCACACGGGATAATCTTTCCCGCTCATTAAAAAAGGCCAATAGTGCCCTACTTCACGATGATTTCAACAACCTCTTCTGACAGGTGAAAGAATCTGCACCCTGGTTCAAGAGAAACAGCAGTCAGGGATATGCAGAGACCAGGATGGTTTAAAGTTGAACCAAAGTAATAGGTTTGCAACAAGGAGTGCCCGTGGGCACATGACCTGGCATTCCCTCCGCAGGTGTTGGTGGGTCTGAGAGCACACCTCCTCACCTGTGTGACCAGGTAGATAGGGCAAAGGTGTACGCAGGCGGGGGGCGGCTGGGGGCAGGGGGTGCAGGGTGAGCTGGGGGTAGGAGGGGGGAAGGATGGGGGTGCTCTGCGGCACAGCGGGACCCTCAGGCCTGAGCTCTGAGAGGCCCTGGGAGTAGAAACAAGGCAGACCAAGCTGAGGAAGATCTTCCGCCCCGCCAGCCTCTGACACCATGAGGTCATCACGAGAAAACTGTGAAGCATGAACATCACTGTGAAGTGGCCAGTTTGCCGCAGTGGCGGGGGGGGGTCTTTGTCCTACTCTCCCCCCACCCCAGTCTGTCCACCCCGCACCCTCTGACCTCCATGAGAGACACCCTCAACCCTCTGCTTGTCCTTTATGTTCCCCCAGAAGAAGAGTGTTCTTTATGTTGTTTTCAGTGTCGGTGGGGTTTGTGTGTTCTCTTTTCATTTATTTTCTCAAATGAAGTATAATCCAAACCCCAACAAATCCCCAGAGTCTGAGGGCCGGAACTCTTTTCCGGCTCCGGTGTGTGGATTTCTGGAATGACACCCCTGTGGCACCCAGCTGCGGGAGCCGCATGTCCCACGGGCACGGTGTGTGCGGGCCACAAGCCCTGGGGGGGACGGCGGTGGCTCTGGATAGGGGTGCCCCTCCTCACTGCGCCCCGGACCCCTCGGCACTGGTTTGCCCATCACGGGTGCAGGGTAGGGGCAGGATGGGTGCAGGGTGGTGCAGGGCAGGGCAGGGTGGGTGCAGGGCAGGGGCAGGATGGGTGCAGGGTGGTGCAGGGCAGGGGCAGGCCCGGTGCGCGGGAGCCCGGGCCTGGGGCCGGAGCGGTCCCGTGTCCTCCTGCTCCTACCACCCCGGGCCTGCCCGGGGCCTGCTCCCAGCTCCTGGCCGGCCAGAACCTGAGCTGCCACATCCCCACTTTTCTTCTCTTCCTTCCCTAGGACTCCCAGCTCATAATATTCCACACGCTGAGTGTCAGCCCTGCGCAAACAAAGGGCCCTTTCTGCTCGGCAGAAATTGTGAGCGTCTCCAGCATCAGAATTTACAGCAGCTTTCTCTTGAAATGCTTGACATTTCCCCACAATTTCTTAGATATACTTGGTGGGCAAAGTGCGTCATCTCTGTTTGAATTTATCACACAGAATAAGCCATTTTCTCCACTTTAATGTCATCCCCTCGGTAACCGGGAGGTCGAGGGCAACAACGCAAAAACAACAAATTTGTCAATGGAATGTGCAAAGCTGGTATAAATTTATCTTGTCCTAATCCCTTGCCCCCTTTTCATTGCATGATTTTTCATATGCATATGAGAATTTTCCGGGTATGGCTTTCTCACACATTTCACCGTCTGGGGCGGGTCTGGGACAGGCGGGTCCTTCAGCCCCCACGGAAGCAGTTTGGCTCCTCGGTCTCTCTCTTTTTAAAGTGCAAGGCAGCCGACTCTCCCTCTCACCATCTTCCAATGGGAACCTCAAACAAGGCTTCCTACAATTATGTTCATGCGCAGGGAGCAGAACCGTCTGCTCTGAGAAAAGCCTAGATCAGTTTTTAAAATTAGGTCACACAGTTTCCGCCTTGCATGAACTGCCTTGTAGGAACCGTGAGTGTTTCCTGCGGACCAAGCCTTCTTCTTCACCGCGGGCCCCTGCGCACCAGGCCCTGGGGAGAGTCTCCGACCTGCACCTTCCTCCCTCGTCCAGCCCTGCCCTCTGCCCCTGGCTGCGGACTCCTTCGGGGCAGGACCAGGTCTTCCTGTGGGACAATGCCCACGTGTCCCAGGAACTGAGGTCCGGCGTGCCTGCCGTCCTCCCTCGGTGAGCCGTGCAGGCGCTTTGCTGGTGGGTTTGACCGTTTTTCCACCACAGCTCACTGGCTGAGGACAGGCTGCTCCCCACGCCCTGACCTTGTGTTTCTCCCTCCCTCCTGTTGGGTCCCTTTAAGAAAGCATTTGGGGCTGCAGATGCAAGAGGCTTGCTGCCTGATCTTCACCTGGTCCCCCTGCCGTCCGCAGGAAGTGGAGGCAGCACTCTGACCACACTCTTGGCAGATGCCGCAGCCCCACCTTGCTGCCCGCCTCTCCACGGGGGCTCCACGTCTCACACACCGGCCAGAGCCCCACTGGGAGCAGAGTCCGTGAGGGCACTGAAGTCACCCTTCTCCGTGTCGCAGCCAATCACTTGGAGCAGACAGGCCACTGAGTTCACCCTCCAACTTCAGGGGGGGAAACTGAGGTTCCCGCAGGAGGGACGTGCCCAAGACCGTGGCACCAGCTCAGCTTCTCTTCGCAGCACTGTGCAGACCACTGTCAGCTGGGCTCCGCCCTCATCATCTTGGAAGATGAGCTGGAATCACTGGGTTACGCCCAGAGCCCCTTGCCGCTCTTTCCACGCCATGCCGATCCCCATCACACGGGTCTTCGCCGCAGCACCACAACAAGCACAAAATCCCCCTCCCCAAGCTGTGTGTGTGCCAGACTCCATCCGAGATGGGCAGAAACAGGAGAGAGGTCCACATTCCAGTGACCCAAGCACACTCGGGGTGATTGTTAAGTATGCTGGCTCCTAAGGCTCACTGGGGGTGTTGTGACAAGCTGCTTTCCTCCAACAAGGGTCTCGCTTCCCATCCCTCACGGCTCCTGTGCAGAGAATTCCAGTGCAGTGCGGCCCATGTGTCCGAGCTCACCCAAGGCCCCCTTTCAGGAGGAAACCCACCATCTCTGAGGCAGACCACAAGCTTTCCCCTACAGTCATCTCCTCTGCTTTGAAGTCAGATGTGGACGGAAGAACCATGTTCCTCCTCCGTTTTGTTTTGAGTGTTCTTTGAGGTTCTCAACAAGTGATCATTTTTCCATTTATATTAACACCAGCTAAGGCTTGAAATCCATCTTCTTTAGCAGGAAATGAGCAATTAAATATTTTTAGAAAAAGAGAAGAACAGCTTGGCTCTGGGCAGGACTGGATTGAGGGTGCAGATATACAGGGGGAGAGTGTGGAAGGGTTCAGAGCCGCTGAGAATGCAGACGGCCAACAGGATTAGAGATGACTTCTCCAGCATACATCTGCACGGCTCCCTGCCCACCTCCTCAGAGCACGCTGCCCACAGCCCCTGTTTATTTCACAGATGCTGCTCCCTGGTAGCAGGTGCTACCATGCAGATTGTTGAAGAGACTGCATCCAGAGGTGCATAGTGATCGCTTAAACGAGGGTGCTTTCTTCTGAGAGAAGTTCCCCTGTATCCATATTCTTCTTATAAAATCCTCAGAGAAGTCCATGATCGTCAAACATATTAAAATGTTGCAGAGTCAAGCCATGCGCCATGGCCCTACATAAAATTATCTTCCAGTGTGACTAGCATCTCAGTAATAAACAAGCAAAGAGGCTTCACCAGTGTAGGGGCCTCATGCTCTTAGACACTTTTCTCTTCTGACTTTTTGCCATTTGGGCTAAGTCGGTACATGCTTTCCAGAAGACAGCTACCTAACCCTGGCTCCCTTGGGATTCAGCATAAGGTAGACCAAGACCAGCCACACAAGTCCCAGGTTCAAGTCCTATAGGAGTTAATGCCATTGTGGTGCACTTTGAATTGAAATGGACATTTTAAAACTACTTTGTCTCAAAGTCGATTCTCTTGACTATACCAACATCATTTACCTTTGGACACAAGAGCGCACAAAACCCAGGAAACTCCAGCCTTTGTCAGGCATTCACTTCAGACAAACTCAAGCCCCAAGAGCCTGACTTGGGACGTCCGTGTGAATGCTGTCCTGCTCCCCCTCCTTCTGGCCAGAAGAACAGAGTAGCTAGTGGTGGTCAAGTATTTACATAACATAATCAAAGGAAGTGGGCTCTGAGGTCACTGGTTTTCTTGACTATCTAGTTCTCACACTCAAAGATAAAATTTATCAGTGTATTTTCTTTGGTCTGAGGCCATCTCTCTGCAGAGGTGCTCATGGGTGGGTCCTTCCCCAGATCAGGGGCTCATCATCTGCTCAGTCAAGGCCTCACATTTACTTCTGTTGCCTGCCAATTGATTTTCCAGTAAAGTCCTGGACTTGGAATTCCACGTGCACTGTACAGATGGGTGGACTTTCATGTAGAGAATTCTTCACCTCTTGCCACAAGAGGAAATACTACACCCCACACACAAAAAAACCCAAAAAGCAAAAAACACAGACTCACCACCCCACAACAATGAGCTATGAGTGATTGACTTTTTACCAAGATTAGAACTAAAAAAAAAAAAAAAAAAAAAAGTTTCTTCACCTCATGGGATAGTAGTTAATGTTTTTAGACAAATATTTTAAGTTTTCTCGGTCAGGTTTTTATTGTGATTTAAACCAGTTCATAAAATGGTTTCCACCCATATGATAAATACCAGCAGTTTATGCAGATAACTGAGGTATAATGATAAACATGACCGACCTGGGGGTCTGCCTTCAGAGGAATCTATGCAGGAGACTTTGAGAGCACATAAAAGGCAGGTCATCTCCCTAGGAGCACGTAAGCTGCACGAGTCAGAGTGGCGCCCGGCGGCCATGGGAGCCCGTGGTCCACAGCACGTGGCTGGGGGTTCTGCGGCCACACAGCTCTTGGCCACCAGCTCTGCCCCTCGCTGCCTGATGGGCATCACAGCAATGGGGCACAATCCTCAGGCTGCAAATCCAAAAACTGATACAAGGCCAATATCTACCCTGTGGGGTCATTTTTAGAATTAAAGGATTTAAAACATTTCAAGTAGTTAGCATAAGGCCGAGCTCACGTAAAATCTTCATTATTATGGCATGATAACCGAAGTGCCTACTGCCGTGCCTTTGCATGGTAATTTTCCAATTTATATGTGTAGAACTGAACGTATTCATTTGTTATTACAGTGGTGGTTCTCCCTGAGATCTCTGCCCCCTCCACGAGATGACACTGAGTTCCAGAAACCAAGGTTAACCATGGTGAGTTATCACGCTGCATCCTCGACGGTGCATTGAGAACACAGAATTAACTGCTGTTACGTGCATAAAATGCCCACCGCCAAGAAGGAGGGTTCATGATTCTGAAGGAGCAGAAGTCTAAAAACCACCACACGAGAACTGGATTCCACGTGAGGACGCAGCACCGTGTTGTGTTCTCACCTGTCGGTCGTGCCGTGCAAAGACCAACAGCAAAATAATAGATCGCATTCACTTAATAACAAAGCCCTCACTGAGCACTTACGAACATGCTAGATGCTGTAACCCATGGTCTGTGCTCGAGAAAATGAGGCTTAGCTGTTAGGCAGGACACGGCTATGAGGCAAATCATTAAGACACACTGAGTAAAGCAGATAAAACACAAAGTATTGGGCAGGGATTTTGTCAAGACTGGACACAAAATATCCGGGAAATGTCTTGTATGAAAAAAATTTGTGGAATAAATAGTCCTTGATACTGAATCAAAGGTAGGCATGTTGAAAAGGGGTGTGTTCTGAAGCTCATCTCCCTGGGCAGCCAAGTGGAGGGTGAGCAGGAGGGAGTGAGGAGGGCAGGGGGTGGAGGGTGAGCAGGAGGGAGTGGGGAGGGCAGGGGGTGAAGGGTGAGCAGGAGGGAGTGGGGAGGGCAGGGGGTGGAGGGTGAGCAAGAAGGAGTGGGGAAGGCAGGAGTGGGGGGTGAGCAAGAAGGAGTGGGGAGGGCAGGAGTAGAGGGTGAGCAGGAGGGAGTGGGGAGGGCAGGGGGTGGAGGGTGAGCAGGAGGGAGTGGAGAGCGTGGTAGGAGGGGTGGATTCATCATTAGCAGATGATAAGTTCATGTACTTGGGAAAAAAATCAATCACCTGAAATGTTATGATTTATCAAATAATTCAGTAAGGTATCTACATAAAAAGTGAGACACCAACCAACATCATTCCACATGTGATCAACTATCAGATAAACAGCATGAGGGGGGCAAAGTCAAATGATAGATATAGGATGTGTGAGGTCTATTTTAGAACTCAGCTGAGTATTCCAAAAGAAAGATTTTCTGCATGAAAAGTCACGCTCGACCTTCAAATAGGAAGTCCGCCTTATGAGGATATCAATTCTACTTGAATTAATTTAAAAATGTCATGCAATCCTGATAAAACATCCATAAGGGAAGAAACCATAAAATAATATCCATAAAATTGCTGTGGCAAGGAGTGATACGGAGGTCCCCTTCCCACCTGATGTTAGAGCACACGATAGTCACAGCTGTTGCACTGAATGGACAGATGGATCAGTGGAATAGAATAGGGAGTCCAGAAATAGATCCAAATATCTCTATCAAGGATTTAGTATATAATAAAGGTGTCATTTCACATCACTGAGAAAAAGAAGGTTCAATAAATGCTACAGGGACGTGAAGAGGCAATCTGAAAAAAGCAAAGTTGATGCCTACCTTATTACCAACACCAAGATAAACTCCATATCGAATAAAGCTTCAAATATGAAATAACCATGACAACAAACATAGCATAGAACACGAGAAGAAAATACTGGAACACGTCTGTCACCACTGAGTGAGGATGATTCCCTTCCCGAACAAAATGAAAATCCAGAAGTCATCAAAGAGTAGACTGAAAAATTCAACTATATAAAAATACAAGCCTTCTAGCTGCAAAGCTCCACCAAACAGGCAAAAAGGAAGTAATGAACAGGCATCATCTCTACAACATACATCACGAGAAAACGCTGCCCCTCTTCACCTAAAGGCTTCTACAGATCAGTAAGAGAAAGGCCAACGGAGTGATAGCAATATGGACAAAACGCACGAACAAGCCAAAAACACAAAAGAACATGCCCAAACTCACTCCTGTGAAATATGAGAATTAACACCACATCAGGATACAACTTTTCATCCATCACATTGGCCCAGAGTCCTGAGCTGAAGGCAGACGCTTAATGACTGAGCCACCCAGGCGCCCCTTTATTGTATTTTTTTAAAATTTATTTATTCATTTGAGACAGAGAGAAAGAGAGAGAGAAAGCATGAGCAGGGGGAGAGGCAGAAGGAGAGGGAGAAGCAGGCTCCCTGCTGAGTCAGGAGCCCAATGTGGGGCTCGGTCCCAGGACCCCGGGATCATGACCTGAGCCGAAGGCAGACGCCTAATGACTGAGCCACCCAGGCGCCCCTATTTTTGGAATTTCTTTATGGAATTTCAATCAGGTGTATGTTTGAATTCCTATTAATTTTCATTTTCCTTATACTTTCTCTACTATTATTCTCTTATCTTTTACTTAGAAGGAAATTTCTTTATCCTTTTACTTTCTTAACTTAAATTGAAGTTTTGATTTTTTTTT
>NC_138381.1:1206534-1239326 GCF_054177405.1 Leptonychotes weddellii | reverse complement strand
TGGAATTTCTTTATGGAATTTCAATCAGGTGTATGTTTGAATTCCTATTAATTTTCATTTTCCTTATACTTTCTCTACTATTATTCTCTTATCTTTTACTTAGAAGGAAATTTCTTTATCCTTTTACTTTCTTAACTTAAATTGAAGTTTTGATTTTTTTTTAAAGATTTTATTTATTTATTTGACAGAGAGAGACACAGTGAGAGAGGGAACACAAGCAGGGGGAGTGGGAGAGGGAGAAGCAGGCTTCCCGCTGAGCAGGGAGCCCGATGCGGGGCTCGATCCCAGGACCCCGGGATCATGACCTGAGCTGAAGGCAGACACTCAACGACTGAGCCACCCGCGTGTCCCGAAATGTGATTGAATCTTAATGTGTTCCTGGTCTTGTACACAACAACCCCAGCCCCTGGAGAGCTCACCGCAGACACAGGCTCGCATGTGACTCCGCGGGGTGCGTGAGGGCAGTAACGCATCTCTGCCCGCATCAGCACAAGCCCAGGAGATGGCATCGCAGGTCGCAGTGACGTCGATCGGAGAGACCCGGAGAACGGATAGTAGACGCCCGACTACTCACGGTCCGAGCCACGGAGGCACAGAATGTGTCTGAGAGCACACAGAACCACGGTAGTCTTCCGTGGGAAAGGGGAGGGACACACGGGGGCATGAACGGAAGGAGGCTTATTTTCATTCCATGACGGTCATGGCTTTGCATTTCCACACTTGGCCATGTATTACCCACTCGGAAAAATGTGTTTAACGACAGGCAGGAGAGCTTGTCCTGCGAAGAAGAGGCGGACCCACAGCCCCATCAAAGGAGTTTCCCTCCGTGAACCGCAGAGGATGCTGCTTACGCCCGAGCAGTAAGACACCCAGGCGTCAGGTAAACATCCAGGTAAACGGGACTCCATTCAGGACGCACAGGAGTCACAGCCCCGCGTGGATGTCGTCACTCCCACCCCTGTAGACATGGTTCTCCGCTATGAGGACCCTGCCCCTCTATGAAGAATTGTAGTAAATTGCCCTGTTAACAGAGAAAAACAGGGAAATTTTACCTGGACTGTGTCATCTGTGTTGCAGCAAAATAGTTTTTGAATTTTAAAAGTCTTCAAACTTGCGTGTTTTCTCTTTTTGCCTCTACGGTGAGATGAATCTTCATTTCGAGGACGTATGCATTCCCAGAAGAGAGGGCGAGCGGGCTGGATTCGTACCGGCGGGCACAGAGTCATTCCCCTCGTCCCTGGTAGAGCTGAACCTGAGGTCTGCCCTGGGGAGAGGACTCTAGCTGCAGATGCACACCCTATCTTCCTGTCAACGCTGTTTCAAGCTTGGCTGTTTCCATGTGTGGACTTCACTCCTCACACACAAGGACAAGCGTAAATACGATGAAAGGGCTGAGATCATGTGTGAGCATGTACGCCACGAGATAAGAGAACTCCGGTTTTGAGGCTGGGGTTCAAGCGCTTCATCAACAAAGTAAGCCCAGGGGTCTTCAGATGAGATTGTGTGAGGCCCCAGGATCCCACAAGATCTCCATCTTTTACGTTCATTTAGGACGTCCTCCTGGGGAACCACGTCGAGGTAGGGGGCCTCCCTTCCTCACAAGGCTGGGGGCTTGCCGCGCTCCAGGACGCGGAGAGAGGCCTCAGCAGTGCGGTGGACGAGGCGGACACAGCAGACACTCACCGTCTGCTCACGTGAGACACACTGACAGTCGCCTGGTACCAGGATGCAGCAAACCAGCATTAGCGGGTGCTCCAGGGCCTGCCGCGGAGACATCCCGGCCAGGCTGTGGGAGCTCCATCCCTCCGTCCGGGGACGGGAGACAGAGGCCTGCCCCTCAGCCACTGACTGGCCAGGCAAAGGTAAGGAGGGACCAGCTCCATGTGTGGGACACTGTGTGGATGGCCAAGCAATTCGAGCAGCCCCGTGGTCAGCTTCAGAGGATTATCGTTCTGTGTTTTACTCTGTTCCGATGCGTAAGCATGGGTCGGGCTGAACCGCATGAAACCGCGATGCTTGTAGGCTCGTATCAGCCGTTCCCTATGGTTCCGTCCAATGCTCCCATCCGTGTGTACTGGTACGTGTGGATCTAACACAAAATGATTCTTACGTACTCGAGGATTCCAGAGGTAGGGTTTGAACAAGTCGGGGAGCAAGGGAGAATGAAGAGCAAGATGTCCTCTGTAATAATAGGAAGTGTGAGGGATTTTGCTAAGAATCACGTGGCTGGCAGCAGCAGAAATCACCCATGCATTGACAGGCTGGAAGCGCACTCCTCCCTGAGCCGGGTCCAGAGTCTCCCACTGCCCATGTCCTCACTTTTAAGTCCGTTCAGGTAAGCACTGTCCTTGGGCACCTCTGTGAGGAGCACGTTGGGGACGTTACACCTGCTTTCCGGGACTGTTGCCGTCTCAGAAGAAACTGTTGTGCACACAGAAAGCTTAAACAGAAAACATTTGTTCATTCTACAGCCGTTCACTGAGCACGTCTGATGAGATGGCTGCTGGGGTCAGTGCCAGGGGTCTTCAGGGGCAGGACGCCGCACACAGAGTCTGAGTGGAGAGAGTGAGCCGTCCGCATGCAGGTGCGCAGGGGCCGGCACGCGGGGAGTCACGTCCCAGGGAGGAGGGGCCGTGCCCAAGCAGCAGGGCCGAAGGTGCTCCACCAGCGGACCAGAGGGCCCACCGTCGGAGAGGCAGGGCTGTGTGCGGGAGGGGCGGAGGGGTGCGGGTCTCCACACAGAGGTCAGCCCAGGAACAGCTTGTGTTCTGTCTCTTGAGGACTTGTTTCTTCTCTAAGCCCTGGGGCGTGCCAGCCGTCTGGGGCCCCAGGGACACAGTAACCTCCACGAGGATGCCCATCCACCCACAGGCTTGAGTCGCTAAAAGCTGGGAACCCAAAGGCGGATCCAACCCAGACTATGTCCATAGCCTTAAGCTTCCATCACGCCCGCCTCCCGGTCTTGACATGTGCGCCCCCTGGTCCCACCAGCGTCCCCGGAGCCACTCCATAGTCTCTCAGACGGACTTCCCCGGAGCCGCCGCCCGGCCGGTGCCCCGCTCCCCGCTCCCCCCGGGGTGAAGCTGGCTGAGGCTCCTGCTCTTCCCTCCTGCTAAGTCTCCAAACCCGCCAGGCCCCAGCCGGGGAGCGCCTCTGCCAGCCCGGGGCTCCCTCCTGACGGGCTTCCCGCCAGGAAGCCACCGGGCGTCTCTGCAGTCCCCCGTGTGCCGGCTGCAGAGGCGCCCGGGTGTTCTGAGCGAGCAACACCCCAGGCCAGGAAGGCACCCCGACTCTCCGGCCACGGCAGAGCCACACGAGCCCGCCCCACGAAACCTCAACTAATATTCTAAGCCAGGCCATGATAGGTTCCAATTAAAAAATCAAAATCAGTGAAAAAACAAATGAAGAATGACCAATTTTAGTCTGGCATTTCAATTTGTACAGAGAAGAGAACACATACAAAGGGCCTTCCAATCTCCGAAAGCCCGAGAAACATTCTGTAGTGGACATCTTATAGGGTGTCTTAGAGTCTCCCTAAAAATGGAGGCTGGAAATGGGAATGAATTAGGCTTCTGTGTTCCTCTTTGGTAAAAATTTAATTTATTAAATTATTTCTTTATTCCTCTTTGGTTAAAAAGAGAAATATCTCACCTGTCATAACCTGTTGTCTATAATCTAATTTCGCCCTCAATTTACTTGTCTCTGCACCTGAGTAAAATTCTCCTGTGGTTATTAATAGGTTTCTTAATTGCAACCAGCATGTAACAGGGGCACTCAGGTGGCAGCTAATCAAGGGAATCTGGGTTATGTGGATCCGTACGCGCTGGTGTTGTAGATGGGGTGTGGTATAGAAGTGGGTGATTGAAGAGAAACAGAGAGATGGTGTAGATGGAGACGTAGGTGCTGATACAGACGTATAGATTACATACAGATACAGCTGCAGATGGACACTGGTGTCGACGATTCAGGTATAGATATAAATGATACAGGGACAGGGACAAACTTACGTACAGGGGTAGAGGCTGTAGAACAGACACAGGTGGACACGGGTGTAGATGCCGTGGACGTACAGGGGTAGATATGTGCAGACGCACACACAGACCACAGAGACACAGACGTGAGTGGAGAGGGGGGTATGTGCACATAGACATCGAGACGGTTGCACACACCACCTTGAACAATGCCCGTAAGTTTCGAACAAGTCCGCCAAGAGGAATGGCTGCCCCTAACAAGTCGTCACTGTGTGACACCTGAGCCCACAACTGTTGGCCTTTTCCCTCTACTCTGCATTGCCTCAGACACGTCTACATCAGCAACATTAAAGCCCCAAAATTCATTCTCATACAACCCTCAACGCTGGGGAGGAAGAGGGGAGGGGGGAAGGCATTCCTTTGGGTTTGCCTGGCAGCTTCTGTCATAAGGAGAGCCCCAGTCGTCCCAGGACTGGCTTCTAGAGCAGCTGCAAAACCAGGGTGGCCAGGGCAAGCAGCCCCTGATGCTTTCATCCTGAAGAAGAGCTAGGAAAATGCACAAGAATCCCCTTTTTTATTCACAAGTTTTCAGAGAGGCCCCGGGAGACAGAGAGAGGGAATGAAAGAAGACAGGGAGTATCAGTGCCCCATTTCACAGAGGTGCACGGTGTATGTGACCTGCTCCGCTCCCATCCAGTGAGTGACCGAGAGTGGGTGTCACTCAGCCAGTCTGCATGACACCAGCCTGCCATCAGCCCTCATTCCCTGTTGTGCACGTTCCTGCCCTTAGTTCACAATGTCTGCAGTCGACACCACAACCACGCAGTAACGCACTATAGTGTGGGCGTTGACGGTGAACCCACAAGCCTCCTCCCACCCTGCGCTTCCCTCCTTACCGCTGCCGTGCACCCTCCAAACACACGGGCACACACACAAATGCACACATACTTACCAGCTTTTATAAGCACAATGTGCAATCTCAGTGAGGCCCCCATTTCTGGAACTGTAGTCACACTGAATAAAGAAATGCATGTAGGTAAGTTCTACATATTTTTATTTTGCAGCTGAAGGAAACTTTCAAATATCAAAGTTTCACTTAAAATAAGATACTCAGTTTCTGTTTTCTTAAATTTTTCCAGCTTTATTGAGGTCTGATTGACAAAAATTATGTATATTTAGGTATACATATTCACCACAATCAAGCTAATTAACATGTCCACCACCTCACATAGTTACCACTTGTGTGTGTGTAAAACATTTAAGATCCACTCTCAGCAAATTTCAAGTATATAAAACATTATTATTAACTATAGTCACCATGCTGTACATTAGATCTCCAGAACTTATGCATCTTATAAATGAACTAATACCTAATAATTAGTTCAAAATTAAATAGAATCATGACAACATCTGCTTTGTCCTTCCCCCACTTCCTATTCCCTGCAAGGATAAAAGGACAAATGGCAAATTAACTTAATTATTGTTCTGAGGAATAGAAAATTCCTTTTTCTATCAAATATTATATGTTTGTTTGAGTATGTGTATGTATACACATAGGTTACATAGATGATAGATGGTAGATATTGATACATACATAGATAGATGATAGATGAATAGATGATGGATAAATAGACGAGAGATAGATAGATAGATAGATAGATAGATAGATAGATAGATAGATATCATGGATGGATGGATAGGTGGATGGATGGATGGATGGATAGATGGATGGATGGATGGATCTTGAGCTAGATGATGATGATAGAGATAGATGATAGATGATGATAGATGGATAGATGGATAGATGGATGATAGATAGATAGATAGATAGATATCATGGATGATGGATGGATGGATGGATGGATCTTGAGCTAGATGATGATAGAGGTAGATGATAGATGATGATAGATAGATAGATAGATAGATAGATAGATAGATAGATAGATATCATGGATGATGGATGGATGGCTGGATGGATCTTGAGCTAGATGATGATGATAGAGGTAGATGATAGATGATGATAGATAGATAGATAGATAGATATCATGGATGGATGGATGGATGGATAGATGGATGGATGGATCTAGAGCTAGATGATGATGATAGAGATAGATAGATAGATAGATAGATAGATAGATAGATATCATGGATGGCTGGATGGATGGATGGATGGACGGATGGATGGACAGATGGATGGATCTAGAGCTAGATGATGATGATAGAGATAGATAGATATAGATAGATAGACTGCTTCATAGCTACAGCAACAAATCTTCTTACACATTAATTTGACTTATAATCTATAAAATGCCAAAGTTCTAGAAACCAGAGGCAAAGAGAAATTTAATAATAAATTTAAATAATAAACCAGTTTATTTTGAGCTACACCTACCTTTTCCAGGCATATTCCAGTAAAAAGTTAATTTGACAATGGTATGAAACACAGAAGAGAAATTGGCAAACAGCATGAGTAATAGATAACAAGTTGCAAATTAAATACCAAGCAGAGAAGCATCATCAAGGAGAAGCAGAATATATCCAAATTTGCTGTGCCTCTAGGGATAGGCTAAATTTGCCATATAAAACAGTGCTATTAACACGTCATTGCAAGATTTCCTTTTTGAGGAGATGACTTTGGTAAATGTGGATGTTTTTTGAGCACAACTGTTCAAGTGCAAAAGAAGCCTAGCAGCACAGAATGCAATTTAGTAACTAGCCCTAACAAATAATCCCCCCACCATAAGGACTCCAAAGTTTGGGAAATGCGCTGAAGTGCTGTAACTTACAGTAACATGTGCAGTTTAGAAAGTGGATAACCTGTTGGTTCTGCATTGCTCTGAAGAAGAAAATGAGATTTATTCCTCTTAATTAAATATAGATTAAACTAGAATCAGCAAATCATTTTATGGAAAATATGTTCATCTTGATATATAAGAAGTTAGCTATGAAGACCATAGTTTCAGCTTTTCTTTCTTTTTTTCTTTTTTTACAGTCTTCAAACTTGGTTTCAATGCAAAAAAAAAAAAAAAACAACCAAAATTTGGCTGCTTCCCAAAGCAAATGAAAAGCTATTTTCTTGGGAGATAATGCTTAGACTTTCAGAGGGTTGAATTCTTTGAAAAGATTTCTGTTACTGAACAGACAGAAATTGGAAAAATTTAGAAATGCATAAATAAAACATGCATCTTCTAGAAATGGACAGGAAGAATAGAGGTCAAATTTCCAAGAGATAAAATGAATGATAAGAACTATAATATGAATAGGAATGAATATCCATTTCAAATTTATTTCTAGGAGTAGCAGAGTAGAAAAAAATACTTAGTCATTCTTAACCAAAATTCAATATGTAAAATATACCTAATACCCACCACTCAGGGCCATTCTCAGGGTTGAATGAAATCACTCCTATAAATCACCAAGATTAGGACACATAGCTGTGACAATAAATGAAAGTTCTAGAACCTCAAATATAAGCTAATGTGGCTTGGACTTAATAATCAAGAACTATGACAGGTTCTGGGAGATCTGGGAACTCCCTAAAACAGTAAATGGTAAATTGCGAGGTTTACTGGAAAGCAAGTTTCTTCTCCTAGTAGTGTGCTGTGTTGCTTTCAGGCACCAAAGAAATATTACGGTGACATTTGAGGACCTTGGAGAAACTGTCCAGGCAGGTGATTACTTGAGATGTTACTTGCGCATCCGCCTTTGCTCTAGACGAAAGTCCCAAGACAATCACAATGGAGTGTGTCGTGAGTCACAAATCCACGTTACATGTTGGCCAACAGCCTGTAGCACCTGCTTCTCAGCAGACAGGAGCTCAGGCGGAGGGTCAGACATGCATTTGTACATCTGTGTCACACCCGAAACCAAGGCGAGACGGACCCAGGAGGCCACTGGTTTTATTTCCTCAGGCTTATGTTCCTAACACCTTCCAAACAGAAGTAAGCTGCAGAGAGACCATCTCAGAGCTTTGAGAATTCTTGACATAGTTCATAATCTTTGTCATCAGAAACGGATGTGTATTTTTCCAGCTAAAATGGCGAAGCCTTTTCCCTGAAAATACTTCTGCGCTTGTCAGCCCCTTGAGGTCACGTTAGCGTCTCAACGTGGAGCAACCCCAGGTCTGAGTTATTGCAGGAGCCATCCTTGTGTTTTTGTCTTGCTCTCTCTGCAGAGCCTTAAACTGAACACAGCGGTGGACTGTCTTTCTTTCCCCCCTTCGCATGCCTAACCTCTGCCAAGTGTGAATCTTTACTGTGCTGTTCCCTCTTTTTTGTTACTTTCTTTTCACACCACGCATTCAAAAGTTATACATACTTCAGTGAAGGTTCTGCCAAGTACGATTTGCATGTTCCAAGTAGAGACCTATCCGTGGGCGCACCCTGCTCCTTCGTCAGTCTGGAGAGGGGCCTGCAACGAGGCAGTGCCATTAGCTCCTGGACCCCGGCCTCCCCGGGGTGGCCAGCACCTGCCCCGGCAAACAGCCCCTGGGTCATCTGATTGACCTTCAGGACCCTGGGCCTGCATCAGAAGGCATGGCAGCGAGAACGTCGTGTGCAGCTGGGAATCCAAAATGTCAGCCACGCACCACCCCCTCTGGGTATCCTTCTGCCTCGCCTCAAAGACACCACCCTGCGTGTCCCCAGCCCCCACTTGGGCAGGGGTGAGTGGCAGCTCCATCCACTCCTCAGGCACGGATGTGCACGGGCTCAGCTCATAAATCTTTTTAATTGTTAAAAGTCTTTAACTATGTAACGGGATTCATTATCCACTGTGCTTGTCAAAATGCTATCTAATAAGTTGCCTGTTTTGTTAACCCTGACAGAAAAGAAAACAAGGTTCTTTATCTCCAGCTGTTGGAGACAGAGCCAGAATTTGTCTGGGTCTTTCTCCTAACATGTTGCAAAAAGAAAACGTGTGTTTAGCAGGTCTGCCAGCATGGGGTTCACGACGGCTCCCTGTGCCCCCAAAAGTTTTGGGTCCGGAGTGATAACTGTTCCTCACTTACCCACTGGCCGTGCTGGGGTGGACATTCAGCACAAAACGCCGGGGAGCAGGCGGTTATGGCCCGATAGGAACTGATTCCAAAGGAAAGCACAGGGCTAAGAGGCTTACTATTTTTAGAACACTATGGGCCTTGCAATGTGTGGAAGGAATCCTAAAACAGGTGGGAGTGAGCATTAGCTTGAGATGATGCTACTCATACAGAGCAAACCTGTGTAGTCCACAGATTTTTAATGATTTTATTCCTGACTACAAATAACAAAAGCACCTCAAAAGAAATGGAGGATTGACAAAATATTGGAGGGAAAAGCATGCTCGTAGAAAAGTCCTAAAGACATGAATAATTGACTGAAATATGTATTTAGTGTATTTGCTTTAACAGAAAAGGTGATACGGACACCAGCCTCATTGACTTGACTAGAGCCACACTTCCCGTGTGGTCTTGCTACACAGAAACCGCACGCCAGGGCCACGAGGCCACCCCTTCCAAATAGTGCATTCCTGCATTCGGCAGTCCAATAAGATCACGATTCCACACATGTCGGGATGCGTAACTGTTCATTCCACAGCATCGTTTGTCAAAACAGACAATCTCTTTTATTAAAATGGAAAATTCACTGCTTCTCCCCATTCCCTTCCGCCTGACTTTTTTTTTCTTTGAAAAGCAGAGATAAATCCCAGTAGCACAATTAAAACACTAGCTAAATATTACTTTGTTGGGCTTAACGATAGATTACAATGTGTGCATAATGACCCAGTTCTAGTAATATCATCTGATTTAGTAAGGAAATCAGAGCCTGCCATATGTTCCCCAGTAAGGTCCCAGAAATTCTTCTTCTCCTTCGTGATGGATCAGCCAACTGCCGGCAAGACAATGCCGCTCGGTCCTGAAGCCTTATTGTTGAGCACCAAGCATACCAGAGTCTTAATCACGACACATTTCACCAGGCAGTTTCCAAAGGAGAGCAGGAGGTCAATTAACAACCTGTCACCTGCCTGCTTCAAGTCCCTTTGCCATTATGAAAGGATTCATGCATCCTCTGTATATTTACTTACTAAACTGGAGGCTGAGCTTGAAAAAGAAAAGAAAAGGAAAAAAAAATGCCAGAATTGAACACAGAATTAAGGGAATTGTAGCTCTAAAAACTGAATGTAGTCACTCTTTCATGTTAGTGTATGAGATATCCCTGAAAAAAAAATCTTTTTCAGTGTTTAAATCAAAATTTAAATGTTAACTAAGAAAATTCAATTTCAGAACGAATGTAAATGAAAATTTTGTTACTAAGGTGTAATATTGATCTTAGTTATGTTAGGATTTAATAAGATAAACTACTGATTCATTTGTCAGTATTCATATAGAATAAGAAAAGGTAAATAAATAATTTAAGAATTAATTATTGACTGAAATATTTCCAACCACATTATACCATAATTGTGCAAATTGATTCACATATTTAACCAAAATTAAAACAAGACTTAGTTCCTACAAAAATGGAAAAAGTGTATACGCTGTATTATCATTTGTCTGAGAAGAGAGGCATGTGATTCACAAAACAAAAAAGGAAATAGCGGTGGGTATATATGTTGAATTATTGGCTTTACTTTGGAGCCATGTGAATATTTTATGATTATAGAACAAAATTGGGTTTAAAATGTAAATTCAAAAATACTAAAAGGTAAAACTAAGGCAAGAAGCGCTGACCTAAGGTTTGGGCAGCACTCACAGCAGGCGGTCTGACCCAATGGGGCCAAATGCCTGACAAAAACATAAACGTTCTCCTGGGGACTAGCATTCATACCATCCAGGATTCAAACTGAAATAACTGACATACAAAGAACTGGGAAACTGAGAGTTATCAAGGGAAATCAATGAGCACCTGCAAAGCGCACCCTATACAGATGCTGGAACCACCGGAAACAGACCTAAAACAACAGGGACATAACAGTGCTCCGTGAGAGGAAGAAGGACAATGAAGAAATTCTCAGCAGAAAAACAGATGATAGAAAAAGAAGCAAATGGAAAATTAGAACTGGGAAATACAATATCTAAAATAAAAGGACTCACAGAACAGATGAATAGCAGAATGGACATACTGGAAGAAAGAATCCATCACTTCGGAAACAAGCCAGTGAAAATGATCCGGCTAAGGTAGACAGAGCCTCAGAGGCCTGTGGGACACCAGTAAAAACAGACATTCCTGTCTTTGGAGTAAAAAAGGAGAAAAAACTGAGATTAGGACACAAAATAATGTTTGAGGAAATAATGCCTGAAATTGTGCCAAACTTGGTGGAAGACATAAATTTACAGATTCCAGAGGCTCTACAAGCCCCAAAAGGATAAAAGCAAAGAAAACCATTTTGGTCACATCATACTCAAAATGCTGAAAGCCCAAGATACACAAAAATAACTTGGAAACAGCTGGAGAAAAAAGACCAATTATCTAGGGAGGGACAATGATTTGAATGACCATGGGTTTTCATCAGAAACCACAGAGACAGTGAAATAGCTCTTTTAAAGAATTATAAGAAAATAAATATTACACCCAGTTTTATATCAGTAGATGAAATAACCCAAATAAAAATTCTAGCAGGCTTTTTGTTGTAGAAATTGACCAGCTGATTCCAAACTTTATATGGAAATGTCAGGGGCCTGGAATAATCAAAGCAGTTTTAACATAAACAAATAAGTTGGAGGATTTATTGTACTTTATTTCAAGACTTACAATTAAGCTACAAAATCAATAGTTTGTCTTGGTGTTAGTATGGGTGAAGAGCACGCAGATAGATTAACAGTACAGGATAGAGGGGTCTACAGGTTAAGTTCAACTATATATGGTCAATTGACTTTCAATAAAGGTGCCCAAAAAATCCAAGGGAAGGTGATAATATTTCAATAAATGGTATTTGAGCAGCTGGATTTCCCTATTTAAAAAATGAACATTAACTCTTACCTTTCAACATATACATAATTTAACTCAAAATGAACCCAAAACTATACAACTTTTAGAAGATATCGGTGAAGTTGGGATGATTTTAGATTTCTTACATAGAACACAAAGAGCCTAAATTATAAAAGAAAGAACTGATAAATTAAGCCAGAACAAATTTAAAGACTTTTGCTCTTTGAATGACATCATTAAGAAAGTAAAAACACAAATCACAGAACAGAAGAAAATGTTTACGACGGGTTCATTAGATAAAGGGCTTGTGTCTAGAATATATAAAGTGCTTACACAGCTCAAAAATAAGAACTCTAAGGACCCAATAAAACTGGGTGAAAGATTTGAACAGAGGGGACATCTAGTAGTCTGGCTTTTTTGTGAACCAAGTGCCTGATCTGATTTAAGGGAAGGGTAGGTGGGCAGCTGAAGTGGAAAGTGCACCCTGGTACCCAGGGCATGCCACCACACTTCTGACCACCCAGAGCATGGGTCTCCTCGCCAGGATGCTGCAAGACCCCACTGGCCAGGGGCAGCAGAGGGAGCCTGGATTTGGGGGTCCTAAGGCAGTGCAGGTCCAAATATAGAATATCCCTGTGAGCAGGAGGCTTTCTCAGAATTACTCAGAAGTGACCTTTAATGATTGGCTGATAATGGGAATTTTCATGAATCTGAGTCAGAAGTCAGGTATTCCAAAGCAAGACTTTCAGAGTTTCCTTCTCATTCCCAGGAAAGGGCAAATTGATTATGTGTTTCTTGGCCACATCCCACATTGGACCCAACTGGGTTGTTGGGTCCATTTCTATTTTATTAAGGGAAGCATTTCTATTTATCTCTGAGCCACCTGAATAATCAACTTCTGCTGATTTCATTGTCGGTGGCTACAGAGTCAGAAGGAATAGCTAAAGCATGAAAATGATTTTTGATACTTAGAAGGCTTTTTAATTGGTGGCCAGGGGCCATTACTGAAACCATTTCTTGGTTCTTCTAACCTGTGGCTTCTTAGCGTTGTAGTGTCTCCTGGGCACCACCCTTACCTAAAGTGATGCAGCAAATCAGGATTTGGGTGCTCACGCTCTGCCCACTTCACTCTACTCACCTTATTTATTTCCTTGGGCACTTTTCCAGTGGCCGTTCAAGCTCATGAATATCCAAAATGAAGCTGGTTTGAGCTTACTTTATATTTTGGGGAAGCAAGACCAGTAAAATTTGTGAAGTGTGGTCCTGTTTCTTGCAGGAACTATTTCGTACAGTCATAACTGGTCTAAAAGAGTAAGACTTCCTGATTCTTACAGTAATTCTTTTGAAGGAGGAACCCAAATATCTCCCTGCAACTTACTACAAGAAACAGAACTCGTTTTTAAATAATTTTCTCAAAAAGATTGATAAGGTCAGCCATCTAAAAATAGAACAGGAGTCAAGAAGAGGGAACCATCTGAATTTCGGAAAGACCCCATGGAAATGGAAACACACTTGCTACATTTAAAACAATAGTTGGTTACGCACGGATAGAGCACGGCAGAATATCAGATCAGTGGAGTGTGAGATAAGAATTTCTCTCAGAAGCAAAAGCAAAAGACAGAGAAAGCTTATAGCTGAAAGGCCAGTGAGACTTAGGAAATTTAATCTACACATGAACAAATTTGAAGAGGCAAAAGCACTTAGAGAAAATAATCCATCAAATAATTTTAAAAAACACACACACAACTTTTGTATGGTCTGAATTGTGTCCTCCGCAAATTCTTATGTAGCTCAGAATGGGACTATGTTTGGAGATGGAGCATCTAAAGAGGGGAGTAAGTTAAAATGAGGTCCTGAGGGTGGGCCCTGGTCCAGTTGGACTGGTGTCCTTGTAGGAAGGAGATTTCGGACTCACAGAACACCAGGGGTGTGAGCTCACACAAAACCACATTGCGGACACACCGGAAAGGCAGCATCTGCAAGCCAAGGAGAGAGGCCTCGGAAGAAACTAAACCTACAAACACCCCGATGTTGGACATCCAGGACTGTGAGAAGATAAATTTAGGCTGTGTAAGCCAGCCAGCCCATGGTGTCTTATTATCAGGGTCCAAGTGGACCAAGACATTTTCAGTAGTTAAAAAATGTTCTTCCATCTGCAAATCAAAAGAGATCACTCAGTTTAAAAAGACGTAATGATACATAGGCAAATACCTAGACGTATCTCAGTAAAATTTCAGAAATAATAACCTTTAGTCAGGAAAAGGCATGGCCTACAGACTGGTCTTACTTGTCATGCAGTCCCAGAAACTAGAACAGTCATTACAGCAGCATGGTATCAGCGAAAAAATAGACAAATAGATCAATGGAACAGAACGGAGAATCCAGAAATAGACCCACACAAAGATAGTCATGGATCTTTGACAAAAGAGCAAAGGCAATAAAATGGAGCAATGACAGTCTTGTCTTTTCAACAAAAGGTGCCAGGACAAGTGGACATCCTCATGCAGGAAAAAGTGAGTCTAGACACAGACCTTACGCCCCTCACAGAGCTGACACAAAATGGATCACAGATCTAAAGCTACAATGCAAAACTATAAAACTCCTAGAAGATCACATAGGAGAAAATGTAGGTGAGCTCAGGTGTGGCAATGACGTTTTAGAGACAACACCAAAGTCCCAATCCATGAAAGAAATAATTGATGAGCTGGACTCATTAAAATTAAAAAACTCTGCTCTGTGAAAGACAATGTAAGAGAGTGACAAGATAAGCCATTGGATCAGGAGAAAATATTTATGAAAGACACACTGATAAAGGACTGTGATCCAAAATATATTACATACAAACTCATAAAACTCAGCATAAGAAAACAAGCAAACTAATTAAATGGGCCAAAGCCCTTAACAGACACCTCACCAAAAAGGAAATACACATGGCAAACAAGCATACAAAAGACTCCAAATGTCACCAGGAAATGCAAATCAAACCACAAGGAGACACCCCTGGACGCCGATGAGAACGGCCCGAATCCAGAGCACGACGGTGCCCAGCGCTGACGGGGATGGGAGAGCAGGGGGACTCGCACTCGCTGCTGGTGGGGACACAATGTGGCGCAGCCACTGCAGAAGTTGGGCGGTTTCTCACAAAACTAAACATACTCTGAGCATACAATCCAGCAGTCACACTCCTGGGTATTTACCCAAAGGAGTTGAAGACTTGTGTCCACACAGAAACCTGCACAAGGCTATCGACAGCAACTTTATTAATAATCACCAAGGCGCCTGGGTGGCTCAATTGGTTAAGCATCAGACTCTTGATTTTGGCTCAGGCCATGATTTCAGGGTCGTGGCGTCGAGCCCCATGTTGGACTCTTTGCTCAGCAGGGATTCTGCCTGAGATTCTCTCTCTCCCTCTACCTCTGCCCGTACCCTCCCCCCACTCACGTTCTCTCTATCTCTCTCTAAAATAAATAAATAAAATATTTAAAAACAAATAATAATCACCCAAACTTGGAAGCAACCAAGATGTCCTTCAGGAGGTGAATGGATTAATAAACTGTGGTCCATCCAGACCATGGAATATTATCCAGCACAAAAAAGAAATGAGCAATCAGGCTATAAAAAGACATGGAGGGACCTTAAATGCATATCAGTAAGTGAAAGAAGCCAACCTGAAAAAGCCAACTACTGTTATGATTCCAACTGCAGGACGTTCTGGAAAAGGAAAATCTATGAAAGAGTAAAAAGATGAGTTGTTACCAGGGATTGGGTTAGGGGGAGGGATGAACAGGCAGAGCACAGGGGATTTTTAGGACAATGAAACTACTCTGTGTGATGTCATCATGGTGGACACACGACATCATACATTTGTGCAACTAATCGAATGCACACCACCAAGAGGGACCCTCATGCAAACTGTGGGTGACTATGAAGTGTCAGTGTAGGTTCACCAATTATAACAAATGCAGGGCTCTGCGGGGGATGCTGATAATGGGGAGCCATGCATGGGTGGGTTGGGGGAACCTATGGGAAATATCTGTACCTTCCCCTCAATTCTGATGTGAACTTCTTTAAATTAATTTATATATTTAACATGATTCCAATGAAAATATTAATGGGGTTTTTTATGGACTTGATGAGTTGATATTAAAGTTATATGTAAAAATATGCATATAAGAATAGCTGCATTGCAATGTCCACAGTAGCCAAACTATGGAAAGAGCCCAGATGTCCATCGACACATGAATGGATAAATAAGATGTGGTACACACACAAACACACACACACACACACACACACACACACACACACACACACACACACACTCAATGGAATATTATGCAGCCATCAAAAATGAAATCTTGCCATTTGCAACGACGTGGATGGAACTGGAGGGTGTTATGCTGAGCGAAATAAGTCAGTCAGAGAAAGACAATGATCATATGCTCTCACTCATATGTGGAATTTAAGAAACAAAATAGGATCATAGGGGAAGGGAGGGAAAAATGAAACAAGACGAAGCCAGAGATGGAGATAAACCAAAAGAGACTCTTAACCACAGGAAACAAACTGAGGGTTACAGAAGGGAGGGGGGTGGGGGGATGACGTAACTGGGGGATGGGCATTAAGAAGGGCACGTGATGTAATGAGCACTGGGTGATACATTCAACTAATGAATCAGTGAACATTGTATCAAAAACTAATGATGTACTAACCTTGGCTAATTGAATTTAAATAAAAAATAAATAAATAAAACTCCCAAACTTGAAAAAGAAAACAGAGTAGCTGCATTGCTGGTGGAAAGATAAAACGGTGCAGCCACTGTGGAAATAGTCCAGCAGTCCCGTCTCAAACTAAAAGCGGGCATACCAGATGACCCCGCACCTGCGTTCTTGGGCATCGAGCGCAGAGGTGAAGCTGCTCACGTCACAGGGCCACGTGACCACACGCATGTGCACAGACAGGCGTGCGTGTGCACACACACTGGGAACCCCGAGTCCACTCCATGCCTGTGTGACATCCTGTGGGTCCCCACGTCACACTGCAGTTATGCAAGATGCTGCCGGGGCGGGAGGCTGAGGGAAGGGTCTGCGAGACCTTCCTATAGGTTTCTGTTGCAACTTTCTGTGAATTTGTGATTATTTCAAAGTAAACATTTTAAGTCCGTATTTTACAGCCATTCCTTGCACGTCTCTAGTCCGGAGTTTGTTAAAGGGTCAGCAGTGAGTTGCCTGAATCCTAAGTTCCTGCAGCATAAAAGCTGTGGAAGAAACTCAGGTGCCGACAGGACGCGAAGGGAAGGTCCAGCTCTACTCGCGGGAGTGCAGACACTCCACAGGGGAAGGCGTCCTTGCTGACAAAGGAGTGACTGGGACAGCCTGCCCACAGCCTGTCAGGTGACGCACCTGCCGGAGCCACGGCCCAAGAACAGAGGCCAAGCTCTGGTGTCCTGCTGAAGCCTGGACGGCCGCCCCCTCGTGAGCTTTCCCCACAGACGGGGGGCCCTTCCTCACAGACAGTGGGCCCTTCTCCACAGATGGGGGGGCCTTTCCCCACAGACGGGGGGCCCCTCCTTATAGACAGTGGGCCCTTCCCCACAGACGGGGGGCCCTTCCTCACAGACAGCGGGTCCTTCCCCACAGACAGGGGCCCTTCCCCACAGACGGGGGTCCTTCCCCACAGACAGGGGCCCTTCCCCACAGACGGGGGCCCTTCCCCACAGACAGGGGGCCTTCCCCACAGATGGGGGGCCGTTCCCCACAGACGGGGGTCCTTCCCCACAGACGGGGGCCCTTCCCCACAGACAGGGGGCCTTCCCCACAGAGAAGCAAACTATCAGCATGGGCAGCGATGGCTTCCCCCACAGGCAGGGAGGAGTTCTGCCCCTGAGTGTCCACGGGGACTCCTGGTCTGGTCCCACCCACCTGCCTTAAACCCAAGGGCGGACGAGCAGTTTCGTGGGTCTCGGGTGAGGGTGTTGCTTGTTTCCCGGTCCAGCCGCAAATTCACACAGGCTTGTCTTTTGCTCAGACACGTTGAGATCCCGTCTCTAAGGGGCTGCTCGGGGGCGCTGGCTTCCGCCGAGGGCGTCACTGGGCTCTGCTCTGTTGGTGTCTAACTGAGGTCCAGGGGGACAGAGAGATTTTCCTGAACCCGTCGAAAAGACCCAGGGGAAAGTCCAGCAGACTTTGCTGAGCCCACACGTGGATAAAACCATTACTCCTTCCTAACTTCCCAGGAGCTGGAGCGCGCAGGCCGCCGTTTCCTTCCGTCTGTCTGCTCTGTCCTGCTCGAGAACAAATCCTAGAGCTCAGGGCGGATGCGACCGCGGGGCAACACCGCCCCCTACCCGACCGCGGCTGCGGCCTTTCCGGAGGCCTCCGGGCATGCAGGGCCCCAGCCTCCCGCATGGAAGCGGAGTACCTCAGCCCCGGCCCAGGCCCCACGGCGGAGAGTTCCGGGCTTCAGAAAACTTGGACTTTCACAGGATTTCTCTACGTCAGAAGCCTTTAGCCAGTGAGACGGTCTCCTCCTCGTCCCCGCCGCATCTTTGCCTAAGCGATCATCCCAGTGAGGAATCTTTCTGCGTCTGCTGGATAAATGCTCCCCACGAGCATCTGCATCTCTCCGCGGGCCCGAGGCACCACACGATGCCCAGAGCGCAGACGGGCTTCTCGGGACCCGGGAAGGCCTTCGGCCGCCCTGCCTCGTTGGCTCAGGGCTGTGGGCCCCGGGAGGCCACGTGACAGGCTCTGCTCCCCCTCGGCAGTTCCCCGTGGCCGCAGGGGACCGGTGAGCTGAAGTGGACAGCATCCTGAAGCAGAGACATGTTTGGTGGAAACATTTCTGAGCAGCCATCTGCCTACTCAAACTTCACGACCGTCCCCCAGTGAATCCCCGCACGCCCCGCGCAGCACATGGCGGCCGCTTCCTGGGGCTGCCGGGGCGGAGCGCGGCGAGCTCCTGGTTAAAGCAGCACAACTTCCTCCTGCCTCGTCTGGAGGCCGGGATCTGAGGCCGAGGTGAGCAGGCCGCCCCCCTCTGAGACTCTGGGGGCATCCCATGCCTGCCAGCGTCTGGTGGCCCGTCCGTGCCTTGATGTGCGGCTGCCTCCCTACAATTCCACCTGCTTTCCACACGGCCGTGTTTCTGTGGGTGTCCGCGCCTCTCCTTGTAAGGACACCAGTCACCGGGTTAGGGTCCACCCTACTGGCCTCTTCTTAACATAGTCCCATTCCCTATTAGGGTCACATTCCCAGGGACCGGGGTTCGGACTTGGATGCGTATCTCTGGGGGCACGATTCAGTTCACTACATGGACAACCTAGTACCTAATCATGTTCACACCTTCTTGTTTGTCCCAGTGCCCACGTGTCCACCTGACGTGCCTGCCTCCACCGTGAGCTTCTTGAAGACCCCGGGGCCTCTGCAGTGGGGCACACCGGCGAGAGGGATGGCGGTCTCCGTGAGGGGAGCGGCCACAGCCCTGATCTCCTCAGACCTGCTCCACGTGCCAGGAAGCATTATCTAACCCACAACATGTCCACGGGGCTGCAGGCGCTGACGTCCCCCCAACAGCACGCCAACATCAGAGCCCGGGTCCCTCTGAGCTGGCTCTGTGTTCTCAGCCCAGGGCTGCCAGATTTAGCAAATACAATACAGCACACCCAGTTAAATTTAAATTACAGACAAGGGATGAATCATGTCTTCAGTATGACCATGTCCCGGGCCTGGCCAGCACATTCTGCTCGGGGAAGGGGCACGTGGTGCCAGGAAATTCAGATACCTCTAAAGCTGCATGTGTGCCCTGTAATTTGCGAAAATGCCATGGCCTCTCTGATGGCCTCTCACTGGATTTCTTCATTAGTGGTGGGTCTCTAGGGACTCAGATGCAATTCTCTGAGGACCATACCCTCAGCTGTCCCACATTCCCTTGACCTTGCACACACTAAAGGTGACTGTGGTCAGCTTTCAAAGCAAGTAAAGGGGAGTTTGAAAAAGTGTAAAACCAAAATCAAAACATAAACTCTGGGGTTTTTCTCTGCAAGTGCAGATACTGTCTATTTAACTTACAAGTGGAAACCCCACATGGCATGAACCCAGAATTTTTTTGTTTTCTTATTTGACATTGAGCTCTGAAATAATACTGTTAACTGTTAATCCTTTAAAAAAAAGAAAAAAGAAAGAAAGAAAGAAGAAAGAAAGAAAAAAAAGAAAGAAAGAAAGAAATTGGCTTTTAACACTAGACAGTAGGAAAATCTAAAGGGTTAGTCCAGACCTGGCTCATGTACTTCTGATATAAATGCCAATGTTCCATCAAAGCTTTTCACAGATCAGGGAAGCGATTATCCTAGGAGCCAAGACATGGTGGTTTCCTGAGATTGGTAACTGCCCAGAAGTTGTGGGACAAGGTTGTGGTTTTGTTTTGTGTCATTCAAGGAGTTTATACCTAGAAACACCAGGAAAGATGTGGTAATCCGACAGCCCGGCTTGCTGGCGGGGTCCCAAGGGGTGGAACGTGTCTCGACCACACGTTCCTAGGGGTCGAGAGAGGAGTCAGCACCACCTGACCCCAAGTTCATAGGTGGGGGCAGGGTGCTGCTCTAAATTGAGTCTGACTCTACAAAAACAAGTTTGTTCATGGGGAAGGCTTTTCCAGGCTTGATAAACTGTACTGCATGTTCATGATTGTGCATTTGAGTGACTGCTAATCTAAAGGACTTGTTTTAAGAAGATAAAATGCAAGTGCAATAAAGCTAGGTGAGCTGGCGGGTGAGCTGATCATGGTCTTGTGACAGGCAGCTTCTCCTTCAGTTTTCTGCAGAGCCACACAAAGAACGGTTTTGCTGGGGAGCTCTGCCAAATTAAGTGAGAGAGAGAGGAGAGAGGGAGCAACGGGGCTGGGGGTACATAACAGCAAAGGAATTAGCAACTCAGTCCAACTTAGGGGAGATTTTTGAAGCCTGGACATAAATGTTTTCAACATCCTTCTTCCTTTTCCTGTCTTTAGCACTAAAGCTTCTCGTTTCCTAAATATGGGACCAAAGAGAGAAAACTAATTGAAATTTCAGAGTGTAAGTTGGAAAACAAACATCATGTTTCAATAAATATGGTCTCTTATTGGTTTTAGGACATTATATACTAGATATGACTAATTTCTTGTCCTGTTTAGCTCCTCGGGATTCTGACTTCCCTTCAGAGTGAGCATCTGTGAGGCTTGGGGAAGCTGAGCTCGTAAGGGCCGGGCCCTCTGCATTCTCACGTGGGGACTGGAATGCCATCGAGGGTCTGGACAAGGCTCCCACGTGTGGCTGTTCACATTGGAAATGTCCCTGCTGGGGCCGTTCCTAGAATAGCATGCGTCATTGTTCTCTGAATATGAACATATGGCTATATGTACTCATCACAATGTGTTATAATATTTATTATGCCACCATGCCGTGCCGAGTTAAAACTAAGTGGCATAAATTTTGCGAAGCGCATGCATTTTTACAAATGGGTCCCTATTGCAACTGTACCTTCATTCTATCATCGGTTCTTGCTGGGAAGATCTGACCAGTTCAGTTTCGGTGACTTGTGTTTCTCTGGTTCTTCCCCGTTGTGCTGACAAACCAACATGGGGCATAGGGGGAGGTTGGCAGTAAGCACGGGCACTTCTGGACCAACGCCCCAAGCCGGGTCCACTGAGCTCAAGCTTCTGGTGCTCAGGTTTTGAACACTGTGCTGTGAAGGGCACCGGGATGAATATTGAGGCAGAAACAGGTGACTATGACAAAGACCACAATCATACATCTGTGCAGGAAGGAAAATGTTTTGAAGAAAATTGTCTTTATTGCTAGATTTACAAAGAAACAGGGTGAAAACTGAAAATATAGAAAGTTATTTCAAAATTATTTTGTGCCCAGAGATCTGTATTGTTAACATTTTGAGCATCTGCTGGTGTGTTCTTCCAGATTTTCTTCTCTTCATATGTACTTTGTAGGAGAAGGTAGATGATGGATGGATGGATGGATGGGTAGGTGGATAAATGATAGATGAGAGATTGATGGATGATGAATAGACAGATAGATAGATGATACATAGACAAATGGATGGGTATAGGTAGATAGAGACAACATACACACATGCAGACTGGATAGTCTATCTACACCGGCTGTTCAGTAACTGAGACATTCAACAATGTATCTTGCACGCACAACACACATCAGCCTCAACTTCAATAGTTATATGGTATTTGCGTCATGGTACACCATAATTTCTTTACATAAATCCCTATTTTGGCTATTTAGGATTTTTTTTAATCCCCACCATTTTAAACAACACTGCATGCTTACACGATGCGTGTAACACTGCATGGTACAATTCTGTATTTAGAACACAAACATTCATGTATCTGTCTAGTTACTGTGTAAGACGCCCTTCTGGGGAAGCCACGGCTAAGGGGACACTTAGCTCACCTGACGGCTCCACGTTCAAGGTCCCGAAAGCCTCTGCTGCTTCGTCGGCAACCACATGGGAGGAGAGGCAAACCCTGTGTTTGTTAAGATGCACCCAGGCAAGGGCCCTGCTTGTGGAGCATGAATTCTGACTTGTCCCAAAGATGGGCACCTAATTGGGTCTCAGAAGAGGTTTGGAGAAAAGTGGGGGGGAGAGTTTTCCTGTGGAAGCAACAAAGTTAGGGAACTAAGTGCTAGGAACTGAAATTGTGTGAATGCCTGAGCTGTGGATGGTGCCCAGCACAGTGTCGGGTGAGCGTGAACAGCTGTAAATCTCAATGACTAATGACGCAGGTCCCCTTGGGTAGGGAATATTCTAGAAGGACAATAGGAGGCACTTAGCGAGGCCTGTCCTTTGGTTCTTATCGAGTACTGAGTAGATAGAATTCAAGGACTCCAGTACCAGGTAGAAGCTCCAGTGCCGTTGATGAGAAAAGACATAAACAGTTTACATGAACAAGGCCTCTCAGTGTCTCTGAGTGATGTCCTCACCTCCTTATGAAACCACCGTCACCGAGTGAAGCACGAAGCTGTGTTGCAGCAGCTGGGCTCCCCGGGCCCCTGCACACGGGGTTTACGCCAGAGCAGTGACCCAGGGCCGGTCACGGCTGTGCTTTCTAGCCAAAATATTCCCAGACATGACTTTCAGAAACTACAGGCAGTGACTTTTTTCCTTCGGAAAGACGAGATCTTTTTCCCTCTGCTTTGCGTCATTTGTTTTCTTGAGGTAGATCCTTAAAGAAATAGCAATCAGAAAGTTGCTAATTGCTTTTTTATTTTATAGTGGCAGCTCCGATTTTATTTTCCTCTGGCAGTAAAGTATTATTAAAAGTTGTTTGATTTGAATTTTTTGCACGTCTAAATGTTTCAACAAATGCTCATTTAAGATCTCGGTTTAGTGTGTTGTTTTCTTCTCCTAAAAAGTTCAAATTGCAAAAATAAAACAGGCTACTGAGAAAGATTTCTGTGTTTTCACTTTTTTTTTTTTTTTACAATAAGACTATAATTTCCGTATTTCGGAGTTGGAGAAGTAATACGGATTTTTGTTTCTCGGTCGATCAGTCTCCACAGCAGACGCTTCACCATGCTCTTGCTCGGCTGTCCCGCGGTCACTCCCGCGGAGACAAGTGAACAGAGCGCCTCGGCAGGGAACGCGGCCCCCAGAGGCCATCCTTGCGCTTTCTCGTGCGCGCCTGGCCTATGCCCCCGAGAGGAGGATGACCAAGCGCCACATTGATTTAGTTCGCTCTCATGGGGATTTGCAGTAGTGAGTAGGGAAATGCACGTAGAGACCATTGTTGGTGACTAGTAGGGTGAATTTAAGAGGGAACTTCCCGTCCAGGAGATGTAACTTTCTTAAGAAGCAATTAAAAAGTCCAAAAAGCTTCTGTGCGTCTGCCTTTGGTCTCCCTGCTTGTTTTAATAATTCCAGTGTTTTCCTCTTTTTTCTCCAGCTTCTCAGGTCTGCTTTTGGGAGTCTCCTATTAGATTTGCTTTTCCTCTCTTCTCCAGTGTACTGTGACGTCCATGTCCCCTGGACAAGGCCAGAGAGCTGGGGCTGCCAGAGCTCCAGAGCTGGACTGGGCGCCGCCAAGCCCTGTTCATGCACCTGTCTGAACTCCGAGGATGGAAGTCAGGGGCCTTGTGGCGCCGCTTCTGCATACCAGTGAGGACTTCAACGGGACACAGGTGCCCCTCATGCCACGGCCCCAGAATGGCGGAGTCAGAGGACAGGCCTGCCGAGAGCCTAGGGAGCAAGGCCACTGCCCTTCCCCTACTTCAGACGCCCACAGAATGGGAGAACCAAACTGGTCCCGCCAAACCTCAGGACGGGAATGAGGTAAAATCTGTAGGAGTTGAAAGGAGGAGAGAGAGAGGGAGAAAGGAAACAGGAAAAAGCATTTAATAACAAACATTACCTCTACTTTTCACACTGACCACTTGCTTAGGAAATACTTGTTTTATCAAAAAATACAGTTCTACGAGCGAAAGCTAATTTGTAATTCTCCTATAACCAAGAGCAGTAACGTGAGTCTGTACTGACTCAGCTTAGCGAACTACCGAAAACTGCAGGTATTGTAGGGAAAACAGCAACAACATTTATAGGTACAGAAGGCTGATAAAGCTACAGTGTATTTTAACACTTACGGACTTTTTATGGAAAAGCTAGTAAGCTATGAAAAGGAGGAAATCACAGCTCTAAATTGTGTAAGTCTCCTGGCAGCCTGGATTTTCCTCTTTGAGATGATAATTTTTAAATATTATGAAAATTGATAAAAATTGGCCTTACTTTTAGAGTTAATCCTTTCCCCATTCAGGGATTATCTCTAATCCTATTAATTTCATACAGCCATCGCTGAGGAAGAAAGTTGAACTAGATTGAGACGTGTAGCCAGATAATACTTTTAACCTTGTCAGGGAGCTCGGGCCACAGTCCTGGTGCACCTCTCCTGGGTGCGACCGAGCTCCCTGCCCTCAGGTATAATCAGAGTTTTGGTTCGGGTGCACAGCAGTCAAGCAGAAGCAAATAAATATCAGGAAATTATGAATTAAGGCAACCTGCCTGTCAACACCAGCCAAGTGGGAACCCAGGCTTTGACTATGGTTTCCATGCATTAGACCGAAGGAGATCAGATCACTGTGATCGATTACTGCTCTCCCAAGAGATTATGTATAAATGAAGAAATAAGGACAAGGAGAGACTAAGATAGGAAATCTTCAGTGTGTGTGTATAATCAGTGCGATGTAGGGCAGACAGGGTAACACAGTGGGCCCGCCAGGGAGAGAGACCTGGAGCCCAACCCTGGCTCAGTCAATGCCACCTCGGTGCGTGAACATCTCCCTCCCCATTCACAGGGACCTGGGGTGGCTCCTGACCCTTCCCAGCACCAGCACCACTTGAGGGATGTCTTCACGCCCCAACTTGCAGCTGCCTCCAGGACTCCCTGCCCTGCCTTGTGCTGATCACACTCCGACCCAGGCTTTGCCCCACTGAATGGTCCCCTTTGCTTTCTGTGCTTCATCCAGACCTTCCTTCCTGGTCCCTGAGCACAGCCTAAGCCCCAGCTAGAAATTCAGCATCATCATTTTCCGCACGCCTGGGCTATGAGCCAGTGATGCCCAGGCCATTTCTGGCTCTGGAAGCCCCCACCCGGACTCGAGCACTGCTGTCCTTGACTAAGATTGCAGGGTGTTCGGAGGGTTGTGAACAGGACTGTGACCCAGACACACCATCCGGTTCCTCTTATCTCAGGGATGGTGAGGTCACTGAGATGCGGGCTTGTACTACATTTGTTACGTAACGTGTGTATGTGTACGTGCATGTTGTGACTTTCCACATCAAAGCGAGTCCTCCAGGCTTTGGGGGAATGATTCTCTCTTAAGTCCCAATGGCTCTTCTTTTCCATCCTTTTGAGAGGAAATAACAAGTCCTTCTCTCTCTATTTCCAGAGGGAGAATTACTCATTGCCTCAAACAACTTCTCTTAAACTCCTTACACCAGCATCTGGCTGGGTGCGAGAGGATGTAGACGTCATTACTCTCAGGGAGTTTATAGTCCAGTAGGGAAGCACAGATGGAAGCAAACAGTCCAGATGTGATAGGGCGGAGTAGAAAGCATCCACAGTATGCCTGGGAAATCAAGTCCTGAATGTGGAGTAATTGCGTGACATTTGAAGAGTGAGAGTTGGCTGAAGGAACGGGAGGAAACACGTGCAGAGGGAAGTGGGATAAGAGACTGTGGGCTATGAACCCACAAGCACGACTTCAGCACTGGTACAAAAGTTCAGAAGAAAGTAGAACATGTCGGGATGGTGGCTGGGGCTTGGCGCTCCAGGTAAGGACCTTCCGACTTTGTCCTCTGAGCAACAGGAATGGGGGAGATTGGAAAGTGAATTGGGAATGACCCTGAGTCTTGGAATAATCTCTCAGGTGGTCCCAGAAGGGATGGACTGGAGCAGCGAGACCAGTTGGTTAGGAAGTTACTTCTTTGGTCTGTGACATTCTCATTGAATCGCTTTCCCCCTCTCTACTGAAGCACATGCTCTAATTCTCCCCTTAGCTCCCTGACGAAAACTTCTCATAAAATGTGTCTATAGACATATTCTTTCTAACCATTTCTTCCCTAAACTCTTGGAATTCGATTCTGATTCGAACATGGAAACTGTAGATCCTATTGAAGCCCTAAGACTCATTTCTAATGCTCACTCTACTTGATGGAGCCCCTCTATCTGGCCATTCTCTAATCCCTGAAAGCCTGTTGTACTTTGGACCCCACTGCAGTGCACAGATCACCCGAGGCTTTGCCAGGAGTATGGTGTGCAGAGGCCCTGAAGCCAGACACACATCGGCGTAGTCACTAAGCTTCCCAGAAACCTGGTTTCCTCTCTTGTCAAATGACAAGTCTAGGAGGGTCACATGAGAACACACACGCACACACGTACACACACTTGTGCACACACAAACACCACAGAGCACCCGGTGCAGAGCAGCCGCTCAGCATACAGCTTTATTTTCCTTGCACTTACTTACTGAGATTAAGGAGCGAGTTCAGCGTTTTGATCCTGAGATGCAGCAGCTGGTCTGTGACCAAGTTTTCTCTATCTGTAGAGAAATAAGAAATAGAAGACAAAAATTTTTAAATATTGCCTGTTTTTCAAAACGGTAGTGATAATAGATCACATTTTGTGTTTTGAGTGTATGTTCAATGTTTTTAATTGGAAATATTTAAAAAGTTGTGGAATCTATATCAGTCGTTTTTTATTTTTTAGTTTATTTTGTCATGAAATTCAAACACTTGAGAGTACAGACGAGAATCCTCAGGCACCTTTGGGAGCTGATTTTATTCTTTTAAGAAACTTAAATTGTCCCAGAAAGATTGGAGTTCACTTAACTTAAAATTAGAAAGGATATGTATTCATTATCAGTACTTGCCTCTCAATAGTATATTAAAACCGTAAATATGCACTTGGAAATTGCATAGATATTTGTGGAGATGTTCCTACAACTTTACTTTTAAATGAGGCACAGAATGAGTCACCAATCAATAAACAATATTCATTGACCACTGTGAGTCTTATGCTCTGCAACAAGAATGACAGGAAAGAAGGAACTGGAGAAGCATAAGGGTTGAACGTCTGTTCCGTGGGTCCTGATGTCATGGCTGCCCACACATGCATCCATTCCTTACAGAACTGCCCCATGCTTTTAACACCAGTGGGATTTCTAAAAGATTTCTCTGCTGGAAACTATTCCAAAATATTTTTTATTATAATGTGTTCAGGAATTAAAAAGAAAATCAAACAAACAAGTGGTTGTCACCAATCCGTCCATATTTCGTGAAACAATCAGATCACTGTTGGAATTCCCTGCAAACCAAAGGTCTGTAAGAACTAATCAAGCTCTTTCCCTTCCACGTGTCAGATTTAGCCCTAGGAGCTAGTCTTGCAGGAAACCTGTAAGTCACTTCTGGACCCTTGTCTCCACCACCTACCTTGCCAAAAAAATTATTTACTAGATGTAAATAGTGCCTAAAGGTGTCATTTGACTACTGTACTGTCAAGCTGAATTATTCATTTCTATTTGTGAGAAACACCAAAAATGTAGTGAACAGATGTTGCTTTCAGGGGACAAAAGAAAGCCAGAGAAATAGGAAAGGTCAGAAGATATTTAACACCTGACAAACTGACAAAGCTGCTGTATTTTTTTCTTTCTTTGTTATTTGTGGGAAATAAATTTCATTTGATTAATCAAGAAATCAAAAATTATGGTGAGTTATACATAACAAAATGGATGGCAGTTTCTCAAAATAATGGAACATCACAGATATGAAGTTACATACCTGGTGTCCCACCGGGGATGTAACACCAGCAATGGAAAGGACTGAATAGGATTTAATCATCGGGTGTTCCTGGAATAAGCACATAAAAAAAGTAACTGAGGCAAAATTCTCATTGGGATGTATTTTGGAAAGTGCCAGCTAGTAGAGTTCCAGCTGGCTCAACTCCAGCTGCTAACAGAAATGTAGCTTGAGTGTAGATCCAGCCTAAATAGACCCCAAGCATCCAAGTTAAATTATATTTGGTGCCAAGCCTTTTAGAAAAGTGTACTTGGTTATAGGCTGGTAAGTGAAATCAAAGCTGTCACCATTGCATGTCAAATAACAGCTGAGGGTTTATGTTAGAAAATGAAGTTAGCTCACATGATCTTTTCAATTGGTGCAGAAAAAAACATTTGACAAAATCAAACACACATTCAAGATAAAAACTCTTAGTAAACTAGCAATAGAGGAGAATTTCCTCAGCTTAATGGAAAACATCTACAAAAACCTATAGTTAAGACAATTCTTAGTGGTCAAAGCCTCAATGCTTTCCCCATAAGATTGGGACGAGCCAATGATATCCCCTCTCCCAGCTGCTATTCAGCATCCAAGTAGAAGTCCTAGGTAGTGCAATAAGACAAGAAAAAAATAAAAAGTACAGATTTGAAAGAAAGAAATGAAAATGTCTTTGTAAATGACATGCATGATTATGTAGAAAATCCAAAAAAACACAAAAACAAAACAAAACATGTAGAACAAAAAATCAAGAATAACAAGGTCACAAGATGCAAAATCAATTGCTTTCATATAAACCTGCAAAGAACAATTGGAATGAAAATTACAAAAACAATAACATTTATAACAGGACCAAAAAAAGTACTTAGGTATAAATCAAGGTCAACATCAACAGTAATAAGTCATATTGATATGATATGATGAGAATAGCACTTTACTTTGGTGGTCTTTCTCTCAAAACCAATAACCAGTTTAATAATGAGAAAGATATCACACAAACTCAAATTGAGGGTAGCCTACAAAATACCTGACCAGTGTTCTCAAACTTTTCAGGTCACCAAAAATAAGGAAATTCTGAGAAAAATGTCACAGCCTAGAGGAGCCTGAGGAAGCATGATAACTAAATGTAATATGAGGTCCTGGATGGAATCCTGGAACAGAAAATGGACATTAGGTAAAAACTAAGGAAATGTGAATAAAGTAGGGACTTTAGTTAACAACTATATAGGAATATCGTTTCATTTGTTTTAACAAATGTGCCTTGCTAACATATGGTGCTAACAATAGGGGATGGGCAAAGCAAGAACCATCTTTACATGCATTTTTTTTTCCTGTGAATCTTAAATTATTCTAAAACCAAAAGTTTATTTGAAGAAATTATTGAATAGTCATTCTGTGTTGAAGCACTGAAATGGATACAGTAGCAGAAAAATATGAAAATATAGGAAGATTTGAGATTCTTCTGCTTACCTAGTTGCTTTTTTATTTAAAAAGTAAATGTGAAAGTAATTTTTATGATAAAACTTCATGCTTTATTTTTTTATTTAAGTAAATACCACTTTTTTTAAAGATTTTATTTATTCATTTGAGACACAGAGATAGAGAGAGAGAGAGCATGAGCAGGGGGAGAGGCAGAGGCAGAGGGAGAAGCAGGCTTCCCGCTGAGCAGGGAGCCTGATGTAGGGCTCAATCCCAGGGCCCTGGGATCATGACCTGAGCTGAAGGCAGACACTTAACCATCTGAGCCACCCAGGCACCCCAAGTAAATACCATTTTTAATATATTTTAGATTAAGGGCAATAACTATGCCTTGAACCTGGCGATTTCTCATTAGCCTAATATTTAAGTTTTAGGACTTCCTAGGGAGACACAGAAGACATAAATTTACCTCAAAATAAAGTTCAGTTTAGGCTAATATGCAAACTCAGGAACATGACATATTTGAATTACCTTTAATATTTGTTCAATAAAAATAAATACTAGAATTATTACAGTTGAATTTTAGAACTTCTCCAGCATAATTTTTGAGGGTGGTGCACAGTCTCTGCTTATGGAGTTGGTCTTTTCCTGATGAGAAGCTCTCTCTGACAGAAGGCAGGAGCTCCGTTCTCATTAACAATGTTTTGAGTTTACAATGTAGTGAAAGGTTTAGAAAATACAATCTGAAAGCAGGTTGTACTTTTTCTCCTGAAATGTATTCCTTATGTATTCTTTTAAATAAACAAAATTCGTCTATACAAGCTATTCCACCTTGTCTATGAAACATAATTAAAATCTATAATTGTTTTAGTATAAACTGTTCCTTTCTAAATTGATTGTATTTAAATGGGGCTATGTTTTGTATTATTCCCATTACAGTGAGAAAAAAAAAAAAAGCATATTCAGGAAAGTTACTGCTATTAAGAAGGCAATTTGACATAATAGAGACCACTTTCATTTTCTCTTTTTTTAAAAAAGGCAAATGGACAGTTTCACAGAAGAAATCAAAGACTTTTTCATTCATTGTATTGAACCTTCAACATCTCACTCTTCTATGGAACAGAAATGGTGCAGTTGAGCTCCTGAGTTAATTGGGTTTCCAGTCGCTCGATGACTGCCTCAGAAGGCCTGCCAGATATGAAATTCCCAGGAGCAGACACCTGAGTAACGGAACAGGTGGGGGATACAGGTAAGCGCCCATTCACTCTGACACTACAGATTTCATTTCCTGTGACTTCCATCTTAAAACACCTGGAGGACACTGGGAGAAATTCTCTACTTACTTCTGCCAGATGCTTTTTAGTTCATGCCCGTGATGATTTCAAAAGGGTGTATTCTCACATCACTGAACAGGAGATCCACAGCCTCTCAGAAAGCCGAGGCTAAAAATCCCTTTGCTTCAAGGAGAGAATGGCACCAATTCAAATGGTTTCAGATGTTTACACTGCTATCTTGCTTCTTGACACCCATAGATGAGAATTTGGCAGGATTATCCTTGGCTGTCCTATGTTGCCGTGCTCAGTATGACTAGCACTCCATCCAATAAAAGGAAACTCAGTCTTTAAGCTGAAAGTCCAAATAAATAACACAGAGGAATCCAGAAATGCACCAGCTAATGGGCTGATTAGACCTCCTTCTCCTCCCTTCCTATTTGCTTTGTTCTCTTCTCCTTCCGTGGACACAGTAGGGTGGAACCGTGGACTGGAACAGACCAGAAAGCCTCCCAGAAGCCAGGAGGCTTTGCACAATAGCAGCTTGGTCCTTGAGCATCTGGCCGACAGTGAAGCCGTACGTGGGTACGGACAGGTGCTCTCTCGTCGGCCCCAAGGCCAGCCGGTGAGACCTGCCCAACAGAAAGCAGTGCTCTGATCCAGACAGCCACGGCGGGGCATTTCTACACAGTGGGTCAAGATACCTCCCACGACCACGGTACCAATACCCAAAACACATTTCCTCCCACCTCCCCGCTCCCGCTGGCTGAGGAGGTGACCAGCTGGTGTGTGCAGTGACCTGGACAGCTGGCCAGTAAGTGGCCAAGGAAAGAGTTCTTAAGCACCGGCTAGGTCTCACCAGCCAGAAAGGACATGTTGAGTGAAAACTTATCTTTGATCAGAGTAAAGGTCAAGTACAGATGACACAATGTCGGTACAAAGTCTTCATCTTCTTTCCCCTGTGGTTTCCTTCTCTTTCTTTCCAGACTGTTGGATCTTCATTGTTGCTGCATTCACCGTAGCATGTGTTACCAACAATCCTGAAAGAGAAGGACCTGTCCCTCAATTACTCACCATTGCTCATTTCAAATTTAGATTGTCTTCTTCATATCACCACCAGCACCTGTGTGAGAATAGAGAGTCACCGACACGTTTGTATCAGCCAGGGCTCTCCAGGGAAACAGAACCAAGATGGACAGGTAGGTGGGGAGATAGATAGATAAATGGATGGATGGTAGATAGATGATAGGTAGATAGATAGATAGATAGATAGATAGATAGATAGATAGATAATAGGTAGGTAGATAGATGATAGATGATAGATAGATAGATAGATAGATAGATAGATAGATAGATAGATAGATAATAGGTAGGTAGATAGATGATAGATGATAGATGATAGATAGGTAGATAGATAGATAGATAGATAGATAGATAGATAGATAATAGGTAGGTAGATAGATGATAGATAGATAGATAGATAGATAGATAGATAGATAGATAGATAATAGGTAGGTAGATAGATGATAGATAGATAGGTAGATAGATGATAGATGATAGATAAATGATAGATGACAGATAGATAAGAGGTAGGTAGATAGGTGATAGATGATAGATAGATAGATGATAGATAGATATATAGATAGATGATAGATAGATGATAAATGATAGATAGATAGATAATAGGTAGGTAGATAGATGATAGATAGATAGATAGAAAATAGATGATAGATGATAGATAGATAGGTAGATAGATAGACAGATGATAGATAGATAGATAGATAGATAGATAGATAGATAGATAGATGATAGATAGATGATAAATGATAGATAGATAGATAATAGGTAGGTAGATAGATGATAGATAGATAGATAGAAAATAGATGATAGATGATAGATAGA
>NC_138381.1:1115181-1206034 GCF_054177405.1 Leptonychotes weddellii | reverse complement strand
TAGATAGATAGATAGATAATAGGTAGGTAGATAGATGATAGAGGATAGATAGATAGATGATAGATAGATAGAGATAGATAATAGATAAATAAAGATAGATAATAGGTAGGTAGATAGATAATAGGTAGGTAGATAGGTGATAGATGATAGATAGATAGATAGATAAATAGATGATGGAGAGATGGATAGATAGATTATACATGGATGGATGGTAGACAGATGATAGGTAGATAGATGATAGATAGATAGATAATAGGTAGGTAGATAGATGATAGGTAGATAGATAGATAGAGATAGATAATAGATAAATAAAGATAGAGAGATAGATATAAAGAGATTTATTTCAAGGAATTAGCTCACGTGATTGCGGGGGTTGGCAAATCCAAAATCCACAGAGCAGGCCAACGGACTGGAAATTAGAGCTGGACCTGATGGTGCCATCTTGAGGCAGAATTTCTTCTTCTCTGGGAAGCCTGTCTTTGCTCTAAGGCCTTCAGCTGTTGGATGAAGCCTGCCCACATTATCGAGGGTAATCTCCGTTACTTAAAGTCAACCGATTAGAGATGTTAAGCGTATCTACAGCCAGTTGCTACCTTGGCAGCAACACCTAGATTAGTGTGTGAGTAACTGGGTCCTGCAGCCTAGCTGAGCGGACACATGGAGTCCAGCCACCACAGGGTCATAGAGAGGAGACGCCACGTGTCCGTAGGGAGGAGGACAGGCAGCATGGAGGTGCGCATCTGGGAAGCTTTTCGCTAACTGAAGCCCGCTTTGGAAAGGCAACTTGCTCTCCTCTACATCTAACTGGTGCCCGGGGCTGAGAGTGGAGCCCGGCTTTCAGGGTCTTACTCGGTCATCACCAGCCAGGTTAGTCGCAGAGCACACCTGCTCCTGGTGAACGGAGGCCCAGGTGCCACCACATAATAAAGTGAGTCATGGGAGCCGGGCTGTGCTCTGCACTGGGAGGACACGACACCATGGCCTTTCCAGGCCCCTCTGTGCAGAGGTAGGAGTCGCCTTGGAAGGAATCCAGAGCAAAGTAATCATTTCACTGGGAAAAAATAAATCTCGAGCATCAGCTCCTTTTAACCTAACCTGGCTCACCCCACACGTGCGAACCGGACGGCCGGGGAGGAGCCCCTCCCTCTCACGCTGCACGTGGAGGCCCAGAGCAGCTGGCCCAGCCGTCAGCACTGACCGTGAATCGGCTGCACTGGAAGGGCTGGCCCGTCGTGGTCAGCACAGGGGCCACACAGACACTCCGTAGCGCCCCATCCTCTAGAGCGAACCCTTCTCTGCAGTCCAGGGCCAGGAGAAGAGAAAACAAAGAACCTGTGAGAGGGCCCCTGTTGGCACAGAGGAGCCGCGGGTGTCCCTTCCAGGGGCAGACGGCGCCCTCCGCTTCTCCCCGTGGTTTAGGGGCGTGTTCTCTTGTGTGCGTGACTCTTGCCGACTGAACAGTCACGCGACAGCTACCTAAACGCGAGCTTTCTTTTAACGTAGGCGTACAGGAATCGGCACTCGGAGGTCAACGCTGGGTGCGGTGGGGAGCCTCGCCGTGCAGCGTCCAGGTACAGGACCCAGTCTGTTTCGGGTGGGTCAGGTTCATGTGCCACATGATTCACAAGCTTACAACAGCGGCGTCCCTAAGATGAGAAAGCCCAATGCCTGTGATGGTGGACAGAAGAAGCATGCGTGTCTGGTCTTGCCCCGGCTCCTGGCCCGAGCGCCTCTGTGTGCGTGTGCGTGTGCGTAGCACAGTGCATGACAGAAGAATGTTATGATATGTACACCTCGTAATCTTTGATCTGCATGTCCCCCCCCCACCTCCTGGCCACACCAGTCATCAGGTAGGAAAGAAGTCACCAGGTCAGTGACCAACCCTTTTCGGCTGACCACCCTGACAAGGACGTAACTCAAGGGGCTCCAGAATGTGTTCTCTTGGTTCCCAAAGGATCACCCATTTCTCCCATGTGCGTGCTCTTCCCTAAGGATTGTCCCGGCGTTTCAGGATTGCACGGAAACACTCCTTTCCGCTCTCGCCTCTCTCTAGGACGCTGCCGCTCCCACTTCTGATGTGTGGGTACTGTCTCCCCAGCCCTGCCTGAGCCTGACCCCCTGTGCCCACACACAGGTTCCCCTGAATGGAAGGAGCCCCTGCCCGCTGCCAGGAGAACCACTGACCACAGAATCATCCCCTGCAGGGACTTGCAAGTCTTGTCACAGCACCGATGTAAACTTCACATGTAAACTGACACAGAGCAACACCAGAAAAAATAATAATAGTAATGTTTAAAAAGCAGAGATCGTCAGTTTGGGGGAGGGGCTCTGTCTTTCCAAACCGTGCCTTCGGCTTGGAGGTCCTTGCCCTACTCCAGCACGTCCCCTACTTTTGTGTGGCTAACTCCTACTTGTGTTTGGGAATGAACTCGAAGTCTGCCTGTTCCGTGAATCCCAGAAACCCGTATTCTCCTCACACACCTTCACACATGGGCGGTTAGTTGCACGTGTACTTGGGCTTGTCTTTCACATAATCCCCGAGTTCTTTGAGATCAGGAGCATGTCCCAGGCAGCTCTCTGTCTCTGCCACCCAGTACACTGTTGGGAAAAGTAGGATTCAGTGCCCACCCTTAAAAGGATGGGTTTTGATGGACTATCATATATGCTAGTCACTACCAGGATTTAACACCTCATCGTGCAGTTCAGTAAGCAAGATTGTAGGCGTTTTCTTTCTTTCTTTCTTTAAGGTTTTATTTATTTGTTTTAGAGAGAGACAGACAGAGAGAGTGAGCAGGAGAGACTCCCAAGCAGACTCCCCACTGAACACGGAGCCCGAGGCAGGGCTCAATCTCACGACCCTGAGATCATGACTTGAGCCAAAATCAAGAGTCGGCCACTTAATCCATGGAGCCACCCAGGCACCCCTGGTAGGTGTTTTCTAATAGGCAAACCATTTGACTTTCTAAGTCAAATTTGGTAACAAAGAAGAAATTGTTAGGAGTATATTCTCTCCAAAGAAAGTTTTGCAGTTCCAGGAAATGCTAATCTATATATTTGCTGGGAAGCTCCCAGGTGTGGGGTGTGAGTACTCCATACGGTCCCCGCATGCAGGCAATTTTGAGCTGGCCCCATCTCATTCCCACCTTGGTCAGGAACAAGGAGCTTTCCGCTCATGACCATATGATTTATCACCCCAATCATGGCATTTTTGAGAATGAAAGGGGCTCTATACATAATTTCACCAGAAGTGCAGGTGTAAAGCAGGATTGCTCAGGCAAGCAGAACATAAGATCACCCTATCGCCATGCTTGTAGCCCTGGGGGGGCGGGGCTTACAAGGGTCCCAGTCTACTGAACGAGGGTGTCCGAGGCGATCGGGACAGGCTCCCCCAGCATGCCGGACTGTCCACGGGGGCAGAACTGGGGCTATTATTGTGGTCCCTAGAGACGGAGGGCTCTTGATCTCAGCCTGGTGGTGGGACCCAGCTTGTCCCTTCTGGAAAAAACAGCATCATTTATTTGGTATGCAGGAAGGACAACACTCTCTGTGGATATTGTCCACGTGTGCCCATCTTTCCCTGGGACCATGGCCATTGCCTGAAGAACCAAGTGTCCAGACCTTTCCCCTAGTTCTGCAGTGAGTGGTCCATGTCTCACGGTCCAGGTGGGAGGAGGGAGTAAAAGAGTTCAAAAGCCCACTGTTTAATACTTGAAAACATTATTCCACCATATATCTAAAGATACACGTTTATACAATTATGTAATAATGACAAACTTCATATATTTGAATGATTCTGTTTAGAATTGGACAAACACTATCCTAAGGATGAAAGTAAATGTACAAATCACATGAGCCACAAATGAATAACAGATGAAAACTGCCTGGTTTTAGGAATAATTTTAGGCAAATAGGAGCATACAAGTTATCAAAACACGCTGGTCTTCCACATCATGTTAATGTCCAAATACGAATGGTGGGCGCCCCTGTCTGACCCACTGCCAGAAGTCTGCGTGTGGCACTTTCAACTTCTGGGTGGTTCAACCTACAAACCTGGAAGCCATTCTTTATGTTCCGTCTGCCCCCATATGTATGCGACACGCCCTCTGGAGAACTCCCCCATCTGTGCATCTCTGCACGGTGTCCACAGCCCGCTGCCTCTCTCTGAGTGTGCTGATGGAGACTACCTGAGTCTTCTGGCTTCCAAACTCACCCGTCTTCCACCCAATCTCCCGCCAGACTCCAGAGTAACTTACTTCCACGTAAATTGAGACACAATCGCTCCACAGTTTCAAACCCTGCGAGGTTTCCCTGCTGCTTACACCCCTCACCGTGACCACCCTACTCCCCACCCTGGGACCCACCACTCCTCGCCCCCAGGTCTTTCTACCTGAGGACGTCCGCACCAGTTTCCCAAGCGCAGACCGTCCACCCCTGCTATTCCTCCCTGTTCAAGTCTCTGAGGACGCCCACCTGAAGGAGAGGCTCCTGTTACCCTTCCTCGTAACCCTGACTTCTGCGGCTCGGATCACAGGTTATGGCTGCGCGTTCATGTGCTTGGTGTTGGCCACCTCCCCACCTCTTGCTCTGTTGCCCAACCCCCGTCAGAGTTCGGCACGGCACCCGGAGCTCCCCGGCGGAGGCCGTCATGGATTCACGTGCCGTTGTAAGGAGTCGTACAGAGAGATTCTGTGCACGTTTGTCCAGTTTCCCCCTAGTAACCTCTCGAACAACTGCAAGCACGGTGTCACGGCCAGGGTTCCGGCCCCGTCCAGACACAGGGCGTCCACCTCCAGCGGGGTCCCCCTTGAGCCCCCTCCGTCGCCCACCCCCACCCTGACCTGCCCTGCATCCATTTCTGCCATCTCGGGAACGTAAGTGGGATCGTTTCCATGTGTGCAGGCTTTGGGCCGCCTTCCCCTCTGGGCAGCGCAGTTCCCTGGAGACCCACCAGGCTGTTGCCCGGGCCAGGAGCTTGCTTCTCTCTACCACCAAGTGAGTAGTGTTCCACGGTGTGGACGCACTTGTGTTTGTTCACCTGTTTGTGGGCTGAAGACAATCTAACACCACTGTATCTAGGGTTGTTCGTGTGGCCCTGGGTATGATGACCGACCTGCACTGAAGTTGGACAGACTGGCAGGATGCTCTGAGACGCTGTACCCTTTCCAGCCTGCAGTTCCAGCCAGCTTTCCGCGGCACCCACCGGCGGGGGCTGGCGGCCTCACTAAGCCTGCAGAGGGGTCCTCGTGGCTGCTGACAGAGGTGACGCTCCCCACTGCCTGCCCGATCTCCACCAACATCGCGTGGGAGGACACTGCCCCATTGCCCCTGGTAGAGGACTCCTTACTCCACTGGGCTTTGGGGTGGGGGCTCCTCACTGCTCCCCGCATGGCCCCCACTGCCCTGAGAGACTGAGGGGCTCTCCCTGAGATCACGCTGGTGGGGCTGGGCAGCCTTGCTAAGCCTTCGAGGTGGAACCGAGGGTCTTTCCTGGAGGGAAGCCGGGGGTGCAGGGTGCGTGTTTCTGTGGCTTGACTGGAGCAAAACAGCCACAGTCTAAACGCTTTCTGTCCCCCAGGCTGCCCCTTCCTGGTCCTTTGCCCAAGAGAGCAGCTTCTGCCGGTTTGTGGGGTTTTGTCTGTACCCTCTGGTGTGTCTGGGTAGCCAGATCTTTGCCTCCAAATCTGGGACGCAGGAGGCCAAAGGAAAACCCACTGCACTGTTCCTCGGGTCCCCGGTCCCCAGACAGCCAGCCTCCATTTCTGTGCTTCCAGAGCTTTCTTATAGGTCTGCTGGGTGACGTCTGGGTGTTCCACTTTCCTCAGGGGGCTTGGAGGCGAACTGAGAAATGTGCTCTACTCTGTCTTCAGAAGCACAGGGCTCCGAGACTTGCAGGAAGGGAGCCTCCTGGAGGCAGGAGATTTTGTGCATGCCCCTCATGGCCGCGTCCCAGTCTGCAGAACCGAGCACATACTGGACACACAGTTATCTTGGGCCGCAACCCAAGCTGAAAATGTACTTCTTGCTCATTGTCTTCCATTTTCCGTTTTCTTCCCTGTTTTTAAAATAAGAATGTTAGAATTTAACAGTAAATGGAATATCATTCACAAAATGGAGGGCAATTTTTACTTGTCTCCTAATCAGGAAATTTAAAAATCTTCCCAGAATGTAATGCTCACTCTTACAAGCTAAAAGTTAATTTCTTTACCTTCTCCTCTAATCTCTGGAGGTAAATATATCTATATAAATTAATCAAAATGTCTTTGTTAAGTACCTCTCTGCATGTGGCTCCACCATGTGATATTAATAAAGGCGGGATGGGCGTCCCCAGACCCAGCGACTGCCAGTGTAGGGCAGCTAACAGTCGCTTCTCAAATAAACCTGACTTAGCTTCTCACTTTGGTTCAGTGGCCACGCCCATGCTCGTGGTTTCCGGGTTCCCCTACACGCCCAGCACACTTAGCGCCCCACGGAAGCAACCCGTCTTCCCGACGGAACAGCGGTGCCCACCCGGGGCTTTCTCCATAACCAGCGAGGAGGGGCCCTCACGTTATCACAGGAGAGAATTTCACAGCTAGAAGGAATCATGGGATCTTCTCAAACAACTTGTTCTCAGAGAAGTGACAGTGGCGATGAGACAGGTGGTTTTGATGGCCACAGATCGGTGTGCCCCACGTCAGCTAGGTAGGCAGTGGCCCACAGGCCCGCTCCATCCATCAGAGTGGTCCCTATTTCCAGCAGTATAAATTCCAGCCATGTGTGGATATGAGCGCTTGTATTCATCTGCGGGAGGGATGGAGCAGGCTCAGCTGGGCATCAGCTCTCCCATAAATATGCTTCAGTAACAAAACAGCACATACAAGGGTAATCTGTGTCATTACAACATGTGAATCATTAGGTCCTGCTCAAATCCATTATGGGATAGATCACATCAGCCTCAGATTTTAGGATGTTATTATCACTGTTGTGAAAATTCAAACCATATGGAGCAAAACACTTTTGCCTGTTTTCAAATTGGCTTCAGACACTCAAAATGGGTTTTCCTGTAAAACCCAGACTCCAACGGGATGTGAACCTTATTGAAACCTTGCAAGGAACATTGTTTTGAGTCTTTGTAGAAACCACTGCGCAATAGGCTGTGTGCACTTTTTTTCCTTTTCTGATGAAACAGTAACTGGACCTTTCGATAAGCCTCCATCCTTTCTGGGTAGGAGTCATGTCTGGTGGACTTGGTATCATTGAAGAGGCATTGAAATCCCCATTGTTTGCTTGGTCGCTTGTTGGTTGTGTTCTGTTCTGTTGAGACGCTGGGAAAGGAGAATCAGATGAGGTTCAAACCAGAGACTTGCAAGTGATGTCCTGAGAATGGTCCCCATTGCTGTCGGTGATTTGGACGTTCTTGGTAGTTAGACACAGAGACACAGAGACAGAGGGACAGAGGGGTGAGTTCTAAGACCCCCTCCTCCCCTCCCTCTCTTCCCCGCCCTCTCTTCTGCGGAACTCAGGCCCTGTCCCTGCGCCGTGTGCGCATGCGTGATGGGGCTGGGACGTTTTGGCTGCCCTTTCGCGGCCTCTGTTGTTTTCTCGGGGGCTCAGTGGGGTGGACAGTCTGTGCCGGGGCAGGACATGCCAACAAATTGCATCACTTCTGCCTGGGTGACCAAGGACAATGACATGCCATATGCCAGCGGCAGGAAATGAATGGGGCTCATGACGCCGGCCCCAGGCGCTGCAGCCGGCGGTCCTCAGAGGCTGCGGGAGGGGAGGGCTGCGGGCAGGGGAGGGGCGGGGGGCAGGGGAGGGGCAGGGGGCAAGGCTGCAGGAGGAGGGCTGCGGGCTGGGGAGGGGCGGGGGGCAGGGCTGCGGGAGGAGGGCTGCGGGCAGGGGAGGGGCGGGGGGCAGGGCTGCCGGCAGGTGCCCCTCCACTCCAGGAATGTCAGCCTTGCAGCTCCAGGAAAGCCACGGGGACGTCACCACCCTGTGCCCCCTGCACCAAGGGAAGCAGAGAACAAAAACACTGTAGGCATTGCGCCCCGGGCGCTCTCAGCCCTGCTGCGCAAACAGAGCACCACCCGGGCCTGCCCCCACCGCCACCCCACTGCCTGCGGCCGCACCCCGGCCGCCGCACAGCTCAGCTTGGAGCCCGACCTCTTCCGCAGAGCACGGTCGGTCTCCATGGTGGAAGCCGGGCCAGCGGTCACCGTGGAAGAGCCAGGTCCCGCCCACCTGGGATGCTAATGAGCGCCCTGCAAGCAAGGGGCTGCCCCAACCCCCCTCGTCCCCGCATCTGTCTTCAAGCAGCCTTGGGAACAAAGAGGTGGCAATCAGGGCTCCCTTCTTTATGACCACTGTAACTAGTGTCATAATCGGAGTTGGGTCAGCTTGGGGCACCTCCCTGGCAGAGACTCACTTTTTAAATAATATTAATAATAATGGTCGGCTTGTGTTGGTCTGATTTTAGAAAGCCTTGGGGGATCAATAAAGTCAGCCTTGCAACAGCTTGGAGACAGGCTCCATGAGAGGCTTCCTCAGGTGGAGCCACCGGAGTCCAGGCGTGAGTATGACACTGAGGTTTGACCCGAGTGCATCAAGCCCGCGGCAACTGTATGCCATCCACTAAGACCCAAAATAGGACAAATGGTTTTGAAAAACTGAAGCAAGGACCGGAGATGTGTTTCTCACTTGCCAGCATTCTGACAGTTCATTGGTGACATTACCAATTTACCTTCTCTTGGTCCCAACATTCATTCAGTCAACACACCTTTTTCTTCCTGGTCACCAACTCCCGTTTGGAAAGAAATAGGAGCTTAAAGAAATTACATCCACTGTCGTGGACCCTGGCACCACTTTCTCATTTCCAGTTGGTTTTATAATAATGGTAAATACAGATTTTCCTGGTAATAAATGCATTTTAAATAAAATCACATCATTTTCGGGGCGCCTGGGTGGCTCAGTTGGTTAAACGACTGCCTTTGGCTCAGGTCATGATCCTGGAGTCCCAGGATCGAGTCCCGCATCAGTCTCCCTGCTTAACAAGGAGTCTGCTTCTCCCTCTGCCCCTCCCCCTCTCATTCTCTCTCTCTCTCTCTCTGTCATTCTCTCTCCTCAAAAAATAAATAAAATTAAAATAAAATAAAATCACATCATTTCCACGCTAAGCTAAGCTCTGTACTCATTCAGAGGTGGGGGGAACCCAGAGAACGATCATACCCTCACATCTCGCGGCGGGACTGAACGAAGGAGCTGCGTTCTCCTTTGCTTCTCAGGCCTCCAGGATGATTTGACCCCCGTCTCTCGCGGGCACGAAGGCGCTATGGCTCTGTGCCGGGGCCTGCTCGGGTTCCTCCTCTGTTGGAGCTGCCAGGAGCCCTTAGCGGGTCTTTCTGCTGCTTCCTCCTTGTGGGGCTTGCTCCAGGAGGAGCCATTTTGCCCTTTGTCACAAAGCCTTTGTCCTTGTCCAAATCTCAGAAGTGTGCGTCCCAGAGCAGCGGAGGATCCAGGAGGCGCACTGCACAATGCAACCCGGCCGTGAGCACCCAGGTCCAGGCATGTGGGCACCCGGTGTGAATACTCCTCCACCCTGCAGGAAGCACTTAACCACAGGTGACGTGCACTCACCCGCGGGCACAGAGCAGTCCGCGTGAGGCGCGCACCTGCACGCGGGCCAGGATGAGCCCCATCAGCCCGCGCAAGCGCATTCAGAACTCATTTACTTGTAGCACGATGAGTGTGGGGATATAAACTCTTGATAACTTAAACTTCCTCCTTGAAGAGTTTTCCCCCCATAGGTGCTCTGTGGAAATATGTCTAAAATGAGATATATGCTTTCTTGCCTTCTGAATAAGGATGCTCCCAAACGTAATTTAATTGTGTTGTCATGAGGTGATAATGTCAGTGAGTCTAGACTTGGCAGTTTATAGTTTTGTCCACCAGCTTTAATCGTTCTTTCTTGGCGGGGGGGGGAGGGCATGCAGAGTGGAGCTGGGGAGGCTACTGGGACTCCCTGGATGTGCTCTAGCCTCTAACACCCTCCCTGCTTCTCAGGCGTCTCCAGGCAAGTCAGCGCGGGGCTAAGCCTGTTCCAGATGCGTGCAGTGAGAGTAAATGGGCCCTGGGGCACCTGGCCGGCCCAGTCGAAGAGCCTGCGATTTTTGACCTCCGGGTTGTGAGTTGGGGCAGCGTGTTCGGCATAGAGACCACTTGAAAAAATTAAATCATAAAATTTTTAAAAAAAGAGCAGACAGGCCCCAAGTGAGAAGTGCAGAGTTCTTCCCAAGGTACATCAGGAGGCGTATCACCAGCTCTTTCCACACCAGAGAGCTTTGTTTAGTTTTTCATTTCTTTCCTTATTATCTTCTGCATCCTGGAGGTTTGCCAATGGAGACAGTGGGCTGGTTTTAACCTCCCTCTCTTCCCTCCCATCCTCCCCTCACGCTGCTCTTGCTAACCTCCCTGGTCCTCCCCCAAAATGGGCCCTGCCCTGCCCGCAGCACCAGCACATGGCCGGGTCCTCCTCCGCTGGCCTTGGGACCCCTGTGACTGCATTAAGCAGCTCCCTGATTCACAGCTGAACTGTACCCTCTCACGTGGTCCTCTGGCCGCATGTTAGTTTAGATAGGTTAGTATATTTATTTATAATTTAATCAGTAAAAATAGTTGCATTTCCTTGTTACAGATCTGCTGTGTGGAAAAGTAAAAAGTAACTTTTATTATTTTCTATATGATTTCATCTTGACTTTGAGTCCCTATTCTCAATGAAAGTGGAAAGCTCTTGACCTTGCCAACAAAAGGAGTGTCTTCTTTACCAGCCTCTCGGAGGCCCTCTGCCCTTTGAGGTCTCTCCCTCCTTCCCTGCCCCTTTCCCAGGTTCCTTCTCCTCTTACTGCCTCCAGGCAAAGCGCCTCATCCCCAGGACGAGGAAAACTGCCCACTGGCAACGCAACCCCTCCAGTGTAGCCTGTCTCCCCAGATTCCTGCCTAGGTGCCTGCATAGGCTCTCCATCAAGTAGGCTGGTGTCACCTGTTATGGGGCAATGGAGGACATTCTTTTGCTGACACTGGTCGCTAATGACCATGGACCTCGAGTGGCCTCTGCAGTGAGAGCCCTGCGGCCTCCTTAAGTCAACCACAGATCATTTGGCCCCACAGCCTTGTTAGGATTTCCACCGCATCACTGGAGGTGGAAACTCTTGAGATGCTTATTCAACATCATTCTGGAATGTGCAGGACCTGGGAGCCCACCATTGGGCACCTCCAGCTGGAATGAGATCCTTCCCTTGGTGGCTCAGTCTCCCGGGGTATGCCCTGGTGAGCAGGGCACTGGTCCTGGCATTTTGAAGTTTCCGCAAACCCATCTGCTCACCTTGGAGTATGCCAAGTTGAAGCACAACACAAGGACAGTCAGCTTCTTTTCCTCTCCTGTCTCCCTCAGCTTTTCTACTCCATCCCAAATTCCTCCTGCCTACTCCCAAGTTAGCCCTCAGGGCTTGCAAACGTTCTGCTCTGAGAGTCTTGATAAAACTCATTTTTAGGGCGCCTGGGTGGCTCAGTCGGTTAAGCGACTGCCTTCGGCTCAGGTCATGATCCTGGAGTCCCGGGATCGAGTCCCGCATCGGGCTCCCTGCTCGGCGGGGAGTCTGCTTCTCCCTCTGACCCTCCTCCCTCTCATGCTCTCTGTCTCTCATTCTCTCTGTCTCAAATAAATAAATAAAATCTTTAAAAAAAAAAACCTCATTTTTATCTCTTAAAAGCCCAACTCCCAAACCTTCGACCTTGCCATGGAATTTTAAAGTCTAACTTTGAAATCCAAAGCTAAGCTTACACCACCTTCCCCATGGGAATAACAAATATCTGCCCCTATGCTCAGCCTCAGGGCTGCAGGGCCGCATGGAAGGAAGAAAAGACGACTCCACGAAAGATGCATGGGTTGATTCTTCAAGCAACCATGCCCTGCTCCCGACATCAGAAACGTCCACTGAAGGAATCAGATTGACATGGATTTGGATCTAGTTGTGTCACTTACAAACTTATTCTGCCATTAGCAAGGTATCTTGGTTTTCCAGGCCTCAGCTTACGCAGCTGGATGTAACGATAGTGCCCACCTATTGGGACTGTTGTCTGGACTTGGTAAGATGAGGCACACAGAAGTGCTCCTTGTGTTAGTATCAAGGCAGTGAGCACCACTACCAGCCTGAGGACTCGGGTTGCACCTGAGCTTCCCAAGGTACACACTCTTATTTCAGGATTCCAGTCAGGTGCCTTCCAGACTGCCCGAAGGCATGAAATTGGCCCATTTTAGATATTTTACAGATGTGATAAATGTGTGTCTCCATTATAAGTACAAACTTTTGTGGAATAAATTCCATGCTGCCATTTGGGCTTTATAATCAAATTTTTAAGACCCTGGCTTCACATTTGTTCAAGTCCAATCCTTTTGGATTTTTTCCTTTTGATATGATTATCCTTTTCCTTCCAGCCATTCATAAGCCACAGATTTATTGGGCCAGAATTTAGTTCTTCAATAGTGAAACCATGCTGTTCTCACTGTGGAGGAGCTCACAGCTTTGCAGTGGAGACAGTAATTTAAATCGACGAGTGATGTCATGTGATAGATGCCTCATGGAGTGGAGTGATACCACATAGGCTAAAAAGAAGGACTGGTCGATTCAACCCAACACATTGAAGTTTGGGTGCAGTGACAGCCATTCATCTGGAAGTAAAGAGCATATGAAATAATAAGGACAAAAGAATGGAGACATGAGAAAAGAGGTAGTTTGGAGAATTGTCAAAAGTTCTGTAGAATGAAGTATCCCATTAAGACCAAGATGGAGAAAACTGGCATTGAAATGAAGAAAAGTCTGTGGTACAACATATGTATAATTATCAATAGTACAGTTGATTTTAAGGTACAGAGGAAAAAAACTGTGAGATTAACTTTTTCAGAAGAAGAGCCTGATAACCATATGCAAGAGAATTAAAGCCAGAGAAACAAGTTGTAAACAATCTTATAATGGCTCAGTGAGTAAAAAATAACAATGATGAGGAAAAGAGAATGAGGAGGAAGGGACAAGACTGGAAGAGATTTAGTAGCAGAACATACACATCAGTTACAAGTGGGGAGTAGCAGAAGGAGGTAAGTCAAGGACCATGGGCTCCTGGCTTTGATCCCACAGTGAATGGAGGTGCAAAAAAAACAGAGGAGAAGCAGGTTTGGTGAGTATGCACATGTGTGCATGTGTATGCATGTAATTATGACCGTGTGCATGTGTGTGTGTGTGAGCACATGGCAGTTTGAGAGGGAGAGTGTAGGCTCTGTTTAAAGGTGTCCAGTTAAGCAATTTTTTTTAAGTTCAGAGTTGAGAATAAAGATGTACATTTGATTAGAACTCCAGAGCTGGATAAGATTACTGCATAAAGTAAGAAAAGAAAGAAAAAAGAAAAGAGGCTGGGAAAACATTTTAGAGTGTTCTGAAAAGAAATTCAATGTTCCAAGATCCTAACTGGAAAATTCCACAGGAACACCAGGATATGAGAGATACCAGACCACTCGGCAGAAATTTTCAAAGGAAACTTTTGAGACTCGCTTATATGACTCTTATGTCTCTTACCCAGATGGAGGTTATCAGAGTGTCTAGCAACTGATGATTTGGAAAGGATTTTGTTAGGATTTTTTCACAACCACATTTCCAGGGAAAAGGGTGGGGACTACTTGTCCCTTCATCTCAGAGTCAATGGGGAGGGACTTCATCAAGACCACTATAAAAAAAAAAAAAAAACACTGTTTCATTTTGTCTTTTAAGAAGAAATTGTGATGTTGGTCTAAGGAATGGATGGTGAAGTTTTCAAAACCTAATAGTGGAAAAAACCAAATGACCGATTAGAAAATGGGCAAAAGATAGGAGAAGACATTTTACTGAAGAGGACGTACAGATAGCAAGCAAGCGCATGAAAAGATGTGCAGCCGGCAGGGAGATCTCACTGCACACACGTTAGAAAGGCTTGCACAAACAACATCAACAGTAGTGAGGATGTGAAGAAACTGGATTGCTCAAAGATTGCAGGGGGGAACGTAAATTTGGCAGTTTCTCAAAAATCTAAAACTAGACTTCTTCCCCTATGACCCAGCAATGGCCCTCGTGGGCATTTACCCCCAGAGAAATGACAACTTACATGCACACAAAAATCTGTACATAAGTTTTCATAGCAGCTTCATTTCTAAGCCAAAAACTAGAAACAACCCAAAATGTCCCCGAAAGGGTGAATGGTTAAGTAGATGGTGGCCCATCCAGGCCATGGAATCCTACCTCACAGAAACCAGAACTGCTCTGGATACACACGCGTGGGTGGATTGCAAGGGAATCGTGCTGCAAGAAAAAGGCCAATGTCAAAGTAGTCATCCGGTATGATTCCCCGTATAAGCCATTTTGAAATGAGGAGACTGTAAAGATGCATAAAAGATTAGGGGCAGGTCATGTGCAAGGAGCTGAGCTGCAGTGGGAAGGGTCCCCTGGATGGGGACATTCTGCTCTCAGTTATGGTGCTGGTGACACGCATACAGAGACCTGGTAAAATTGTGCAGGACTGAACATCCCACACACCCACACACACACACGTGCGCGTGCAAGACGGTGGGACCCAGCGGGAACTGTCCAGGTCGCGGGGCTCCTCTGTAATTGCACAAGATGTGTCCTCGGGGGTAACTGAGCACAGGGCACAATGGAGTCTCTCTGTAGGATTTCTTACAACTGCACAATTATCTCAAAATTAAAAGTTTACAAGATAGGGGAGGGGGGTGGGAGGATGGGTTAGCCTGGTGGTGGGTATTGAGGAGGGCACGTTCTGCATGGAGCACTGGGTGTTATGCACAAACAATGAATCATGGAACACTTCATCTAAAACTAATGATGTAATGTATGGGGATTAACATAAGAATTAAAGAAAAAAAGTTTACAAGATAGAGCATTTTTTGAAGTTTGCAAATTAAAACCACAATCATTAAGCTATAATTGATTAAATAACTATGTGTTACAGGCTTTTATTATAAAATTCCATTTGGTGGATGAGTCATAAAGATTTTAACATAATGAAACCTAACAACTGTGTATTTCTATAAAACACAAAGCAGAGTTTTGACTAGGTTTAAGATTTTCAGGGAGGTAGAGAGAAATGTCAAAGTTGATAAAGGTACAAATACATGATTAAGTCTTTTTTGTAAGATAGAATGAAATTTTATATAGATACTTCTTAATATTTGACTATTAAGAATTGTCTACATTCTGCTTGATGTTTGATACAGTTGTGATTTGCATACAGTTTTTATTTTTTGTTGAAAATAAAAGCTAGATAAGTTCATAGTTTTACCAGTTCCAGCAAGAGCACTGCCTTGACGATGCCCATCGGCCTCTGGAGTCAAGGCCCTAATGAAGGGAAACACTAGAGAGGTCTGAAGGAAAGAAAGTAACTCTAAAAAAACCAAAGGTGAGTGATTAAGTGAAATACAATTATTAAGTGATTATAAAAATTATAAATTATAATAAAAACTATTAAAATATGATAAAGTGATGTCAGATTTCAAAAGTATATTTTGCTGTAGCCTGGATGATTTTTCATGTTAGAAAATCAAGAACTAGAACATCACCAAACATATTCCACCCAGCGTCCTTGGCACTTGGCATTCACTTCTCAGGTTGTGGTGAATCACACGGGTTACCAGGAAAGCGTCCTCTGAGGTCATGGTCTCAGGCCTCACGGTGAAGTACTGTGTGAACGCGGCCTTGCTTCCATCATGTTACATGGTTCCAAAATCTCCAGTAGCTTCAGTTTCTTGAAGAGCTTCCGATGTCCGCATCATCAACGTTTACTCCAGACCAGGAACCCTCCAGGAACTCAGTCAAAGCTTGGTATTTGGCGACAAAGGCTCTGAGTTTTCAAACCGCGTCTGCTGGACCGGGTGCGACGTTTGAGTCCCAGCAAGGTAGTCCCACTGCCCGGAGGGCCTGACCTCATCAGTGCAGTGATAGTCAGGCAGAGTCACTGCAGGGTGGACCTAAGCTAATGTGGTTCCTGGGAACTCTGAGTGTCCTGATGTGGGTGAAGCGTCTGGAGGGCAACAGTCTGGTCAATCTTCAGGAAGCCACCTGCTAGAGAAAGGACAGGCTGACAACAGGCTCTCCCAAAACAGGGTTCCGCTCCGTTTTGCTTTGTGTCCCTCACCATCACAGGAGTTGGGCTTTTACTAACAACCATGTGTATGCCTTATGCAAATCCCTTGGGAACATTTTTCTCCATTTATGGCTTCTCGTGGTGGTAATAGTCCCTTGCCGCACCCACTGCTGAGCCCAGGATCCTCTGCACTGATGATGTGTCCCGCCCGTCTTCCTCGCCCTTAGGCATGCAGGCACCAGCTCCTCCCACCATCAGACTGAGCTTGGTGGCGGTGAGCGTGTGGACCTCTGCACATCGAGGACGGCTGTAGGCAGATAGTACACTGGAAGTCTGAAGACACCTGTTCCAGGCAATGCGTCACAGGAAAAATGATAGCCTAACTTGGAGTAGCATCTGAGTGTCAGAAGCATGTGAAGCAATTAATTGTCTTCTTTTGTGTGTGTGCCATAAATCAACCCAATCCTCAAAAACCATGCTCTGCAAAATACCGCATTCACACCTTCCCATCTGATGAGCAGCAAGGCCGGTAGTTATGAAAGTCTGACAACCACACTGAAGATTAAAGGGTGTTTGTAGGGCGCCTGGGTGGCTCAGTTGGTTAAGCGACTGCCTTCGGCTCAGGTCATGATCCTGGAGTCCCGGGATCGAGTCCCGCATCGGGCTCCCTGCTCGGTGGGGAGTCTGCTTCTCCCTCTCCCACTCCCCGTTTGTGTTCCCTCTCTCACTGTGTCTCTCTCTGTCAAATAAGTAAATAAAATCTTTAAAAAAGGGCGCCTGGGTGGCTCAGTCGGTTAAGCGACTGCCTTCGGCTCAGGTCATGATCCTGGAGTCCCGGGATCGAGTCCCACATCGGGCTCCCTGCTCAGCAGGACGCCTGCTTCTCCCTCTCCCACTCCCCGTTTGTGTTCCCTCTCTCGCTGTGTCTTTCTCTGTCAAATAAATAAATAAAATCTTAAAAAAAAAAAAGGGGTGTTTGTATTTCGTTCAACTTAAAACAATAGCTAGTATCTGTTCAGAATGAACAGATTTCTCTGAAATGCTTCTGCCCCTCAGTGGGGACTTTTTTTCCCCAATAAATGACTAGTCTGTGCATGAAGTCAGCTTGCAGGCCGTCCGTGTTCCAAGGGGCAACGACAGGGAAATGGGTTTACCGTGGTCCAGGTGGCTCCCAGTACCCTGTGACAGTGGTCCTGACCTGGGGCCAGCATGCCGGCACGAAGTCCCTGGCCTGCCTCCTTCATGGGTGGCCTCCCAGAACAAAGCTTGTGGTGGATATTTTATGCAAAACAAATTCAACAAACCAGTCGTGTTTGCAATTAACTCAAATTGTGAATTTGAAATTAATGCTTCTGCTCTTTTTTTCACTAGTCTGCACATGGGAAATCAAGACCTACAACTTACTATAAGCAAAGAAAAACTGTGACATCATTAAAAACAATTACTAGAAGATCCATTTACTATTTGAAAAGCTAATATTAACTTACCATGCTATTTTTGCTTCAAAATGGTTGAGCATTTAGTGAACAGTAATAGATGTCATGACAATAATATGGGAATAGAAATACATCAAACTAAATTTTAGTTATTTGGAGCCACACGTATCATTTGTTAACTGCCTAACCCCTCACCTCTCTCTGTCCATCCTCTCTCTCTGTCCATCCCCATGCCGACCGTCCCCATTCTGCAGCCCACTTTGACCGTGCTTATCAACAGCGTTCTGCGTGAAGGACAGACAGAAGCACAGAATGGAGAAGAATCCCATCACCTTGCTAGCCATGCCCGGGAAGACTGTGTGAAGGAAAAGATTGTCGTTGTGGCAGAAAGGGTGTTTGGGGTACTCTTGAGATTTTCATTTTCATGCTTCCAAAGCCACAGACAGTCTAGGTTCCTAACCAGTGGTGTTTACCTACCAGAGATGGGACTTCTACTGTCGTTTTCATGAGGCGTTCTCCAAAATTTAGCTACAGTGGCTACTGGAAATCATGCATTTTTTAGAACAAATGATGTTTGCTCGTGTTGGGGAGAGATTGCGAGCATGTGCTGTAACTTCCCTGGCAAGCAGCCCAGCGAGGGGCATGCACCTGTTCAGGGAGGGGGGTACCCTGCCAGGAAAACCCTTCAACAGGTGAATAGGCAGAGGTGTCACCGATGGGAGCCTGGCTCTGGGGAAGGGGTTCTGCTCTGTCGCTGACTAGCTTAGGCAAATCACTCACCCCCTTTAGCCAGTTTCCTTATCGGCAAAGAGGGTCTGACGTCTTTTCTTGCATATTTGCAGCAAGCAATGAATAAGCTCTTGCATGTGGGGCACTGAGCAAGCCCCTCGAATTCAGTCATTTTAGCTAGTATCCTCCCCTGAAATAATTTCCAACTAGACTTTAAAACACGGCTTCTAGGAAATTGAAAAGGAATGCTCAGTGAGAGCTGAATGGTGGGTCCTCCGTGTTCCCTTCAACCCAAAGATGAGGTGGCAGCTAGTGGGCAAAGCAGAGGAGAGCCGGTGCAGAGGATGAGTCTGTGAAGGAGGCACGCTGGTGGTGGCCGGCTCTCCTCTGCTTTTCGGGTCCCCGCAGGAAGTTACCACCAGCATATGCCACCTCCACAGACTCATCCGCTGCACCTGCTCCAGTTTTAATCCCTGGTCAGGTGCAAGTATTCCTAAATGGGAGTTGTGCAGACCACAGGTCAGAGCAACTCTAGTAGACCCAGATTCTTGCCCCCGCTAGTTGGGGGAACTCACACTAACTCCTTAATCTCAGTGACCCCATTCTTCATGTAGCAAAATTTATAAAATGTCCTTGTGGAGTGTGACTCTCATTTAAAAATATGCATAAAATGTGAAGATCTAAACGATAATTTGGTGCTCTACAAATGCTCCATTCTTCTACCCCCCGCTAACCACGCCCAGAAGGGGAGAGCTAGGGAAGAGTAAGCCCTGTCGGTCACACCACAGAAAGCCTGTCTGCTTTGAGCAAACTTGCAGAATATTGGCTCCCAAAATGCCCACGTCGTAATCCCTAAACCTGCGAAAGGCGAGGGGGATTACGGCTGCAGATGGAATTAAGCATGCTAATCAAATGACCTTTAAATAGGAGATTATCCTGGATTATCAGGGTGGGTGGTCAACATAGTAGCAAGGGTCCCTTGGTGTGAAGAGGAAGGAAGGAGGGACTCAGTCGGAGAGATGCCGAGTAAGAAGCGACCCGCCATTGCTGGTTGTGAGGATGGAGGGGCACCAGGTGAGGACGGGGGCGCCGCCCAGAGCCGGGAGCTGAGGAGCGGATCTGCCCGGGAGCATCCAGAAGGAACCAGCTGCAGACACCCTCACTGTGACCTGGGACCCCCCGCAGACCTCTGAACTATAGCTGTGTGAAGCCGTGAGCTCGCACGGCGGTAGGCCACGGACATGGTGCAATCTGCCACAGCAGACCCAGGAGGCTCGCAGGGCAGGAGAGCAGACCTTGTAGACAGACTTCGAGGGAGGTGCCTTGTTGCTTTGGCTGAAGCTCTGCCCCCTCTTCATGCCATTTCAAAGACCCCCAAACAGGCACCTGTGAGGATGCTCAGCAAGCGGCTTGCTTCTGGAGAAGACGTGAGGACTCGCGGGCTCTGAGGGATGATAGGGAGCAGGGCTGGGAGCAGCACGGAGAGGTGGGGAGAGGGGCAGGGGCCTTGGCATCCCCCGTTGGCGCACCCCACAGCACGAGGCCCAGAGCTCAGGGCCCAGCAACAGAAGTGCTCTGGGTCACTGCCACGGAGCAGCCGGGATGGCACGTCTGTGTCTGACTGAGGCGTTACCCCTGCCCTCTGTCCTGAGCTCCCCCCGCCCTGTCCCTGCACCGTGGACAGTGCTTGCTGAGCAGAAGAGGCTTCGTGGGCTCTCCCTCTGCCAGCGCACCTGTGGGTCGTGCAAGCCATACGGCTCGGCGGACACATGCGTGTGGTCTGTGCTCCACGGCAGCCCAGGAAGCCGTGGGATGACCAGAGACCCCGTGGCACGCAAGCTTGGGATAACGCCATGCTAGACGCATCGAATTTATGATCAGCTAGTTGTTAGAAGTTCAACTTCATTGGGAAGAAGCATGGGCAGTTCAGTGGAAAACACAGTGTCAGCCGCCCAGCGGGGCAGCTCCTGAGCCTCTCGTCCCGGTGGCCCCAGCAGCTGGTGGATTCCAGGCAGCAGGTGCAGGAGGCCCAGGAGGAGGCGGGAGCGGAGGGGAGGAGGCGGAGCTGAGGAAGGAAGACAAGGCCACAGTGAAACCCAGAAGGACCAGGACAAGACAGGGAGGCGACTCAGAAGGGGGGAGGGGGACCATGAAACTTGTCAACTGCCACAGAAATCTCTATTTGCATAGTATCTTAGGCAGAAATTACCTGTTTTAAATGCACAAAATTGCACGAAATTGTACCATATTCGTGGAAAATTGAAGAGTAGAAACACAGAAACGCCCATGCTTTCTCTTCCCACTGTCTGTCTGACGAGCCACTTGTCTCTGCCCAGTGCCGACACAGGGCTCTTCACCACTGTGGCCAGGATCCCTTGTGCAAATTGTTTTCTTTTCTGCCTTTAGGTCACTTGGTGACTGGCTGAGCGGCAGGAGGGGACAGAGGCTGTGAGCACAGACATGGCCCCAGGCCACGACGGCCGAGGGGACAGCAGGCTGCCGGGGAGCCGGGCTCCGGGGCTGGACGTGGGCTTCGGGCAGGCTGCGCAGGCTCTGTCCGCCGGGTTCCCAGCCAGTGGCCAGTCCTCAGAGTTCTGTGGCCGCCCACGCTTGGGCCACTTCACAGCCGGGCATCTGAGGGAGAGAGCGGGGACGGCGCTGAGGACAGAGCCCACAGCCTAGAACAGCTCCGTGGAACTCAGACCACTCTTTCTGGCTGCCCACAAAGGACACCCACGAGATTTCTGGGGATATCGGGTTATTCTAGCAACAAGGTAGCTGCGTCCATGCAGGCCGGTCAGTTCACTCCAACACCCAGTTGTTTCACGGCCACGGCCTGCCCAGAATGGTGCACGCAGAGGCAGAGCCCAAGTGCTCAGAGATCACCTCCCAGCTACCAAGGAGAAAGTGGAAGGCCGCTTCCTGGATAATTACTGTCTCTGTTGGGTGGTGTAGACTCTACCTCAGGAGAGTAAAACTCTACACAAACACAGATGTTCATTTGACTGTCTGCAACAGCGTGTCCCAGATGACATGCTGATTCTCAGCATCCCCGGTGCGGGGGGCCAGGGGAGGGGAGGCAGCAGCCAGCCCTGTCAGGACCACGGTGTCCCAGATGCCCGAAGTTTCTGTGCCTCGCACTGCAGAGCCCGGCCAGGAAACGGTGACCTTCTGACGCTGGAAGGTTATCTAGCTGCAGTGCCCACCGGCGAGTTAAGGGACGCCATGCGTCCGAACGTCGGCAACAGCGCGGCCTTGTCTGCGCCATCCCCAGCCAGCAGCCCCGGGACTCAGCTCCACTCCCCAGGAAGCCAGCTCTGCAGGCGACACTCGGGGGCAGGCTTAACTCGGGCTCCAGGGCCCACGTGGGGGGCGCAACTTTGCAATGGCCGGAGGCACGGCCAGGCCACGGCAGCGACCACCGAGACACTGTAACAATTGTAACCATGTACGGAGCTAATTTTAGAGTCCTTGGAATCAAGGCCGAGTCACGGGCTGGATCTGTCTCACTCGGCCTTGAGAGCCAACTTCGGGAGAGAGTCCTGCTCCGGCTGTTGGACACGATGAATTTCAAGTAACAGGAACATCAAAGAGAGCGCTTTAGGAGGCTCTTTCCTCCGTGCAAACGGGTAATAATCCCCAAACTGAAGTAATCCATGAAAACGTGCTTTCTAAACCTAAGGAACACCCACAGATGTCCTGCAGATAGTTGATGCTCGGTAAACATTGCCATTCCGGACCCAGGCTTTATCCCCCTTCCATACATAACTCTTATTTTATATCTAAGTTAGGATGTTTTCTCTTTGTGGTTCCAAGTCTGGACGTGTAATTCAGAGAGGGCGTGAACAAGAGGTTCTTATCACTTAACATCCGTCGCCGATTTCTTTTCAGCAAAGAATTTGCTGTGATTTGTTTCACGAGGATTTTGCCCAATACCTGAAAGTCCATAACGAGAGATGAGCATTCGGCTCCGTTTTCACCGTCATGAAAGAAGTCCACGGCATCCAGGAAGAACCGGTTCCGTGGCGGAAGCTTCCTTATGTGCCGACCAAGCGGCTTTCGGTTCCTGTTCATTTTCAAACCGCTCTTCGGAGTGTCCTCCGTCTCCTGCTGGCTTCTGCTCAGCTCTGCACGTGTTCCTCATCTGCCTTTCCTGTCCACCTGCCAAGATCATCTCTTTCGAGACCCCGTTCATGTCTCACTCCCCCTGGTTCACCTTCCCCACTGGGGCCACTGTCTCGTGCACACGCAGCGACGCCTCCGCACTCAGTTGGCCCCAGGGTGTCCCTCCACAGACTCTCCTGAGCTTCCCTGGCGCAGGTGGACCCCCTGCCTCCAGCACCACCTGGAGCTTTGTGCCCTGTTTGTTTTAAGGCCAGCCCCCCAGAGGAGGCACAGAGAAAGAAGCAGGAGCTGGGTAGAAGAAAAGCTTCGCTGCCTTTACCTGATGGGCTCCGTGGGAGCAGGGGCGACTCGGTGGAAATAGGAGGATGACTCTTGCTGTCCACCACAGATGACAGCTCGGACTTCAGTTCCATAACTGAATGCCAAGGGTGAGAGCAGCTGGAACTGGACCCAGGGCTCACAGAAGAAGAGGCCGAGGGGCGAGCAAGAACAAAATGGGCGAGTGCAGGCCGTTCTAGCAAACAGATGACATGCCTTGGACGGTCAATCGGATGGATGAGTAATCTGACAAAGTCACACAATGGTAGAGGGGAAGCTGCAAGGTGCATGGAGAGACAGCGATAGAACAGAAGCTGACTCGGCGGGAACCGGGTCACCCTGGGGTCCCTCCCTGAGCCGCGTGGCCTGGAGACAGTGAGGACCCCCAGGCAGTGGGCACACTGTGAAGGAAGACAGAACGCCTGCCCCTGACAGAACCGCTCTTCCTGCCTCATTTTCCAAGCTGACCAATCCCCCCTTAATTAGACAGTCTTTCCTAAACTACGCGAATGCCTTCAATCTGCTTACAGCTCAGTTTTGCTCACTTGGGAGCCATCCCGTTTCTTTAAGCTGTCTTTGCAAATCTTGGATCTGATGATCAATTATGAATCAATGTGCACATTTAAATTCAAAAGGCAATGTTGTTCTCCCGATTTTCAAGATCTTAAGAGACACCTCATTGTCATGACAGAGGACTAAGAATGAAACACAAATTCAAAAGCAGGAGGCAGGATATGGGGAATGTTGTCCCTGGCACATAAGCCAAGGAGGACGGAGTACAGAGGACGCAGTCTGTCCCACCGCACAGGACAGGTGACGCTTTTGCTGAGCTCTGAAAGGCAAGTCCGTTTTCTCTGAGAGAGAGACGTTCTACTCAAGATGAGCAGCACGAAGATGCAGAGCGGACCCAGCTCACAGAAGCAGGAGGAAGATAGTCGGGGGAAGGTTACTGGGGGATCCTCCATTCTCCCAGCCCCTGAGAGGTGTGGGAGGTTTCTAAACCGAGGAGATGCACAGCCAAGAGATAGGACTCGAGAAGCCCAGAGAGAAGGCAACCAGCACCCCCTCAGAGGTCACACAGCATTGCTAGCCCCACACACGAGAGGCTGGAAGAGGAAGTTCTTACAAAATGGCAGAATTTCCAGTGCTCAGGTGTTGAGGGTGAAGACACGAGGAGGGTTGAAATAGCCTCTCCATGGCCCTGCTCCTGCTGAGACAGTCACTCGGCCACTCGACAATCTTCTGTCTATGGACCCGGCCCTTGCTTGGCTGGTAGCGTACCGGGGGACGCAGGCGTGAAAGCAAATCCTGCAGCAAAACATGCAAACCCAGCCGATGGCAGGTGCGAGGAGTGGCTGGGAGGGAAGCCATCCAGCCGCAGGGACCAAGGGGCCTCCTGGAGTGGCTGGGCCAGCTCCAGCCAGAGGAGCCTTGGAGGCCAGTGTCGCCTACACCTCCTCACCTGGGTTATTTTATCAAGGTGTGTGCCTGGGCCCTGTCTAGACTCGCAGGTTCAGAGACCCTGGAAGCTGTACTTTGATGTTTAGCAGGCACTTCTGGAGACTAATTGTCAAGGGCTGGGAGGAAACACTGGGGAGTGGGGAGGTGTATGTCAGTGTGTGAGAGAGTTGTGAGGGTGTGAGTCTGCATGTGTCTACCAAACTCCATCAAACCCCGCCAAACCTCACCAAATCCCACCAAACCTCACCAAACCTCACCAAACCCTACCAAACTCCATCAAATGCCATCAAATCTCACCAAACCTCACCAAACCCCACCAAACCTCACCAAATCCCACCAAACTCCACCAAACCCCACCAGACCCCACCAGACCCCATCAAACCTCACCACACCCCTACCCACCAAATCCCAGCACCGGGACCAAGCACTCCTTTCTCAGCCTTTCTTATGGGGCAGTAAAATCCCTTTTGAATACATGAATTAAAAGACCCCTTGTATTAGTCTTAGAAATGAGACCGCTCTGTTACAAGGCCTTTCTCTCTTGAGAAGGGGTTGGGGTTCAAATTGTTTGTGACACGGTAGCTAGTGAGACACCAAGAGCCGGAGGAAGAAGGTGAAGAAGAGCACTGACCGGGGACCTGCTGCGGCTACTACTCAGGTTAACGCTCTCGTGGTGACATGCTCTTAGGTCTCCTGAAATAAAGCCATAACCTAAGGTAGACTCCAGGTCTGACAACGTATGTGGGAAAATATGCACGGGAATGAGGGTAAAAAAGTAATTTCAAACATTAAGATTTCCTAAAAGTGAGTGGATTTTAAAAATACATCAAAATGAAACCAAACACCTGAATTGGAGCGCAAGTGCGGCTATTTGTCTTCAGGAAGTACCTGCGGGGGCGGCGGGGGGGGCGCCCAGCACCTGCCGGTTAGCCGCTCTGCTCTCCAATTTACCCCAGCGGGCCCAGGCCGCTCACACTGAGGGAAATTTCATGTTACAAAGACGGATGGAAATGAAGAGCCGCGTAATTATTAGCTTTGTTACGAGCAGATCAATCATGTGCGAGCGAGGTTCCCCGTCAGGTGTGGACGCTCCTGTTCTGGTGGGTGGGCCGCGGCTTGCGCGGGCGCCCGGCCCCAGTGGGGCTGTTGGCAGCGTTCACAGGCACCCCGTGTCATAGGGATGCGTGTCATTGCGACAGATGACTAAATGTGGTATCTTCCCCGGAGCAGCGGCGGTCTCGTGGCGGGAGACCACGCCCGCCTCCCCGGCCCCGAGGCCCCCGGCTGGGCCCCCTTCCCCCGACAAGCCGGGGTGGAGGCAGTAGCCTGAGCAGAGGGCTGTGCTGGGTAACTGCCACACGGGAGCTCCTACCCGGGGCCGCGGGCCAGACCCCCGTCCCTGGCTCGCAGCTTTGGGGAAGGGAGCCCTTCCCAGGTCTGCACTGTCTGCAGCGAAGGTCTGCTCGGACACACGGTGCGGGGGGCCCAGGGCCTCAGCTTCCCGCCTCGCAGCACAAAGGGAGAACTCGGGCTTCCGGAAGGGGATTGCAGCTCTCCCGGGCGGTCCCGCTGTCTTCACGGACTTCAGGGCCAGCGGCAAGCCCTGCCCCGCGCGCCGCGCCCAGGGGCCTTCCATCGCACACCCCACCCTCGCTCCCTGCCCCCTTCTCAAGCAGGCAGACCCAGGCCTCCACGCTGAGTGGCACGTGTGACCAGCTCCCTCCACAGCATCACGATGCCCGCAGTGCCTGGAATGTGCCGGCATGCTGCAAACTCCCTCCAAACACAGCACTTCCCGCCGGGGCCTCCCGCAGTGCCGAAGCTGGGGGGCTCCCTGCGGATGGAGAAGGTGGTCCGCAGGACACGTCCGGCCACAGCCGTGGCTTCCGTGAGGCCCGTCCCTGCAGCGTCTGCCACCAGCCCACGTGCTGCCATCGGCGGGGAGCCTCGAGGGGCAGGAGTCATCCCCGCCCCTGGGCCGTTGTGCCCCTGAACCAGGCCTGACCCGGATCGGGTTACAGACGAGGGTCACGGCCTTGAGCCCCCAGGCCCCGCGGCATTTGAACCGATCCCATCCGCCTGCAGACTTGACTCCCGCTGAGTGACAGGAGCCCGAGGGACGATTGGCTCACAGGAGACAGCCCCAGGCTGCCCTCAGAAAGGGGGAAACCCACGAGTTTGCCTTGGCCCTGCAATCAGAGAGGCCCGTCAAGGGGACCCAGGAGCAGAGAGGTTCTTTCGTGTCAAGTGGATCCCTCGCAGGACCCAAATGGCTCAAGGGAAAATACACCCGAATGTGGCTCGAAGGCCAGGAACGACCCGTGGACATCTTCCCCTCCCTACCTCTCGAAAGCAGCTTCTAAACACAAGCCAGCGTGTGACGTTGATTGTTCCTTTATAATTGTATAAATCAGTCCCCAAAAGGCTATTTTCACTGAATTCAGAGCGTTTTCAAATAACTGCTTAAAATTTATCATGTTGTATAAAGCCCCGCATCCAGTCACATAATTCCTAGTGAAAAATAATCTAAAATTTTTGCTAAACCTATAATTTAAAAACTCACAATGAACTAAACTTCCACCCAAATGCCATGTATCAAGCAACAAAAGCTTATGGAAACATCCGAATATTCATGATCCAAATATTCATGCAAGCCTCAGAATTGTTTTGACAAATTGCATACACAGTGAGAATGTTTTTGGCAATAGTGCAAATCAACCACATACATGGCTTTATGTGAGCAGACCCAGTTTGCTCTGGTTACAGTCTCATACGCAGGATGCATGATTACAAACAGCAGAGACACCTGTGACCTGGTTCAAAATCTCACCTCTACCCTTTATACCCATCATGACAATTTTGTAAAAACAGTGTGCTTTGAGAATAAAAACCCGAGTGTGTCTCAACCTCAAAAGGAAAGATTCCAAGAACAGGTCGAGATTAATTTTTTTCCCACTAAAAAGTGGGCAATTCTTAAATACTTCAAGAACTAGCTAAAGACCCAGATCCTGTTTGGATTGCTCTTACAGGGGGCCAATAGTAAGCCCATATTATTAAAAAAAAATGTCGTGAGTTCAGTAACTGACGGAGTTTTGAGGTGTTCATCAATGCTCCTGCCAGAGTTTACAGCTGTCGAGAACAGTCTGATGCAGCTCTAATTTCTAATTATGACTTAGCGGGAATGGAGGAGGTTGTCAATTTTACTCATCCCGCGGTGAGAAACAAAATGATTCTACTTTCTGCTGCCAACGAAATCATCCTATTCTTCAGCGAGGCTAAGAATAATCATCTAAATAACGAAAATCAACAGGAGTGATTAACATTTTGGGAATGGTTAGTCTTTTCTAGAAGATGCACTCATGGAGCTGGAAGGAAGCTCTGAGGTTTTCAGAAAAGTGTTCTGAACTTCTCATGGGGTGGCTCTTCCCGCCTCCTCGGAACTGTGTTGGGCGCAGAGATGAAGCAGGCTACCCAGTCGTGCGTGCCCTGATCTGACAGCACACACGTGCTAGGAGGCTTCTCGTCCCCTCTCCCAGCGGACAGCTGTGCAGATGGACACATCAGACCCTCACTCGGTGACCACCACGTCAGGCCATGGTGGCTGTAGTGGGGCAGAAGGGGTTTGTAAAGAAAAGCGGAACCAGGACAGGCTGCTGGAGCTGGCTGTGGACTCACATTTCCTTTAAAATAGAAGAGAAGGGGAACCTGATGGCTCAGTCACTTAAGTGTCTGACTTGAGCCCAGGTCACAATCTTGGGGTCCTGGGATCCAGCCCCCTGCTCCGTGGGGAGTCTGCTTCTCCCTCTCCCTCTGCTCTTCCCCCTGCTTACGCTCTCTCTCTCTCAAATAAATAAATAAAATCTTAAGAAATAAAGTAAAGTAGAAGAAAACCAGTCAGTGACTTAGAAAGGCAGCTCCCAAAGTGGACTGGGTCCACCCCGGACCTGGCCACTGCCGCTTCCTTCCTCATTTGTCCCGCACATAGTGCTTGACAGGTGGGCGGGGTGTGCAGAGACCACCTGTGTGGCTTCCACCTCCGACTGGCTGGGCGGTGAGCATCAGCCCCAGAGACCAGGGATCAGGTGTCAGAGGAAGAGACATTCTAATAACTCAGTGTTGCTCCCTGAATGGAAAGGAGTATTCACACTGGGGTGGATGAAGCAGATTAAATATTCATGCTGAGAACATCTCTGAGGGGCTCTTGATGGTGCAAACACCAGGCTCTTGGTGAACACGTCTTATCCCAGATCCCTAATCTCCTCGGCTCAGCAGGAGGACAGGTGTGTCTTCTCAAGAAGGATAGAGAGGAGGTGGTGCAGCCACCATGGAGGGACTTTTTCAATGAGCCGTCTCTCAAGGGAGCAGACGGTTCTTCCAGGAACGGGTTTTGCTTGCAGGAACCTGGCCCCACTGCCCCCAGACCCCCGCTCGCCAGACCCAAGACACAGACGTGGCCCAGGGAGCAATCGATGAAATTCCTGTGCTCTCATCAGACACACAAGCCAACACACTCATTTTTCTTTAAGATGAAAAAAAAAAATCCAACAGTTATGAATTTTCTCAAATTAGCAATTTATATAAGAAAGATCTGAAGAGAATCTATCAGAATGTCATGAAAGTCATCCAAAGATTTATGATGGTATATGGAGCCTCATTCTTGCAAGTGAAGACAGCGTCTGCTCGTCTCAATTTTGCAGCATTCACTATGAATGGCAGACTCACCGTACCTGTAAGACACCTGAAATGTGCCTTATTTGCACGGTCATAAGCACTCATGACGATATGTGGTAAATTTGCAGTGAGACCTAAAACACAGGCTTCCTACTCATGAGTGACTCCCTACACCCTCTTCATGCCCAACAAACCATTTGAAAATGTATTCCTTGTGTAGCTTTCAGGAATTGGTTAATTTGGGCCTTTTAACACAAGGGTATCAGGTTACGCTAAAGCATGACCTTACTCCGCATGAGGTATCATAAACGTCGTACAAAAGAGCTCCATTCACAAGGATGTTGGTGGGGTAGTTGATCCAGATAATCAGAGTTTACTTAAAAGTGAGTGAACACAGAATCCATTCTCTTAGCCATTTATTCTAAAATTAGAGTCTTTCGACCGCTTAATACAAGAGGCCACACAGCATGGTCAGGTAGTAAAAGTAACAACCCAACAAGAGGATAAATAAACAAAGGAAGCATTAGGGAGGAAAGATTAATAGGATAATCTAAAGCGTTATGTGGTTGGAGCACATTATGAGGAATTATTTAAGTCATAACTTCCACCTGGGCTATGTCTCGCCACAGTGAAAATTCTCCATACAATTAAAGCACAAGGATGCAGGTCTATTATTCTCGCTATAAGGTTTACCTAGAATGCAGTAGCTTGCATTTGGGCTGGACCTCATGTGCATGGACATCTGAAGTTAAGAAAAACATTTGTCTTTCAGGTAATCAGTGCCCAAAGTCCCAAACCATAAGAAGATTGGTAAATGAAAATGCTAATGTTTTTGTCATTTGCGATGGAAGTAATAAGTAACAGTTGCAGACGTTGATACATAATCATTCTCACCGAATCTGCTTTAGCATAAACCTGGGAGCACAGGAGGTTAGCGTGAGAAATGCACCTACTCAGGCTGAACTTGCCGGTTTGAATCTGAGCCAGACCAGCTCCACAGGTCTGTGTGGGGGCCTGACCGTTTCTCCCTTGTGGGCTGGGTCCCAGCAAAGCAAACAGCTCAAGGAAGTAAGTCACAGACCAAGTGGTACCTGCATTCTGCCACTCACCAATGAAGAACGGGACATCCAGACGACCGAAAGCCCGGGTGCAGCTGGACCCAGGGTTCAGGGTCCTCAGGACGGGGTCTCTGCAGGTCTGATTCTGGCTTCCGTTGTGTCCTCTCCTCCGTGGGCAGTGCTCTCCCATTCCGGGGAGGCTCGCATTTCATCAGCTTAGCAACGTAAGCAGAAAGCGTGCCTGTTCCCGAAAGGTTTTGACAAAGCCCGGGCTGGCTGGCTTGCTTGGGCCGCGCCATGTGGCCTCTGGCCCTCCTCTGAACCAATCCCTCACATTCACAGCCCAGGCTGGGTCCCCGGCTCCCTCCTGGAGCCGGGACAGTGGGGTCAGCCAAAAGCCACATAGACTCTGACATCAGTAGAATGGCCGCACAGGCACCCCCAAAATTTCTCTCACCCATAAAAGCAGTGAGAAAACTGGCAAAAGTTGTCAGAACCAGCTCTTTGAGACTCTGGGAATTAAGCAAAGGTTTGCAGCAACAGGAGACATTTATTCAGGGGAAACTGCTGTATCTCAGTAAGAACAGAGAGCCCGGTGGCATTTTAACTGACCCTATCCCCATCCTCCCCCTCCAGCTCCACAGCCTGCAGTCATGGTGGGAAACAGCATGGGGTGCAGCCCCCTCAAAGCCTCCTTCCCAGAGAACTACTGTTGTCTGACCTGTCTGGTAGTTGCCCCACTTGGGAGACTGTCTTTGTGTGACCTGACTCATCGCTTGCCCAGTGGGAACACCTTCTCCCCTGGGGGTGTCTGTGTGGCTTCTGTTTGTAGCATTTTCCCTCCCCTATCTGATCTAAAAGGTAACTGTATAAAGCAGTGATCAGAAATGTGCTGGTAGGCACACTGCATAAAGACATGCTTTGTGTGAAAAAGGAAAGGTGAAAGAAGGGGAAGGAATGGAGTTATCCAGGAGCAAAGTTTTTGAATACAACTGAAACTAAATCAGTATCTTAAGGTTTTTATTTTTGTTCCTATATTCCTATTTTGCTGCCTGTTTGGGGGCCAAATATTTTCTTGTGTATCATTTTAATTTCCTTCCCTTTAAAAAAAATTTTAGTTATTTTCTTATTGGCTGCCTTAGGGATTATAATTCACATCTTAACTGATAAAAAATCTAGTTCAAGTTAATAACCAAGTTAATTTTAATCATAAATAAATTAAGTTGGTATTAACCTAAGCTAGACAAGACACATAGAAAATGAATTGTAAAATGGAATGCATAAATCCAACCTTATCAGTAACTGAATTAAATGTAAATGGGTAAAGGACTCCAATGAAAAGGCAGAGACTAGCAGGAAGGACTTAAAAAAATAAAAACAGGATCCAGCTGTATGCTGTCTATAAGAGACACACTTTAGGGCGCCTGGGTGGCTCAGTTGGTTAAGCGACTGCCTTCGGCTCAGGTCATGATCCTGGAGTCCCGGGATCGAGTGCCGCATCGGTCCCACTGCTCGGCTGGGAGTCTGCTTCTCCCTCTGACCCTCCTCCCTCTCATGCTCTCTGTCTCTCATTCTCTCTCTCTCAAATAAATAAATAAAATCTTTAAAAAAAAAAGAGACACACTTTAGATCAAAGATACAGATAAATTGAAAGTAAACAGGACGGGAAGAAAGATGTACCATGCAGATGTTAAACAGAAACGAAAGCTGGAGTAGCTCTACAAATATCAGACAAAATAGACTCCAGGATAAGTATCGTTACTAGAGACAAAGAAAGAGATCCTACAATAATAAAAATGTCAATCTATAAAGAAGACATAAAGATTATAAACATATATGCACCTAACAATAGGACCCCAAAATATGTGAGGCAAAGACTGACGGAATTGAAGGGAGAAATGGACAATTAAGCACTAGCAGTCAGAGGTTTCAACGCCTAGCCTTCAGTGGTGTGTGTAACAACCAGACAGAGACTGACGAGGAAATGGGAGACCTGAACAACACTGTGAACTGACCAGACCCCACACATGCACAGAACATACCACCCCAAAACAGCAGAGTACACATCCTCCCACGTGCATTTGGAATGTCTTCCCAGACAGACCAAATGTCAGGCCATGAAACAGGTCTCACCTAATCTAAAAGTATTGAAACCATATAAAACATGTTCCCTGAGCACAATGGAATAAAATCAAAAACAGGAGATTTGGGAAATTTTCAATACAAGGAAGTGAAACAACACATTCCTAAATAACCAATGGATCAAAGAAGAAACCAGAATGGAAACCAGAAAATACTTCAAGATGAATGAAAATGAAAACACCACCAACAGAACTTACGGAAGGCAAAAAATGCTATGGCCAGAAATGTGCAGAAATGTGCAAATGCAACATAAAATATCTCAAAACAACAATTTAGTTGTTCATGTTGAGAAACTATAAAAGAAGAATAAAGTAAACCCAAAGCAAACAGAGGGAAGGAAATAATAAAGACAAGAAGGGCGATAAATGAAATAGAGAATAGAATGACAATAAAAAAACCAAAGTCAACTTTTAAAAAAGCTAATTCTTTGAAAAGGTCAAGAAAATTGACAAATCTTTAGAAAAGGGGCTGAGAAAATAGAGATGACTTGAATCACTAAATTTGGGAATGAAAGAGGAAACAGCACTGCCTGCCTTACAGAAACACACAGGATTGAAGGAACCCTCTAAACAGCCACACGCCAAAAACTTAGATGACCCACATGGAATGATTAATTCCTAGAGGTACAAAGGATGCCAGAAGAAGTTGAAAATCTCAACGGAGCTCTAATAAATACAGAGATTGAACTGATAACAATAATAAACTCTCTGCAGAGAAAAGCCCCAGTTCAGATGGCTTCACTGGTGGAGTTTAGTGAATGTCTACAGAATTAACACCAGTCATTTACAAACAGCACAGAAGAGGAGGTAATGCTCAACTCATTCTAGGGGACCAGCATTACCCTGGTCCCAAAACCAACGACATCGTGAGAAAGAAGACCACAGACCAATCAACATCCATTATGAATACAGATGGGTCACCCAAAGAAAATTACTGCCCAACTAAATCCTGCAACATGGAAACATTAAACCTCAAGCAGGATTTATCCCAGGAATGCAAGGTTGGTTCAACATATGAAAATCAATCAAAGTAATTCCCCATATTATAAAGGACAAAACCACATGATCATCTTAATAGATGCAGAAATAGCATTTGACAAATTCAAGACGTTTTCATGATAAAAACGTGGCAAAACTAGGAATAAAAGGGATCTTCCTCAACCTGATAAAGGTCACCTATGGAAAATCCACAGCTAACATCCTAATTAATGGTAAAAAAAAAAAAACTGAAGCTTTCCGCCTAAGATCAGGAACAAGGCAAGGACATGCACCCACATCACTTGCATTGGGTGCTGTACTGGGGGTTCTAAGCAGAGAAATGAGGCAGGAGAAAGAAATAAAAGGCATTCAGATTGGAAAGGAAGGAGTAAAACGATCTCTATTTGCAGATGATCTCATCTTGTGTATTAAGAACCCTAGGGAGTCCCCTCACCCAATACACACACATACTCTTAGAGCTAAGGAACAGCTTTAGCAAGGTTTCAGGAAGGGCATGTGGGAACCAGAGGTGGTTCAGCATAATAAAACAAACCTTCATGGAGGACCAGATGCAAAAGGCAGAGAACTAAAGGGGAGAGGTGAGCCCCACCCGGGCGTGCAGGGCCCCTAGACCATGCTGGGGTGGTTCATCATCTTCTTACCCACAGACGAGAACTCTGACTGCGCGACGTGATGTTCCTGTTAAATCCAACAACACAAGGCACTCACATGGCATCAGGCATCTGCTAAATTCTCACTCAATGTTAGTTCTGCCACAACTTCTGAAATATAATAAAAAGATTCTCAGTCATGAAGTTCTACTAAATGGAAGATGTGTCTGCTTCTGGGGTAGCCCTTCTAGAATACCATACCCTGCATTCCGGCATCAGATGGAAGTGTGGATGGGGAGAGATGGGAGATCATTGCTGGAAAAAACCTTGCAAACACCCATTGCATGACTGGCATGTACAATCCTGTATGGGCTCTGTATCTTGATCTTTTTTGTTCCGTGTCAACCCTGGAGGGTAGATTTTATTAATATGTTCAACTTGCACATGATGAAAGGAATGCTCAAAGAGCAAGCCCCATCCTTAGGTGAGAACAAAGTCTTTGTATCAGGAACTGTCCACCCATATGATAACTGGCTCCCACTGGTCCTAGAGCAAGGTGCCTTGCTCAGGCTCTGTCAGCCCTTTGTGGGGCTGTCTGAACACCGTGTGTACATACTGCGTCCTTGAGAATCTGGCAGGACATCAACTGAGGTTCCTGCTCTCAGTCTGGAAGGGCTTTAGAAAACCTCTGCTGAGCCCTGCTCTCTAATAAACACTCGCTTGTAAACTGTTGTCTGTGCGAAGGCACGATTGCCAAGGTATGATTTTCTTCTATTAACCACACCTCATGCGCTTCCTTTTCTAATTGACTTCTAAGTGTGACTACGCAGGGCCCTTCGGATGCCTGGAAGCTTCGCCACCCATGGGGTATGAGAGCTTAAGGCATTACCTCCACTGGAATCCCCACAATGGTTTTCAGTGTCCTTGCTGGCCAAGGGTGGAAGCTAGCGCAGTGTGGGTGTCCAGCCCTCACCCCCGCGGCCACAGCCTGCAGGCGTCCTCAGATCATCTGCATCTGAAACACACTGCCGCACAACTCCAGAAACCCCATACTGTGGCAAAGCTGCAGAACTGCGCTAGCTGCGCCGTCGCTAGGCACCAGCGATGTTACCGGGGGTCTGCCTGCTCCTCCAAGGTCTCTGACCAGAGATGGCTGTGTCTGATTGGTCACACGGCAGGCGGTTCCTTCAGCGCTGACGATCAGAAGAAGAAAAGAATGGCAGTGCAGGATATCGCTGCAGACGTTCCCTACCACTCTTTCTTTAGACAGAGACAGAGGTCTGTGCATCCTTTCTAACGCCAGCAACATCCTCTCTCATCAAGCTGTCTGAAGTCAGAGCAGTAAGGGGGACCAGCACCAGCTTCTGAGTCAACAAACCTGGACTCACATCCCTGATGCCCTTTACTGGGAGGCTGTTAGTTAAGTGACTTAACCTCTCAGAACCTACATCCTCATCTGTAAAATGGGCTTGAACGCCTAGCACGCATCATGATCGTGGGAGCTAAATTTCAGGGCTTTATATATTATATATATATATATATATATATATATATATATATATATATATCTTAATCTTTAAAAGGCGCTCATTCCGTAATAATATACTGCCTAATTAAATCACTTGGTCTGTTTTCCAGTTTAGAAAAATGGAGATAAGATCTTCCCACATTGGTTGCATTGCAGAATTTGAGACTTTGCACGGGGAAAAAGAATTTAAACAGAAGCACCATTAAAATCCATAGGGTAACATTAATTCATCATTGTAGTACTATATATATTTTCCCATAAAAATGTTTTAACTTTTTTATATTTATTGTTGGCGTTTCTCAAGCATAAATATGAGGAAATCATGCCAAAACCCATATTTAAGGAACTGCCATGAAACAGAATTAGTAGGTGTTACACAAGAGAAGAGAGAGAAGGAAAAAGAGAAATAGAACTTCCGTGTGTGCATCACAATAGAAGCTTCAAACTTGACAAAGCCACTCACTTCTCCTTAGAAGTCATCCTGGCATTTCTGCAAGATGCTTTTGTGAACAGGAGCTTTCGGATCGTTTATAACGTAATCAGAGCAACTGTAGAGAATCTTCTGGTCTAGAAATGTGAACAGAAATAAAAACACAAATACTTAGAAAGTGTTCCATATACTCTCAAATGATTGCAAAGCAAATGATTTAGTGATGTTCTTTTTACATTAAATGAGCCAGATCACAGACTAAGAAACACTTAAATATGATTTTTAAATTAATTATGCTTCAGCCATAGTAGTACTAAAACGCATTTAAGTTGCTTACTCAAGCATTGGACGGGTCGGATAGAAAATGTACTTCTGCCCTCGCCCCCCGGCTGCAGAGTTGCAAGTTTACTGTATAATGCCCATCGGCAGGTTGGTTTAGATTTTTTAAATAATTATGCTAAAAGTAATTTCACCATCGCTATATTACATTTGCATCTTACTGCATAAAGACAATAAAACAATGAAAAATATTGTAAACTTTCAGGTGTTAAGAAATGTTGTGATAAAAACAACTTCAAATAGAATTGGAAAATATGTCTCAATCCTTAACCGCACATTACAATCACTAGTCGATATACAGAAAAATCTCACCGCTTAAACTGAATTTCAGACCTGAGCATTTTTTTTTGTAGAAGATAAAAAAATTGAGAAAACCACTGAAAAGGAAATCAAATATTAGATTCAGAAGCAAACGTCATGTTGACCAATAACATGCGGTAAATATGGAGCCTCATGAGCGGTTTATGAGTCGAGACAGGGAAAACCTCTCAGTTTGCGCACTCCGTGCCCCAGGAGGATCCAGGTAGACACACGTAAACTTGCTCGGCGAGAGGGGTTCTCATGTTGATGACACTGACGTTGGCTCACAATCTTTCCCCTGTTTTACGGGTGGAAATGCTATGGCGGCTGGTGCTCACATCAACACTGTGTCCTGAAGGACCCCCAGTCTAAAGCAATGCCTTTCACAGGCTTCTCGCCACTGTAACTCCTGGGATGTCAGGAAAGACGCGTGTAGGCTGATGGCATCAGTAAGCCCACCCTCCACTGAGCAGACGGTCCACCGCGGCTCAGGTGCTCTGCTGAAGCAAAACTCTACTTTGGATATTTGAGCTGCCCTGTAGGTCATCAGGAAAGTCTCCGCATCCCACACCAGGGAATGCCCCAAATCCACACGAGTGCGGGTATGTCTACAAGCGAAGCTACCTTCCCACCTGCTCCAGAAATAGCTCCTCTCATTAATGTTCTTTACAACATGTATGCCGCTATGTTTATCTTCCCCGTAGATGGAGAACTCTTTGAGGGTAAGGGCCATCTTTCCTTTATTTAAATTCACAAAACCTAGAACACAGCCTTACCCACAGTGGGTGCAATTCAGACATTTGCCAAACAAACAAACGCACATCACTTGGCCGTATTCAAAGCCCATCGCCAGAGCAGTGTAGAAAACAAAAGCAATGAATTCTATCTCTAATGCTGCCAACTACAAATTCAGCATGAGGAGAAGCAACCTCTCTGCTCCATCACCAACCGGTGACAGAGAAGGACATGGCGGTGGTGCCAAGATGGGCACACTCCTGAAAGACGCTGCCTCTGTAACGTGCGCATCCTCGGGACGGAGAGGACGTTTCTCACTGTCAACCTTACGAAGAGGAAAAAAGTAAGCAAATTGGAGGGAGTCTCTCAGACGGTGGCAGGGCCATGTCTTCAGGGCAGAGAAGCGTTGGAAAGGAAGAGGCAGACCAGGCTCGTTTCCTGGTCCCAGACTGGTGAGTGCTCTGTCCTCCCCATTTCCCTTGGCCTGCCCTCAGCCCAGTCCGCAACAGAGGCTGATACTGAAACTCCTCACGTGGAAGAGGGGGGCTTTCATGAGCCCTGACTTGCTCGCTGTGGGGGCTTCGTAAAGGTCTTTGGTCACAGCGGTCAGTGCAAACTAGCCACGTCCATGATGGGGATGAGACCCAGAAGTCGCTAGGCTTACGTGCATTTTAAAAGTTGGGCTTTGCTTCCTCGGGCTACAACCTGGAATATTTAGAGAGGAGAAACTGATAAAATAAGGAAATGTATTCTTTCAAAGCTTTTTACTGGATGCAGCTACACATCAGTCATAGAGAATGCCAAGGCAGTGGAAATATTAGGAGAAAAATTGCATTGTGTATTTTCTGAGTGTTATGATGCTGGAGTACTAGAGGGATGACCCTAATAGGATCTTGGACTCTACCTTCCTCAAAATCCCCACCTTACACGACTATGTGATATTTTCCTTTTCCTACCAAGTCAAGCGTTAACAGCCCAACATGCCCCCCTCCTGCATACACTTGTCTCCAAACCATCATGGAAATCCATGGAAACACTGCGTGAACATCATCCTATGTGGGGCATGTGGGGACAGCCCCCTCTCCTCATTTCTCTAGGGCTTCCCCAGCGAGTGGCAGCGTGCTCATTCCCCGTTGTGCTTCTGAACACCCACAGCCCTCTTACGAAGACTGAGCAAGTCATGTCTCCACGGTATGATCCCCAAATCCGAAATGGGCACCCTGTCAACTTCACCCTAAACAGGACTATACATCTTTACTCTGCTAAGTAAGAGCTTGAAATATTATTTTGTACACAGGCAGTCAAAGTTTATCAGTAGATTATCTATGTTTTAAGATGCCAAGACACAGCAAAAAGTCAGATCTTTTTCTTTAAATGTGATTATGAAATACTCTTCTTGGTTTATTTTCTTTTATTCATTCGTGTTTATCAGTGATATGACCTTGAGGAGGGGGTGAGGGATATTCTTATTTCTACCTTGACCAACTAACTGCTCAACCCCCCGCAGCTTTTCCTCACCGTCCCAGGGGCCTCCGCTGCAGTGGCGAGAAGCGTGGAGGAGAGTGTGAACGGCTCGGGCGGCCGTCCTGACTGTCTGTCCTGGGGGTTTCCTCACTGCAGCATGCTCTCTGGGAAGTGCGCCCCTGGGAGCTGATAGGAATCACTCAAAATGACCCAACAGCATTTGTGAACATAGTTCATACGTGAATTCTTGTGCATATAGAGGCTGAAAGCAACTTCATCACATGGAAATCAGGGTGCATGTGATTGTCACTAGGACCACTGTGGGTCGCGGGATGAAGATCTGCTGGAAAACCGCACATGTGTCATGAAAACACCACCAGCCTATTTAACGCTTCAGCATTCTTCTCACAGCCATAACGCACTTTATGGGTGGAAGACATGGAAATGTTTTACCAATTTCTTAGGCCCATGTTTGGGAAGTTACGCCACTGGGACACGTTCACGCATTCGCAACACACACATAGAGCTGCCCCAAATCAAGTCAAGATAGTAATCGTATGTGCACGTACATTTACCCAGATCCCGTACACGGCCTCAGCAAGCACTGTTAAACATCACGCAGAGCCCAACGGCATCGCCATCTGCATGTGGCCGGGGACTCCACGGAGGAAGGCAGACAGAGGCTGACAAACGGGAGCTCATCCTAAACCAGCAGCGGTGGAGGTGAAGTTAAAGCTCTCCATGCCCGCTCCATGTCACCCTCCACGTAGCACAGAGCACGTTAGCAGCACTTTGCAAAATGCAGAAGTGTGGGTTCTCGTGGGGTTCATTGAATTACTCAGCGGTTTAAGCTCATGTGGTCCCATGACCATTGGCTTTCTTTGTGAGTTCTGGTTTGATCTGCATCCATGGGCCAAAACTGACATTCAGAATTCACATGGGGAGCTTTGTTTGGCTTTATTGAGTTGGCCTTGGACTCATGAGGTTTTCTGAGCTCAAAGAAACAGAAGCAGACACCAATGGAAGCTCCCTGAGTTGCTTTTTTTTGTAACTTACAGAGTGGAAACATAAAAAGAGATTTTGAGGCAAATTCTCTAAATCTCCAGGAAAGGACTCATCTAATATATTATTTGACACTCAAGATGCTAACCCAGGAAATGCTCAGACACAGCACTAGAGGACTCCGCTGGGCTTGTTCCTGTGTGTGAGTCCACTTGTGTGAGCACACGCGAGCATCAACCCCTCCCCACACCCCTGCCACGCCAACCTCAGGTGAAAGGAGAGTCACAGCCCCAGACGCCAAGGCACATCCCAGATTCACGGAACCCTTGCTGACTTGGCTTTCCCAGAGAGTGCGTCCTGATGGTGGGTTCGCCCTCTGCAACCAGCCAGTGTGCAGAGTGAGACTCGGTTACCCCCAGCCACAGTATGCTGTTCGTGAGCCCAGGGCAGTCTGGCTGAGACATTGCTGAGGTGGTGACACTTGTCAGTTATTTAGGATGGTAGGAATAGTGAAGAAAACCCAGGTCATGAGAGTGCATTAAAATGATGGCAGAGCCCTTTGAGGAGATTGCAATAGGTGGTCATCTCCTGGTCCATGATCATGTAGTCTGTTTCCAAAAGGATGGGAAGCAGTAATATTGATGATGATGATGATGATGATGATGATGATGATACCAAGGATAGGAAGGTCTCTCACATGTCTTCTCAGACAGAAGGGCCAGTTTGGAGTGAGAAGCACAGAAAGAGAAGAAAGCAAGTCGAGGGCTGTGTTGGGAAGAAAGATGGTGAGCAGGGAGCCGTGACTTCAACCGTGATCTCTAGGGAAGCATGCGGAAGGCAGGACAGGTTGTGCTGGTCTCATACACAGATCCCACCACTCGTGAACGCCACAGCTGGAAGTCAGAGGGCCTCATTCCCTGCCACCCTGACTCACTCAGTGTTTGCTCAGAACAAGCACAACCAAGTGCCCGATGGGCTGGAAAGAGCCATAATGGCGGAAGCTAGCAGCTCCGCTCCCTCACAACCTCCCCGGGGTCCTCCCTGAGCCGCAGGGCTGTCCCCTTGACTGCCAGGCCACGGGGACAATGGTGACTGTCACAACACTCACAGGTTCCAGTCACAGACCAGTCTCTGCTGGGACCAGGCTTCCATGGGCTCTGGGGACCCTCTGGAGCGTGGTTGTTGGACGATGACCACAGGAGGGCACACTGACCCGTGGGTCTGGAGGACTCTCTCGGCCGCCCTTTCCTCAGTGCCAGCGCCTGGACACAGCAGAGCCCCGCTGGGCCCGCGGCTTACCACGGCCTCATCAAACTCTGTAAACTGGCAAAGACTCCCCTTCTCCTGGGTGGACAGAGGAAACCCCACTGCAAATCCCCACTAAGGCGAATTCACACCAGGACACTCCAGCTAAAACTCATGTCTGCCAAGGGGTCAGCCTCCAAACCAGAGTCCTGCCTCACCGGACATTGAAAGCTGCCAGGCCTCACCAAGGCCTCAGGTGAGGACACATGGACGCGCCCAGCCATGCACACAGCCCTGCGTACACCCAGCAGGGAACGGTCCTGCGTGCGCCCCAGTACTGTTCCTCCTGAAGAGTCATCATGCGCATCGTGTTTCCCCCTGGCTAGTGAGCTGGGCTGGAAGACCACAAGGCTGGTAGCACATCCACAGCCCGCCGGCCGGGCTCACCTCGGGGCTTCTTTTCTCTGCCGGACGTGTTCTCTTTGACACATGCAAGCTGCTCTGGTCTTACACAAGCCAACACCTGAGGCTAAACTTCAGGGCACAAGCCTCGCATTTCAAGGAAGAGTCAGACCAAGGAACTGGTGGGATTAGGGACGTTTCCTATGACGTACAGGGTCTCTCCGATGGAGAGAAATGGCCACCGGGGACCCTGCTCTCTCTTTCTGACTGCTGTTAATACATTTCAAAATGGAAATGAAGCCTGTTTGCTTCCTAATGGAGAAAGAGGGGAGGAGAGAGAAACAGAAGAAAGTTGAGGTCGAGATTCTGGTATAAGTTCTTTTCCAGCTCCCTGCGCTCACCGGGCCGTTCCCTCCCTTCCTTGGCACTCTCTGGGGAGAGCGTTCTTTACTGCCTCCGATACTCTAAGAACCCCTGAAAAGTCAGTTCTTAAATTTCCTTTTCCCGTTGCAGGTTGCTCACTCCTACACCCTCGGAAATGAACAGACAGCCTCACCCTGCAATATCAGCTCCGAATGCTTCATCTGACTGCGCCTAGACCCAGCATGCTCAACGCACACAAGACGCAAGATTTACACACACAGACACAACAGCGCAGTTTTCTCTGCACAGCTTTGTCTCACCTCCATGGAGTTTTTTTTTTTTATTTATTTTTTATTTATTAATTCGACAGAGAGAGTGCACAAGCAGGGGGAGCAGCAGAGGGAGAGAGAGAAGCAGACTCCCTGCCAAGCAGGAAGCCTGACATGGGGCTTGATCCTGGACCCCAAGATCATGACCTGAGCCAAAGGTAGACACCTCACCGACTGAGCCACCCAGAAGCCACATCACCTTCATGAAGTTTTCATATCAATATTGGACTCCAGGAAGCAGTCATGTTACCAATCAACCAGTATTTGAAGACGGTTCACGATACCCTTGGTGTCTTACCGAGCACTGGAGAAACATAAAGGGACTGTATTCAGTGTTTCCTGGGCTTGAGAATGATCGGTCTGGTGGAGAACACCAATTTAACATTTGTAAACAGATAAATGGCAGCAAACCGCTGGGCTGCATAATCTCAACTCCGAAATCCTAGGGAAGGTTACACCGAGCCATCCTGTGCAGGAGAGCATCTTCCTGGAGGAGTAACCTCGGAGTCAGACCAGGAAGGATGGGCGGTTGGGATTCATCTGGAGAGAAGGACCCAGGTATCATGGGGCTGACGCTACAAAGACAGAACAAGGGGGATAAACAAGTGAGAAAAACAGAGGAAGTGGTGCTGGTTCGTTTGTACTGGAGGAAGAAAAGAAGAAAGGAAAGCAGCCAGACTCCAGTGACGAGGCCATGGTAAGATTTGGGCCCACTGGTTGTCAAACTTCATTTTGCCCAGCTGTTTTCTCCAAGCGATCATGGAAAGCAAGTTTCGGTGCACACAGAGCCGGCTGAACCTACGGGATTCCAAAAACACTTCGCTGCAACCATCCACCCTGCCAAAACCTTGCTAGAGCTGGCCTCCCAGAAATGTTTGTGTTGACCGTAAGGAGCTCAAAATCTGATTGCCGCACAGAGGGACCAAAGCCGCACACTTACTGGTTACTCTGTCTGAGCATTGCCCTGTGGTCCTCCCCACCGACCTTTCTCTCCTGAGCCTTTACAGGCAGGAAGCAAGCCCCGTGCTAATTGTGATTGATTTACTGGGCTCCTAGACGCCTGTCTCCATCGCCCAACACCAGTGAGCTCTGGATGACCTTGCTAAGACCACCGCTCAGAGGACAGCCATCCACACGGCTCCAGAAGGCAGAGCAAGGAAGGAGCAATTTCTAACAGCCATCACAGAAGTGCAAAGATTGCAATGAAACCAATGAAAAGTGTAAAACCAACCCCTAATTAACTCACTTCCTAGAAGACCAGGATTTACTCGCTGCAAACCTTCACTAATGAGAATTTCAGAGCTGAGAGAAACCAGATGTGCACAATTTCCCGGACAGTGGAGGAAATCATGTGGTGTGTTGGATTTTGTATATCTTCAGCCTATCAACAGCCCTGAAAGCAGTCAGAGCAATAATCAATAAGTCATATTACCAAAATCTATAGTGTTACCATTCTAAAGGAAAATCAATCGTTTTGTTATAAGCAGGCTGGTTGGCAGATTTTATTGAGATTTGTGTTCTCTGAGGTTAGCATGATGATTCTATTTGGTACCCTCTTAATTAAAAGCAGAGCAACGGTCAAGCTTTGCCACACCTGGTCACGCAAGCGGATGTACAAATATTTGTATTTGTTCTAGCATAATGCTAATTTGTGCTTCATGTTGCGCTGATTGCCTGAATCCTACCCCTTAAACAAAGCAGACCTTTGCATCCTAAAGGATATTAAATTATGAGGTTGGCTACTATCCTTTTCTGTGTCATAATTTAGATAAGGGGATAGAATTCATTCCACAATTTCTTGTTTATAGTGCACAGCAAGTCCTGCTCTCTGTTATGATACCCACAAAAGTAAACTTAAAATACATTTTGACCACAACAAATTTACTATAGATACATCTAATACCCCAAACCCTCTCCTAGCAGCCACTGTCATAACAAATGTGACCCTTTGTTTACTATGTTGCTAATATTAACCAAGGGGGGGGGCACAAAAAGCCAGACACCAATAACCAATCCCAAAGGTACAGATATGTAAATAGTCATTTTTTCTATGTATTTTAAAGGAAAGTTACTCAGATAGACCTAAATGGAAAATTCAGAACATACTGTTTTTATGGGTTTTGACTTAAAAAAGGCCATGTCTACTTCATCTTGTGTCTTCCCCACAGAGAAGCTACAAAGTACACCCCATCCTAATTCCTTTGGCGTCAGTAGGGTCCCTTTCCTACGGAGCTTGCCATATGCCAATTAGTTACTTAATGAGGCCTCTTCTTCATGCCCTAGCCTTTGCACGGGTTACAAATCAGGTTTCTTCTAAAGCCACTCCCGGACTATTAGACCTCCGGGGCATTTGGTAGATACTGTAATTTACGGTAGGGTTTCCGAAGAAGCTTCTCTCCCAAACAAGCAATGATTTGGCTTTGAGCATCTGGTCCCACCACTCCAAAAGCCAAACAATCAAAACGCATTGAGCTCTGACGAAACCACATGACTGCCCCACCCCCATCCAGGTTTCCGAAACAGAGCACACGGAGACGAGGGACCAGGCCCTGGAAAACTCTGGAATTTCTTATTCCCTGTCTGTGCTTCCAGGACACTTTCTGGACCCCACCCTCGGGTCAGCCTCAACTCAGGACTTCATCAAACTTAGTGCCTGAATAAAATCAGGAGATGTACCAATTAAAAGAACACTTAACTGTTTAATGAGATTTTCCAAGATAGGCAGAAAGATAAGCGAAGGCAAGAAACACCCAGGTAAACTGAATACTGCATTTAGACGGGGTTTGCTGCCGATTTTCAGTGGATGGCTGTGTTCAGATACATCACTCCCTTGTCTAACAGTTTAATTCATTTCAGCTAAGTGCGCATTCCACCCGATGCACTGTATTGAGACGGGCTATTTCTCCTACACCTTTTGTTTGGTCTTAATAGGCAAGCCATCCCTCGCATTCGTAAGGAGATTGGATCCAGCCGGAATCTCAAGGGAGAGCCAGGATTGTCTTCCATGACAGTGAAGTTCTCCACCTGCCTCCCGTGTGTTCGCACAGAATGGCCCCATCGGCCCCCCATGCACAGACACACGGACACTCACACCCCTGGATTGGACACCTGTTCAAAGCCACCTGGAAATGCGACATAGCTACTTAATGCCTTAGTCTTTTTTTCTCACAGTTCAGGGGGTCCAAACCTCCCTGGAGCCTCCCCCGTCAGGATTTTCTGATGAAGTGTCTCCGAGTATCCCCATGTCACTAGGTCCCTTCCTTTCCTGCGTGTGTCATAAGGTGCCTCTGTCCCCTGAGCTGAGTAGGAAGAGAAATTTGAAGGATCCCTGTTTTTGGATAATTGACACATAGGTGCGGCTTTGGAACAGAAGCGTCCCTGTGGGAATAAGGCTTATAGTAAAACTGGGGGAAGACAGGAGGTCCGAGGCGACGGCTTTCATAACTCAGCGATTCCTTCCACTGAGGCACAGTGCCTGCCACAGAGCAGCCCGCCCACCTCCCTGGAGAAGCCACGGTCTCAGCGGGCGACCCCGGGCCCCAAGGGCTGGCCCCCGACCCTCCCATTCCGGCTGTCCCGTCCTGGGGGGCCAGACACTTCAACTTACTGAATAACTTCACATAACAAAAAAAATGGGGCCTCAAAATGCATTTGACAGAATGAGCTTGAAGTATTTTCTACTTATATGTTTGTTCTACATTTTAGATTCCTGGAGGCTAAAGAGTGATTTTTCTTCTTTTTAGTGAGCAACGTGAAGCAGAGTGAGAGGCTCCGCCTCAGGAAGAAGACTGAGGGGAACGCCAGAAAGAGACAAGTCCCCACGGGCCTTTTCCACTTTACGGCTAGTCTAACTTGCGTGAGAGACCCTCTGTCCGACTCGGGACGGGGGCACTTTCACCCGTCACTTTGTCATTGAAGGTTTACAGTCGTTAGCCCGGGCTAGCAGGACTCCTGGCCACTTCAGTGTCCTGAGCAGGGGTCCCTGCGAGGGCGGACAGCCCCGTGGCTGCAGGGCTCCTTTCTGAGACAGGAAAAGGGAAGCCGCCCCCCGCGCCTTCTGAATAAAGTTATTAAAGCAGATCAAACTAATTAACAGTAGCTTAGCACGATTGACTGTTCTGCCCTCCGGGAGGGCGGGCGAGCCTCGGACCAGGGGCCGATGTCCAGACGGGATGCCTTCACACACTGCACGTAACGTCCAGATCTCCCTACCTGGTTCCAAACAGAGGCTTCAGCAATGTCTCTGTTTCGCATTTTGTCCTGTCTGTGTTCTTACTTCGTAACCTCGCTGGGAAAACACCTTTTCTCAAAACCCAAATGCAGTGACAGGGACACCAAGCTACCATTCTTGCCTGAATCCTCCCTGGATCTGAAATCATTTGTATATGCTGTCCCTACACCGGATTCACCCCTTTATTTGGGGCGATGTCTGCTTTTAAAGTGAGATTCTTCCCTACCCATCTGCCGTGTGAGCTTGTGAGACCAAGGGCCCTGTTCGGTACCATCACGTTCCATTGCAGAACTCTGACACGTTCCCCGCGGCCGCTCCCCGTGGCCGTTCCCCGTGGGCACCCGTCCCACGCACGTCCAGTCTCTCAGAAACAACTGTGGTGTGAACAACAAAGGCATTACTACACCTTTTCTGTGGCAGTAATGTGTGCTATTTCATGAAACCATGGATTTAGGAAAACCTTTCAGAACTCTATTCAGTTCATTCTCTACTTTTAAGCTGATATTTGAAAAAAATAGTAGCTTCCATATTTCAGTCAGTTCTCAGCGCCAGGCACAAGCTAATCCTTAGACTAACCCTCCACAGTGCACATTCTGACCCCCGCTGTATGGATGAGGACACGAAGGCGGAAGAGGGGTGGGCACCCCCATCGCCACGCAGCCGGTGGGGCCAGACCCGGACGGGGACTCCGTCGGTCAAGCCAGACTGACTCCTCGGCCTGGCACGCACACATATAAGCAAACAAACGTGGCTCCCATCATAAAATGCATGTTCATGTGGGCTTCGTGTGCCTGAACACACATATTATATAAAATCATAGCTCTTATCAACAGGCAAACACAGAACTTTAGGAAAGAATTGAGGATTTCTTTACATAAATTGCTTCCACTGAGTTCAGTCAAATATGATTAAGACACAAGTTGTTATGACTTTTTCAGAGAAGATGAATTATGTTTGTTAGTGCACAGTTATCTTCCAATGAAAATTAATACCATGCAGTTTAGCTGCTGGAGGCCTCAGAGCAGACTTTCTATGGAGAAAAGGTTAGTAACTGGTTACTCTGTCTGAGCATTGCCCTGTGGTCCTCCCCACCGACCTTTCTCTCCTGAGCCTTTACAGGCAGGATTTCTTGAACGTAGCACAGACTATGAATATGAACTCGCAATGCTTTCCTGTCGAAATCTTGCATTCTAATGCTTGCGAACAGGTCGGCCACAGATCCGCTCGAGATACAAGTTGAGAGCAGATGCTTGAATTCCACTGTCCCACCCAGGAAACCGGCCTCCCTGTTCACCCATCCTGCTTCGTACAGGACTGTGCACCACGAGCCTCATTTTATACACTGTTTAAACAACAAGCTGGAAGATCTATCAAGGCTATAGAGATGCCACATAAAAACGAGCTTTCCATAAAAACTCATCTCATCCACCTGTGCCTGGCGTTCATGGGAACGCACCTGAGCAAGGTTGTGACGGGCTCCTCAGTGACGGAACGGGCCCCGTCGGCGGCCACAGCTCCATGGAGAAGCCAGACCGCCCAGTCCACACAGCCCGTGCTCAGCAGGCAGGCCACACGAGCACTTGTGACTCAGGGAGGGCACCCTGCAGGGGAGCAATCCAACCGCGCTCCTCATCCTAGCACTTCCCACCCGATGCAGGGGAGGTCTGGGACGGGCGGCAGATGCGCCTTTCGGACGGAGAGCAAGCAGCAAGACCAATCTCTGCTCTCCACCCACCAACTGCTGGTGTTCATTTCCTTTCTCTGAGTCTCAGGCCACACCACACTCATCCCTACTGTAACCTGCACAACAGAGCTTTACTCCCCAGAACACCCCCGGGCATATGTCACCATCCCCATTTTACAGATGAGGAAGCTGAGGCTCTGGGTGTTGAACCAACGTGCTCGGAAGTTTCCAGCCCTGGAAATCTAGGGCCGCACTTAACCCCGGACGTGTCCAGCTCCAACGCCCACCCCAGTGCCCGCGTGGGCGCAGCACTCGTTCACGGGACTGAGGATGCACGACCTTCCTGTCCTTGCAGGGACAGGCCCCACAGGAGGGAAGACTGTCACGGGGAGGGGGTGGCAGCCCTTGTCCCATGGGGGGAGCGCCCCAGGTTCTCCCGGCCCGAGTCCTCAGCGGCCCATCTTGAGCAAGGAGGAGAAGCCACAGGAGGGATGGAGGGAGGGGCGTTCTGGAAACCGCCCCAAGCTGGGGCTGGCCTGCTCCCAGTGTCACGGCTCATGTCCTAGCTTCCATACAAGTCTGAAGCATGTAGGTAACATGTGCATTTATGGGACAGTCTCGGGGAAATCGTGTCTCAGTCATAGATCTCCGAGTTCTGTAAATGCCAGACAAGATCAGCTCCTAATTCTCGGAAACGCAGGTATGGAAACTTTCATCCCCTGTCCCCAAGGATGACCAGGCCTCCGCGGCCCCCGCCCCTGCGGGAAATCACGGCCTCCCCAGCCGCGGCGGGCAGCAGACCCCTGCACCCCCTTCCGGGAGGCAGGGTCTGCGGCCAGCACAGTCCAGCAATACTTCCCGCATCCCATCCCGCAGGCTTTCAAAACAGCCGCGCGGGACCATTTCTCCAGGTGGACGGCCCCACAGGAGATCGGAGAGGAAGCGGCAGTCCAGGCGGTGAGGGAGACCCAGGAAACGAACCTCGGGGACGAGGTGGATTTCAGGGTGCTGGGGACACGCCGACAGAATCCGGGCCCTTCCTGCCTGACGAGTACGTCCTTCCCCCGTGGAATTTTCCGGAAGTCCTCAGATACTGCGGCGCCTACACAGCCTCACACGCTTCCTGCCGAATATTTTAAGTGGATGAAAGAGCCCAGCAGACACCTTTTTTTTGGATTCATAAATAGGCTCCCACCTCATATTACAGGCCTGAATTTAATTTGTTTGATATTCCCAACACTAACGATGCCTATTTAAGACATCCTGTTAAAAGTTCATAACATTAATTTAATGGGAAAATGCCAATATCACTCTGAGAACTCTATTAGGTTTTCTCCCTGTTAAATTAATGTTACTAACTTTTAATGGATGTTGTAATTAGATGTTATTATTAACGGGAATATTACCCAAATTAAAATCAGACCCTGCGAGAGACACAACGCACATTTACAAGTACATAAAGTCAAAGAGTCTGGACGTCCCGCGCACGCCTGTGGGGCCAGATGCCCAGCCCCACTCCCCCGGGACCTGCCCCGGACCAGGCACCCGGCGCTGAGGGCTCGAAGCATCTGCGAATCCACGCCCCCGGCCCGGCCCCCACTTAGGAGAGGAAGCACTGGTCCCCCACACGCTGCGGGGGGCGGGGGGGTCATCTCCCAATTTCACACTCAATTTAAGGGTCGCTCTCCATCCGGCCTGATTGGGTTCGGCAGTTTGAAATTGATTGTTTGGGTTGTAAAGCTCGCCTGCCTTCCGAGCCAATTTAAGAAAGAAGCTGCTAAGCCACCAGCTTATTATGAGCCGAGAGCAGAGACAGAAGGAATGTCATGAATTCAGAGCTGCCGGCTGACCCTGGCCCAAGATGGGAGAGGGGAAGGCCTAGTACTCATCTCCTAAGGACGTGCCACCTCGTCCAGAACACCAGAGGAGCCTCTAAGTCAACACCCCCTGCTGGCGAAGGCCACCTTGATGCAGGATGGAAACCCCGCCATCCGCCCCACATTGCCTCTCCCCGCAGTCTCACTGTGAGGTCCAAGAACCATGCAGCAAACCAAACCGTGTCTGACCAAGAACCTTCACGCTCGAGAAGGGGACAAGTAAATACAGTGATCGGGGTACTGGCTCTCGGTCAAGCACGGAGTGTGAGGTCCCAGGGGAAAGCCAAGTGAAGACAAGGCTGGAGGCCCCTGGATGGAGGCCACAGACAAAGTCCACAGATGCTCTGACCGCCTGCAGTCATCACGCAGACTCGGCTTCCCGGTGCTGCCTCCGGACGCCAACCCGTCCATCCTGCTCGGCCACGGTCTGATGGGGGTGCTCCACATCATGGGGCAGAGGGCAAAGCAGGGTGGCCAAAGGACTTTCAATTCCCCCAAGAGGGATGCACAGTTAGTCTGTCTCCGAAGGCCTTTCTCTACCACAGGGCTCCCCTCTGCATGCCCCCAGAAGAGGTCTGCGCACCACGCTATCCGATGCTTACGCATCCCTGCATTCAGTCTACATTGCAGTGGTGTGTGCGTATGACCGTCCACTGACCAGAACAGGACGTGTCCGGGCCTTCGCCCATTTCCTCGTGCCTAGATATTCCCTGGCATGTAGCGGGCATATAGTCACTTTCATAAGCAAACAGATACATGTTTGGAGAATGAGTGAGAGAAGTGTGTTTAGACAAGGTGTTTGGACAAGGGTGACCAAGGAGAGCAGAGAACACTCCTTGCAGTCTGGCCAATTTGCAGAGTGTTTTCATGAGAGGCGTTGTTGAATTGTGATACTTGGGGAAGAGAGGACAAGTCTCCCCAAATGGAACTCACCTAACCGCCCAGGAGCCTGAGCTGTGAAGATGCTGCTCCCCTTCATGTCGGTGTTCTGGCCTGGGGCTTCTGCTGAGGGTTGACTTGGTCCCATTCCCAGAGCTCGCCCTTATTTGGTCATCCAGCCCCTGTGCCTCAGCAATGGGTCAGGAATGGGCCGCGGCTCGGGAGGCAGCCTCGGGAAGGAGCAAACACGTGGGAAGGCAGAAGACTCAAGAGACATCACGGTTGGACTGGGTGTGCCTCTGCAGGGCTCTGGCCCTGTGAGCAGCTCCCTCCACTTTCTGAGCCTTTAGGGCTGGTTTCTGCGGCTGGCCGTCAGAAACATTCTTACCAACGCACATGTACAAAGTGTATAACATAAAAGTCATAAACGTCCTTACAAATTCTTTTGGGGAAAAGTCAAATCAACATTAAAATCATGAACTCAAAGTGACTTCTTTCCTTAATGAGTTAAAAAATTCCATAGATCTTTGAACGTCTTTTTTAAAAATCGTGTTTTCATTCCTAATTCAGTTCTGTGAAACCAGGAAGAACGTGCTTCTCTACACCACAAAGAGAATGTCTGGCTGACCTGAAATCTTTAATTACCCATGAGCTAGTAAACTTCGTAACCTTACATGTGGTTCACTAGCAATGTTTCCTGTAAATACTGTCAAGTCAGAGCAGATCCACGTGGAGGGCAGCGCTACGTGTCCGTCAAAGCCTGGGCTTGGGGGCCAAATGTTGTGTAGTTTTTGGTCTATGCAGGAGTCCTTTGAGACTCAGCTCCCTGGTCAGTGCGATGGGACTGTAAAATAACCACTAACGCGCTGGCTGATGTGAGAACAAGGGCAGCTAGCAGAAGTGATCAACAGATGCTGGCTGTGATTATTATTATTTTCATTTGCATCTATCAGTTACATTGTGTGTGTGTTTATGAACAAGAGTTAGCTGCAGAACAAAAACAGAGCCAGAGCCTCAAGGAGAAGTTCAAATACTTCCCAACAGCCAATAATAAACTGTTCCCCAAATCAGTATGACTGTGTCAATGAGTAGCTTTCTCTGTTTTTTGGACTGCATTTGTTCAGTGTGTTGATGGGGCTACAGAGCCATGTCATAATCTGCTACTGAAAAAGCATCCATCCTGAATAATGCTGGTAATGCAAGGATGGTTCGACTATGGAAGTCAACCTACGTAGTGCAACATAGTAACAGAGTGAAGGTGGAATAGCGCAGGACCATCTCAATAAACACAAAAAAGCATTTGACAGAATCTAACACCCTGTCATGAGTAAATGGAAAAACCCAACAAGCTAGAAGTAGAAGGAAGTTTTCTCAGCTTAGGAAAGGCTCCTGCAGCAGACCCGCAGCTGAAACCATCCCTGTGGTGAAACATGGGGACTGTGTCCCGAGTGGTGCTGGAGGCTCCAGCAGAGCACTCAGGCAGGAAAAGAAATGAGAGACATCCCAGGTTGGAAAGCAAAATAGTTATTACCGAAAGTTTCAGGAAGGAAAGGTGAGCTGTAGGGTCTGGAAGCAGGGACGGGGAAGGGCGCCAGGTCTGCTTTGGGTGATGAATGTGGGCCAGCATTAGCAGGGTGCTGGGGCAACTTAGCAGACTCACTCTGCACCACCCAACTGTATACCTGAAAAGTGCACATTTTGTGTATATGGATATACTTCAATCAAAAAAGAAGGTCCTGACATTATTCCACATCTGTTGAAGTTGGTCCAGTTCCAAGAGGCAAACAGCCAGGACAGAAAAATAAAATGGAACAAGAGAAGACACACTGGTGGGTCCACTCTGGGAAGCCAGCGTCTTACCTTGGCCACTAACAAAATCTGCTTTAAGTGAGCCCTACAACCTCCTGCTAGGGGAATACAAAAACTTTCTCCGTGCTGTGTGTTATGCGATTGTTATAAATTACTCTCACAACCAATGAACTGTATAAAACAGCATCCTCTTCTCCACCTTCTGTAACACATGATTCTGTAGAATAACTTCACACATTGTGATCAGTCTGTGCAGGAATTTCCACTCGGGAAAAACAGATTTCATTCTTGACAATCATTTCTTGTTATTATTTTAAGCACAGCAGCTAAATAAAGCCCTGGGAAGCCACACACCAACAGGGCGCTGGCACCAGCCTGGGGCAGCAGACAGACCTCAGCGTTCCCGATCCCCTCTCAAGTGCTAGGCTCCCAACGGTGGAACGTGGCTCTCTTTAAGTGCTCGAGTTTGAAACGCTGACTGAGAGAGCTTGCCACATTCACGCACCTTCCCTGTCCACTGTTGTGGAATTCTGTCTCTTTCCCAAAATTAAGCTTTTGTCTTCAAAGAGAGTGATTAAAAAATAACATAAAAGTGGGTGTGGCCTGTGCCTGGTTTTCCTGTCTGATTTTGTATCTCATTGTCTGGTCCCCTGAAGTGCGTCCGTTCACTCACACATTCAACCATACTTGCTGAATATTGACTGCATGATCCCCAGCACTTGCAATAAATATCTCTTGAATTGATTAATTAATGCTTCAATGTGGAAGTCCCTGATAAGCATTTTAGGAGATTAAAAGAAGAGCATCCACTTGGGCCGTCCGTGCTGGTACCTATCACGTAACCTCAGGGGTGGCCAAGGTCTGAGGCTGACTAGTCCCAGATGGCCATTCTGTCCAGTGTGTTGCTTAGAGCTCCCTGTTGGGCAAGGCTTTGGGGTGAACACTGGTATGCCACACACTTGTCCTGCAATCAGGTGACCTGTCTGTGAACCAAGCACTTGTACACAGGGGTTGGGACACAGGGGGTGACATTAGGGAGTGGGTCTCTGATCAAAGAGCTCACAGAGCCCTCTGGTCCTACTCCATTCCATCCCCATCTTGCAATGGACTGCAGCTGGCCTGTCCAGACATTCCCCTATTCATAGTGGGCAGTGGGGGTACAAGATCACTTGGTGCTTCATAGCTTACCAGCATACCAGGGTTGACACTCAGGAAGCAGACAGTTGTCTCCTACAGGTGACATGGCCTTGCTCCAGGACCAAGGACCAGCACGTTCTCACCAGGTTCCAACACCGCAGGGTCTGGTCCAAGCAGGAAGGACCCTCCCCACTTCCTTCAACAGATTCTGGATCTGACAACGGGCTCAGGTCTGGGATCTTGGTTTTGTTAGGGGGGCCATTCAGCCCCTCACTTGCCCTGCTCTCTTCCCATGGTGGACTGACACCCTCCTGGGATGCCCATCCCTTTGCTTCCAGGGCTGTCCTGTCCTATCATAACATCCCTGCAGGTCAGGCCCCTCAGCTGCCCTCTGACTCTGCTGATGGTCATGGAAACCTGGCCCCCTGAGCGCCCTCGCTCAGCCTCTCCCACTTCCGGCAGCCATCGTCCCCACAGCTAGTAAGCAGCCCAGCCCTGGACCATGAGGACAGCCTCCACTGAACTTTTCAGCAATTCAGGTCCCCTTTCACAGGGCATTCTTGTGCCTCAGTGGTGACCTTGGTGGATGGCTGTCATACTCCCAGGGGCTCTTCTGGAACCCACGTAATATATGAGTTGGAGCCTGCCTACCTCCCTGAGCATTTAATCTCTTCTTCTACCATCTTTGGCGGCTCAGGGCTCTCCACCTTGCTCAGAGTGGGGGTCAATTTCTCCAGGCCCCCAAGTGCAGGTCTGCCCTGTCCCCGAGCACATCCCATCTGGGAGTCTGACGTGTCCTCAAGTACAAATTCTCGTCTACCAGCCCAACATTCTGGGCCCTGAGACTCCCCGTGGCACAGCAAGTTAATTCTTGTGGCTTCCATAGGGAAGGGTGTCTTCCTTCCTTTTCAGGTCAACAGGCCCCTGGATGGGCTACATTGGGACAAACCCTAGCCACTGCCCAGCAGCCAAGGTTGGAGCCGCTCTTGGGGAACACCTGCTGCCCTGGGGCCGACGCTGTTGCAGTGTCTTCACTCACAGGGAAAGCAGAAGACCCCGAAGGCCAGCCTACATCTTCCTTTAGGAGCAGTATTTGTGTGCGTCCTACAGGGCTGAGGCCAGCTAAAGATAAACTCATTTCATCATTAAACTCAACACTTAACACGCAGGTTTTCTCCTCCACATCCAGATGGATACAGAACTCTTCAAGAAGTGGATGCCTCAGGTTCCTAGGGTGGCCATAATAAGTCTCCACATGCTGGGTGGCTCAAAATAGCAGAAATTGGTTGTCTCATGGTCTGGAGGCCAGAGGCCTGACCCAAGGTGTCTACAAGATTTCTTCTGGTGGCCTCAACGGAGAACACATTCTTCACCTCTTCCAGCTCCTTGTGGCTCCACCCTCCACCTCCAGGGTCCCGTGGCCTCCCCTCTTCTGTCTGTGTCTCCCCTTCTCTGACTTTATCTTATAAGGATCCACGTGATTGCATTTAGGATCACCAGATAATCCAGGATAAGCGTCTCCTCACAGAGCCTTAACTTAACCACATCTTCTGCCATAAGAGGTTGGATCCACAGGCTCTGGGGATTAGGACATGGATGTATCTTCTTCAGGGGCTACGATTCAACCTGTTCACTCCACACCCATGTAACAAGCCCATATGGCTTGATTTTCCTCATAGTCTTCACGCAACAAACCAAAGCTGACATGACGGTCCCTTTGCTTGGAAGACAAGGGAGTTCTTTCTTCCTCATCAATAAACCCTCCATGCAAACACATGCCCACATAGAAAACACTAGAAATACAGGAGAGAAGAGTGGCTGCCGTCTTGGAGTAACCGTGACTGTTTGCATGCGGGTTGGTGAGCAGGTGCCTGGGCTGGAAGGGACGAGCTTCCTCACTGGCAGAACTGCCCAGGGGGGGCGTTTGTTGTCAGGCTCCTGGCACCATCTGAAGTACCCGCTCACGTCCCAAGGCGCCCAGGTCCCGTGCAGTGGAAGGAGGCTCCCAAACTCTGGCTCCTGGTCCAGCTCCAGACCGTGGAGCCATGGGACGGCGTGGCCGCAGGAGGGCTCTTCCCTCCTGAGGACATCCCGAGTCACGTAGCCCACATCCTTTCCTGGTCATGGAAGACCCGGTGTCTGGTACCATTCCAAGCCCATGACCATGCTGTCTGCAGTATTTCTAATGTCTTCTTCCCAAGGTTATGGGCTCAGCCCTGAGTCTCGGTTCCCGTGCTCCTCCTGCCGTCCCAGGCGGCTCTGCGGCTCCCGCGGACATGAGTCGTCCCCCTCCAAGCACACACTCCACTGCAGGCCACACGGTCTGCCTGGAGCGTGGTCGGTGTTTCCTCCTTGGGCCTCCCCAGCCCCTGCACAGCTTTTCCCAGAGGAGCACCCAGGCACCTGAGGTCAGGAATAATGCTTTGCGACTTGAAGAGATGTGCTTTGCATTCTCAGTAATCTCCTGACGGGTGAGTGGTCCCATTTAGGAAGCACCTTGAATATTCCTGCTTCCTGCTGAGAACAGAATGATAGAACCTAGAACAAAAGAATCCAAAGTGGGAATTCTGAATTTCAAAAGCTCCACGGAGAACATAGCACTCCACTTCCTGGGACCCTGCTCCTGCCTCCCTCCCGCTCCAGGCTGGATCCCCGTATGAGCTGGGACAGAACCCCCAGCCAGTATGTCTGAGAATCCAAGAGAAATGGAGCTGTGTTTCCCTTTCTGCTCAAGTCTGCAGGAAACAGGAGGCCCTGGGGTGTCCTGCACCCTAGCTGAAGGGAAATGACCGGTTTCCAAGCAGAAGGACCAGAAATGACCTCTGGGATACCGTGAGCCCCGTGAGCAGGATGTCCGTGTATCCAAGAGTATTGTCCGGGGCCCACCAAGACTCAAGGGGCCCCGGAAAACCACAGCGGGTAGCTGAGAAAGAACTTGCAGGCAAGGAGAGCCTTGAGGCTGATCTCTAAGGAGAAGTGACCTGAGCGAGCTCCCCGGGGGAGGCAGGCATCACACACGGTCCCTGCATGACTGGACAGTGGTATGCACACAGGTGCTGTGGGCCCCAGCTTAGACCCCGGGGGGCGTGGGGGGCAAGTCTGGACGGTGGTGTGTTCCCTGGGTTCTTAAACCACCCTCAATGTGCTGCCGTCCCAGGAGCTAGAGAAAGGCTTACACGGCCTTTGAAGCAACCATGGGTCATCGGTCTGCCTGCCTGGCCTTCATGCAGAGGGTGAGGTGCAGATGTGGCCAGTGTCACCTGACTGGTCACCGAGCCAGCCCAGGCGAGCACAGGCTCCTCACCGTCACCCCCCAGGACACATGCGGCCGATGGGGTATGGATGCGCCCCCTCCCAGCTCAGCGGTGGTTGGAGCGGTGGGGGGGACCCTGCAGCACCCCACAGCCTGCCTGCTCCCTGGAGAACAGGCTCCCGGCCCAGAGCTGCATCCCCCAGCAGCTGCACCAGGAGCCGAGCCCTGTCTACGCCCCACGCCCAGGCCCTGGTTTGCTCCCAGAAGTGAAAGCTCAAGGGACACCAGTCTCCTCGGCCAGGACTGTCTGAGTGAGCAAACATCTGGGCAGAGGAATGAGATCAGCATTTCAGGTCTTCCATCAATCCCACGCTGGTGCTGACATTACGGTGCAGAGCCGTCAGCTGGGAGCGTCGGGGACGAGGGCAGTGTGTTCCTACGCCCCTCCCTTCGTGCACGAGGCTGGCAGGACCGGGTGCAAACATCGGGTGCGTGCCCGGGCATCCCACTGCCTTCAGCCAGGATGTGCACTCCAGACCACTCCTGCAGGGCAAGAAAGCAAGTGCACGTCCGGGGGTGTCCAGGGCCGCTCCCACCCCAGGCCTGGGAGAGGCACCGCCGTCAAAGGGTGCTGGGCTCCAGGCCCTGGACCGCCCACTCGATTCGGAGTAGAAGAGCCAAGTTGGTATCTAAGTACTTTGGGAGGATGGAGGCAATCAGCTAAGAAGATGACCCTCCTGTGGAGGACTCCTGCTGTACCTGCCTTGGGGGCAATGAAAGCAAAGCCCCTGAGCATTAGCACCTGGAGGCCAGCTTCCCAGACAAGCCCCACCCACCCTACCTGGCGTGGCCTCCGGGGAAGGGAGTTCGGGCATTATGGAGCATTTCGAAAAAGCACGTGTTTGCCAATATCGGTTCTTCTGATTACGTAACTGCAGGACCGTCTGCGAGGGGAACGTGCCGTGCTGTGGACATAGTCCTCTATTCTGCCAGAGCATGAACGCAAACCGACATCTGCAGGAAGAACATTTAAGGGGACCCCGATGGCTTCGCCCATGTGTGTGGAACATATGTTTGGAAGCCTATTAAACAAAAGAGCGCAAAGCGGCCTTGTCAGAAAGTTTTAGATCAAGCACTCACTCTTCCTGAATATTTTTTAATTGGTCAATTAGTTCTGTAAGTGTTTGGGGGAAGCATTTCCTCAAAGGAGCAGTGTGTACGGATCTGTTTGAAATTATCTGGATTCTGAATGCTTATTCTTCCAGTTGAAGTTTGGGCTGTGTCTACACACTACAACTCATTCAATTGTTTGGACTAATTGGCTGGTCACCAACCAGGTGTTTGATGGAGAACGGATTCGGAAGAGGGATGTAAGCAGGGAATCAGCCCTTCGCTCAAACAACTAGTTAGTGACTAGTTTTTTCAGTTGAGAAATTTGAACCACCCTTGCAAGGACTGTGAGCTGAAATGCAAATGCAGAGTGATATTTTTATTTAGACCTCTCCATGGACGTATTTTAAACCATTTCCTGAAGCTACGTCAGACAGTTAGGAGAGGCTGTGGGTTCCCATGAAGACTATGGGTGCTACAGATGCCTCTTGAAATTCTTTACCGATCAATTATATTCTTTATGCTAATTATTCATGAGCAGATATTCTATCTGAACCATTACAAACTGCTTCCCCTTGTCTTTAATTGGATTTTATTAACTTGCATCTATTGTTAAATCGAAACAATGACACAAAAAGTAGAGAAAGAATAGTCTGAATGGCAACCCCATCGTGGTGGGTAATTTGAACAGGTGGGCAAATTGAAATATTTAGTGAGTTGCTCTGTTTAGCTTGCACTTAAAAGTTCATAATGATCCAATACTTTTTCAAGTACAGATCCACAAATTGAGTTTGAGCTCACGTGTAGACTTGCACAGCTGAGCCCAATGCAGCTAACCGAAGGCTTTAGCCAGAGGGAGACGTGCCAGGAGCAGTGGGTCCAGCAGCACCAGTGAAAAGGCAGGGACTGTGCTGGGGAAACGTGGGCATGTTTCTTCTGAAACACACTGATACATGGCCCAAAAGTGAGAGAGTCTGCTCCACGTACCAGTAGGTTGCTAGAGGTTATTGTGTTAGTGTTTGAGGACATAAGGAAGAATGGGGACAACTTGAGTGTGGTTCTGTCACAGATTTCACGGTGTTACGAGGAAAAGGCGCCAACAAGCCCCCACCAGTGTACACAAAGCTGCTTCAGTAAGCTTGTGTGGAGCCCCGTCCCCGGGCCGAGGCTGAGTCGACGCTCCGTGCAGAGCTCTGTGGCCGGGAGGGCCAGGCCGCACCCCTGTGTCAGGAGAGAGCTCCCCCAGCAGGGGCTGCAGACCCGGAGAACATCCTGACACCAGGACTCTGGAGCCATCGCCCGGGAGGGTCGCAGTAGGTCTGCAGAAAGGTGTGAGGGCTCCCGGAGCAGACTGCCCGTGGGGGCGTCCGGGGAACGGGGTGCTGGAAAGTCTCCATCATGCACAACCTCCCTGCACCCGCGTCTACACGGCACAGGTCGACGTGGCAAAGGAACATGGTGGTTGGGTTGCTTGTTTGCTTGTAGAGTGAAACTGGATCCAACTGGTGACACATCATCAGAATATGGGTTCCTAACCCCACGTCCTGTTCAGAAACTGCTTCACCAACCGTGAGCTGCACACACACGCGGACTCACACGACCACCCACAAATTCCTGCTGAAACTGCCGCTCACGCAAACACTGTTTCTCAATTTCCTTCAACAAATGACAACAACAGAAACAATGGCTCTTCCTAAAAAACCTACATCTTCTTAGAGAAATGTTTGAAACTTCCATCGCTGGTTTCCACTATCCTATCCCATTCCTGGTTTATCCGCCCTTTCCTCGGCCATGAATGATGGGGAGTAACATGCTCCCCCATCTGCCTAACTCAGCAAGCCTTCATTCGGCTTGGCGCCCGGCCACACCTCCCCCGTGAACGTCCGAGCCCAACCAAAGCCTTGAGGGAGGGGACGGGTCCCCGGATGACGGTGGCCATGTCGCCACAAGTTCTTAAGAAGGATGTATATAGGACAGATGTATTAAACATATATGACAGATTATAGAATCAAAGATGGCACTACCCCGAATTTTCTGGGAACACACATCAAGTACACCTTTTTAAAAATTTTCCAAATTACTTCCTGCATAAACAAGTAATAAATAATCACTGTGAGTTGAGTGTGAATATTTTCCCAATGACAAAATAATGTTTAATTTTGACCTTCATTATCAATGATGCCAATTTTTATATTAATCTTCCCCTCTGAAGATAAATCCACTTAACTGTAAGAAAAACAAAGACTGCACTTTCAAGGAATAGTCTGGAATGGAAGAGAAAGTTCCCCGGGAGCTTCAGAGTCAAAGCCCGGCGTCTGGGAGCACGACCACACGTAGTAAAGATTCATTCCCACCTCAAATCACTTTAGTAGTTTTCGGTGTAAGTGTGATACATGATTTCCCCACTTTTTAACAGGAGCAGTTTAAAATGCAATATTTCCCTGTATTCCAAATTGTTTGAGTGACTTAATTTCAAAGTTACAGACTCTGCTATGTTCTCACTCTGTAATTTAAAAAAAAAATGTTTTTGACAATAAATAGCAGTTAAAATGAGTTAATTTAGCAGTGACAAAGAGTGTTTTCGAATATAAATGCAATATAAGTGCAGTTACTTAAACAGTAGACTTGTCACGTTGATGTAGCTGGGCATCACAAACACTGTTTAAAACTGTAAATTTAACTGTTAAAATTAGCAGCTGTACTGTTGGCTGCTAAATACTGGTCAGAACAAAGCGATCATGAACCCAAACAAGGCAAAAAGTGTTCGTTTTTTTCAAACGTCAACTTTTTTGTCATTTATTGTTTTTCTGAAGTGCGACATAGGATAATAGTTTAAAAAGAGAAGGGAATATTCTGGGAAGTCTGCTAGCAAACCAAACGTTCAGTGAGCACGGAAGAGGGAACGGGGTCATCAGCTCCGCACACAGCCTGGCCCGGCCCTGGCACCTGCAGAAGGCGTGAGTTAGAGCTAAACCGGTCACTAAACCTCCCCACATCTTCATCTCAGACTGAGCCTAGCCACGCTCAGTGTAGACTCTGTGGTTGATGAGCAACAGACTGAGCACCCGTCCTGACCGCCCAGCTCTGTGGCTATTTCTGCGGGAAAGGACTTTGTAAGAAACGATATTCCGAGAGAAACAGCAACCTGCAGCGTGGGAGGTGCGTAGCTCCAGGCGGCAGCCACTGCAGGGCCCCTGGGAGCCTGTGACAGTCAGGTCCCCTCACGAGAAGCTCAGCAATTGTGATTACTGACCGATGCCTTGTTAGGGGCTCGGGCGTTCAGGGCAGGATCCTTTGGACCACATGTAATAAAGAGTTCTGAACCCAAACATGCTGGCAAGTGGTTAAAACAAGCCCTCCAAGAAAACAGGATGGAGGTTCCTTAAAAAGCTGAAAATAGAGCTATCCTACAACCCAGCAACTGCACTACTGGGTATTTACCCCAAAGATACAAATGTAGGGATCCAAAGGGGCACCTGCACCCCAATGCTTATTACAGCAATGTCCACAATAGCCAAACTACGGAAAGAGCCCAGATGTCCATTGACAGACGAATGGATAAAGAAGATGTGGTCCATATATACAATGGAATATTACTCAGCCATCAAAAAGAATGAAATCTTGCCATTTGCAATGACGTGGATGGAACTAGAGGGTATTATGCTAAGCAAAACAAGTCAGAGAAAGACAAATACCATATGATTTCATTCATATGTGGAATTTAAGAAACAAAACAGGGGATCATAGGGAAAGGGAAGGAAAAATAAAACAAGACAAAACCAGAGAGGGAGACAAACAATAAGAGACTCAATCTCAGGAAACAAACTGAGGGTTGCGGGAGGGGAGATGGGTGGGGAGATGGGGTAACTGGGTGATGGGCATGAAGGAGGGCACGTGATGTAATGAGCACTGGGTGTTATATAAGACTGATGAATCACTGGCCTCTACCTCTGAAACCCATAATACATTATATGTTAATTAATTGAATTTAAATAAAAAATCTTAAAAAAACAAGGCCTCCAGAAACACACACACACGCACAACCTGATTTGTAATGTTTGCCTATTTCTGTGGTATAAATACTCCCACAAAGGCCAGCGTGAGTACAGATGTGGTGGCTGATGGCCCTGACGTGGGACGGGAAGATGCATGAGGTTGAATCTTGAAAACCTGCAGCCATTATGTCCCGCATACTGTGGACTGTGAATCAAAACGGTGTAACCAGCCAAACCTCACCCAAGGTCCCAGGGTGTCCCTCAGTGATTGCTCACTCAAGGGTTTGGTGGCCGTCAAGAAGCCAGCCTGTGTCCTCCACCCGGCGGTCTCCACAGCGGGCCCATCCTCGGGGAGGATGCCAGCCCCACCCCGTGACCTCTGTGGACCTCGGCTCTCTCCCGGAAGCACACTGACAAGAGCCTCAAGACGGCCGTAGCCAGCTGACAGGGATTTGTAAACTGCACTTAGACGTGGCTTCCTCCAGGAAGCCCCTCCCCTGATTTTCGACACTGGGACGCACTCCCCGAGGCTGCAGCTTGGGGAACAGGGAAGCATGGGCTCGGTGGCATAGCCTCAGAAGCTGGACCTGCTCCAGCGGTAGCCGTGGGAACGCTGGAGGCTCTCAAGCCGGACTATGGCGATTCCAAGGGTGTTTCAGGAAAAGCCAGCGTCACGGCAGCCTGCAGTCTAGAATGGAAAACGGGCCGACAAAAAGAAACAGAGTGGTGAGGAAGACCAGGGCATGTCCGTGGGGGTGACAGCAGAGTTCCTCCATGCCCACATGGTCCTCCGGCAGCGGCGGGTGGAGGGCGGGCTTCCACCCCGGGCACCGGGCTCCAGCTCGCACAGCAGGGCCTTCTCCGTTGGTTGACTGAGATGCACAAATGGGAATGAGATCCATGGCGGGCTGAGGATGGGGCCAGAGGTGGGGAAGCAGGGGAAGGGCTTCTGGAGTCAGAGCCGGGTGTTCTCGGCGGGGCGAGGCAAGGAAGGCACCTGGGGTCAGCAGCGGATACGACCCTTCTTCAGGGACTGTAGTCAGTCAGTGTGCGGAGAGCCTCCGGGCCCCAGGGTGAAGAAGGGCCGCGTGGAGGGGACCCGGCAGGCGGACACTGGTGGGTTGTCATCCAAATCAGGAACACAGTCAGATGCACGCTGGAAAGGCGGGCTGAAGGCGGGGCGGCCGGCTGGTCAGACGCTCCGTGTGTAGGTGAGCGACACGTAGGCCCGGGGCCGAGGTGCTGGGCACGGGGGAACCAAAGGGAACCAGTGCCTAACACTGAGGCAGCCTGGGCACCACGCCGCCCCGGGGAGGGCCGCTGCCCACCCTCGGGACGCACCTCTGTGTGAACAGGGCCGCTGAGGGCCTGGGGAAGGGCTCCGTGCATATACCTGTTTGTGTTCCCAGCAGCAGGAAGCCGGCCTCTGCAGACTGATCCTTGGGTTTCCTGAAACTATCAGATGGAAGTTAAAATTGCACAGCTCTGGACGAGGGAGTAAGACACTCCTGAACACGGAGACAGGAATGTTGACACTGTCTCCGCAGTTCAAGTGACATTTATGTTAATCAGGTGTCTTATGAAGCATGGGATCTGCCTTGTCTGTGTTTATGTGAGAAGGAACTTCGATGGCCCCACATGTCGTGGGAGAACCCCGTCGGAGCAATAATCATCCATGCGTGCTCAACTGAAGGGGCCTCCCTGTTGGAACGGGTTAGCATTGTGCCAATCTGAGCTGTAGAGGACTAACCAGCTGACAGTGATGATGCCGCCATCTTGTATTCATAGACAACGCTTTGCTTCAAAGAGCTTAAAGTATATTCACGGGTGCTTTTCCCAGGAGATCCAAAAGTTAGTGTTAAGTCGTCTCAGGAAAGGGCATTTTTGCTATTCGTGCCCACAACATACCCGATGCCATAATAACCAGGAGGAAAGTGAAGAAGCTTTCAAGAAGGCCGTGGGCATTTGGTGGGACGGGATTCAATCTGGTACCACCAGAGCAAATCTCTGCCCCAGAACACATGGGGTTTGCATTTTGCACCTTCTAGTAAATCAGAAACATTTGGAAGTGGAGGTGTTTGTGGTGTGACAGGGAGCCCGCCCCATGAAGAAGCAGGATCCTGGGTCCCTGGTCCAGGTCTGTCCCTGATGAGTGTGTGTGGTGCGAGCATCAGTCTCCTTTCTGTGGGACGGACATGCCTGGTCACCCCGCTATCCCCAAGGACCGTGAGGGTCAAACCAAGTGATGAATATTAACAGTGTGCAGCACTTTAAACCAAAGTGCGTGTTATTAATCATCATATTGTAAACCATCGTAAATGTGGGACTGTGCTAAAATCAATGCAGGAAAAATGACCCTGCTTGGAAATGTCACTTGCCCCCTAAATATCAATATGGCCACACACATGCAGAGGTGAGTTGACCATTTTGAACTCACTTAGTGTTACTTACCAATTATTAACTAGTAAACATCTGTGCACAGCTTGGAGATTTCTTTCTAAGACTGATAAGAATTGGATCAGCAACTCCAAGTGAAGCTTTTCAACAATTTTTGGCATAATAGTAAAGCATTAAATACCTTGTTTTATATACACTGTGGAAACATCAGTGAGTCAGACCGTCATGTGATAAAAGTATTTTTGTTGGGGCGCCCGGATGGCTCAGAGGGTTAAGCAGCTGCCTTCGGCTCAGGTCATGATCCTGGGTCCTGGGATCGAGTTCCGTGTGGGGCTCCCTGCTCAGCGGGGAGCCTGCTTCTCCCTCGCCTTCTGCCCCTCCCCCATTCATGTTCTCTCTCACTGTATCTCCCTGTCTCAAATGAATAAATAAAATATATTTTTAAATATTTTTGTTTAGCACTTTGCCATGAATAGAAGAGAAAGAATAGGTTAGGATAGGCTAGGATAAGATAGGATAGAGTAGAATTTTTTGCTTTAAATAAACTAATGAGTTTATAGTTCAGGCAACTGAGGTCCATATAGCCCAATAAGTTTTTCACAAATCAGCTCATTATTTTATTCAAATTCACTTGACCAAGAAATTCAGTTGCTCTGTTGAAATGAGACAGTTTGTGGCAGTGAAAATTCAACATTTTCAACCATGATCAAAGAGAATTACCTCATTTAGTGGCCAATGTATGTGAGCATCCGGCCACTGCTCTGTTCTCTGGAGCATCAGGGTGACCCCAGGGGCATGGTGGTGAAGCCGGAAAAGTAGGGGTTTGCCCTGAACACTATGGAAGGTGCTGTGTGGGTCCAGATCCCAGCTGCTCCTCCTGAAAGTTTCTATGTGTGTTTCTTCTCCAGAAGATGGAAGAATTGCTCCACCACCTGCTCCTTCTGAGCTCCCTCCCCAAAACCAGCTCCAATGCCCATAATACCCAGAACAATTTAAATGGTGCACCCTTGAGTAAACCTTGTAAACGTGAAATTACGGTCATATTGTCTGATCGACTCAGGAAGGAAGTTTCCACAATTCATGACCTCGCCATCAGAAATTCATCCCAGGATGTTCGCCATGTCCCTTCCCCAGCCCTGAAGGGGGAGATACTGGTCTTATCAGATTGCAAGACAGAGGATGAGCATTTTGCAAGCTTTATTGTTATATAAAAATGAGCATTAGTCCTTTCATAAAAAGCTGCTAAATGTGAATGCTTATAAATGAGTGTTTGTAAAATAAAAAATATTTTTCATTAATGTTTCTGCATCATCACGTTCTGTGATTCCATCCAAGTCATCTCTTTAAACATCCAGTTAAAACATATCGAGCACCCTGCCCATCAGATAGCAGCAGAACAGACGGGTGGTCCCTAAGAATGCCGCGGTGTCTCCTCAAACATGCCCAGAGCTGCTGAGGTGACTGTGGGAAACTCAAGTGCACACTAAGCTTACAAAGCCAAGCCAATGCGCAATACTCATGGGACATGGGTGGCCGTGGTTCCACACCCACTGCACACCTCCCTGACTCCCACACAGTGACTTTGCCGCAAGGATGGTGAGGGTGTCAGCGACACCGTCAGGAGTCCTGCGCCATCTGGCCCCCGTTCGCACTGAAGCTGAGTGTGCGTAAGCACGTGGGCATCGCAGTCACCCCTGCAGGCTGGCTGGGGACAGGGCCACAGCTCCGTGGCACTGACAGGTCTTGAGGCCAGAATCCTCACTTGCTTCTTCCTCTCCGTGCAGGTAGTTTGGAGGCCTCGGTTTCCCTGTCTTTCCCCCATGTGGTCCTTCCATTGTGGTCGTTTGGTGACGAGTACTCCAGGTGACACTCCGTCCAGGAATGTGGGGCACGTGTGGCCAGCATGCTGCAGGTCGGTGGGTCGGGGGGGCCCAGCACGAGCTCCCTCAGGCAGGACCCGCCCCGCGGGCTCAACCAACCTAGACCCTATTTCGTAGGCAGAGAAATCTAGTGGTGTTGTGAAACGGGACACGCCTTCTCATTTTTAACAGAACATGGAAGATCCCAAATTTCATAAAGTGTCCTGTTTGTACACATGAAGCAACTTGATCCGGTTTGAACTTTATCCCTCCCTTGCTTTGTTTCGTGGTTTACACCCTCCGCCACAGCTCCCTTGCCCTTCTGACCACGGTGCGAGCCCGGCCACGCTCTTGGGTGCCGTGTGCAGGTGGGAACGGCCGGCACGGATCGGAGAGGACGCAGAGGCAGGGTGTGGGCAGGTTATGCACCTGTCCGTCTGGCGCGTTTTCTCACCCGCAGGTGGAGGCGGTAATGGGGTTGTTGTCGGAACTAAATCAACAGGAGCCCGGCACTGAGACGCGGCCTGCCTGCAGGAAGTCCCCAGCATCTGTGGGGTGCGTCCTTCTCCTCCTCGACACACCCCACCGCATCCCACCCGCACGCCGGCCTCCCTCTCCGCAGCCCCAGCCTTGCTTGGCTGACGGTCCCCACACCCGCCGCAGACCGCGTGGCCCAGGCACCGGCTTCCTCGGAAACCTCCAGGGTCTCCTTGCGAGCCACAGGCCGCCTTCCCGGCCTCCTAGGGCTGAGCCACAGATTCTCCTCCCACCTTCCGACTGGAGGCTGCCCTCCCTCCCACCCGCTCCTCCCTCACCTGGACACCCGGCTCCTTCCGGAGGCTGGACAGGGGTTTGCCAGGCTCCCCTGCATCTCAGCCAGACTCCCTCCATTCCCTGCACAGCACAAAGCTGTCTACACCACGGCCCTCAGGCAACAGCTCCCCGCCGTCCTCCACGGAACCTCACGTCCCCTCGACAGAGGCTCTGGGTCCTGTGGCTCGGAGCCTGGACGTTAGGGGCTGCCCAGGACATGCTGACTGGACAAAGCAGTGATGTCTTCCCTTGTGATAACTCCTCAGTCCACAGTGTGACTCCCACCCCGCAAAGCCCAGGCGCCCCCGACTCACCAGCCCACACCGAGCGGAAGTGGCTGGTGTGCCGTTGATCCAACGGACACACTTCTTCACCTGAACCTCCAAGCCGGTCGTGGGTTGTTTTGCTCAGTTGGTTCCCACAAGTCCTTCTTGGCCATTACTCGGCACTGATGTTTAAAGCCCTACAACTTCAATTTAACCAAGTCCCGCAAAGGCCTTCACTTTAAAGTCAGAAGGAAGCAGTCCATCGCTGGGGTGAAGCAGGCACCTCCCCAATGGGGCCCGAGAAGCAGACACGGCAGCCGTGGCTCCCTCCGCCCACGTGGACCCCACCACCGCGGCCATGTGCAGCCCACGTCCGCAGTGTCCTCACACACCACAGACACCAGGAAAGCAAGTAATCCTGTTCTAATTATTTTTTAAATGTCGTTGTTTTCCCAAAGAGAGAGAAATGATGACTCTGTCCCACCTTCTGCTGAAGGTGCAGACTCCCATCCACAAGCACACCTGTCCCTTCGCAGACACGGAGCCGACCACCTCCTATGGAGGCCGGGCGCTTGCCCTCCCCAGGATGCTCCCGGGGACCACGGGCAGAGCGCGGCGTGGCCCAGCGTGGAGGCAGGTGGGTGTGCTGACGTGCTCCGCCCCTCCCTCAGGCCCTCGCTGTCCTGATGCCCAGAGAGGCGCCGCGACCTCAGAAATCCTGCGGAAATGGCCCGCAGAGCGCTGCACACCGGGGAGGGCAGGCCTGAGCTACCGTGAGCACAGGGGCCAGAAAGCTGTCCTGCGGTGACGCCGGCCGCAAGTCTCGCGCTGAGGCTGAGAACGTGGGACGTCTGCCAGGAGGAACTGCCCGTAGCAGAGGAAGGCGTCTTTGACGTCATAAATTATTTCTTGAAATAACACATTATTTATTTTCCCACGCACTGCCCATGCTGACAGTCCCACGTCCGAGATGCCCCCGGGCGGGCATTGAAATGGAGCGGCGGCCGGAGGCCCCCCAGCCTGGCCCAGGCCTTCAGACCTCCCCGGGAGGCGGGCCACCCCGGGCTCGGGGTCCCCGGCAAAGGCACATCCTCCATAGGCACCAAATGCTGCTCTTGTCAGAATTAGCCCACAAGGAGCATGGATTCAGAGGCAGATGTTTGTGTGCGAACGGAGAAGCCGGCCAACAAGGCTGGGGTTCCTTGGTCCACAAACCAGAGTGCTCTCAGCATCAGCACAGCTTCGCCCTCCCGTACACACGGCTTAAACCGTGGACCTCCGCATGTCCTTTCCACCAGGCACCTCTTACAGCCGGGCAAGCGAGTGGGCCGCTCGGGAGCTGGGGTTCCTGAGCGGGACGGCGGCCCCCGCCCCAGTGGCCCCATCCTGGAGGGCGCCCGTGGGGGCCCGGCTGCTGGGGGACCTGGTCCAGCCTCCTCTGTGGGCCCGGCCACGCTGGCTGGCCCGCAAACACAGGCGAAAATTGGAACTACCTGAAGAGCGTGGAGAGCAGGGTGAGGGGGTAAGATGGATGGCTTGAATTTCCCACCGATCACGGGGCAGCGCGGGGGCCAAGCATTGATTGATGAAGTATTTAAGCCACCAATCTCACATCATGGGCCTCCTCACAAATGTCTGCAGAAGGGCCGTCGCCACCGCACTGCCGATGGAGGCTGGCTTTGCTCCGAAATAGAAGAAAGACCCCGAGTCTGTAATTTGCTCTCTCGCGGAATGTCCAATAACCACGTTCGACGGCCACTTTGCCCACAAATGTTTCACTTAAAATGTCCGTATCCCTTACTCCCAAGCGCCGTCCAAATCTGCACTTACGGGTCTTTACTGGGGGCGGTTGACCTTCCCTTGGCTCTGTTAGTTCCTCCTAACTGCCCTAAAGTAGGCACCGCTACTCCAGGAACTTAAAACGAGTCACTTTGGGGTCTTTTTAAACATGGTTTTAAGTGTCTCATGAATGTCAGAGATGCATTCCGTCTTAAAACGTGGGCTTCTGCCGGAGGGGAGTTCGGAGCACGCCGTCAGGGCCCAGGGCAGCCGAGGGCCACTCTCGCAGGGAAGGCAGTGGGTCCTACGCGCGTCGCCCCAGACGGCAGCCACAAGGGCATTTGGAAGGAGGGCTCCTTGGGGTCAGCATGGACCGGCGTGTCCCTGCTCGCCTGCAAGCCCTCACGTCCGCCGGCCGCACAGACCCTAACAGCTGCTCAGAGCACAGAGGGCAAGTGGGGCTGAACCCCAGGGGCCCCACTTGGGGCGGGGGCTGCAGTCGGCTCTCCAGGGAGCCCCTGCCACGTGTGAGCTGCAAGACCGCATGACCCCACACACGCACACCCCACTTCATCCTGGGACAGGGGGACGTGCCCGTCCAGCCTCCACCGTGCCTCCGTCAGAAAAGCAAAGGCGTAGCTGACGCGGGAGGGTTTTCTGAATCAGCAGGGGCTTCCAGCGACCTTCCCTGCGGACGCTCCACGGCCACACGGTCTGTCCAGCCGGGCAGCGGCCGCGCGGAGCCCCTCTGCCTCTGAGCACACGTGGCCAGCCTGCACTGAAATCGGACCCCACAGCAAACACCGGCCCAGCCAGCCCGAGCATGCCGAGTCTTTTGATTTCACATTTCCTTTCTGAATCCATTAATATTTTATGAGACCACACAGAGGGTTCTTGCTCTGGATGTTTCTCTCTCCCTCTTTAATCATGGAAAGTGCTATAAAGCATGATATATTGGCAGAAGGAAGGAAAACCAAAGTTTGCTTAGCTGGGGAGGGGGGTGGGGCAGACCCACGTTTTCAAGATCATGGCCTTGGTCCCTGAGCCAAGGGTCCTCGGTCAGGTCACCGGAACGGTCTTGGCCAGCGCGCCACGCTCTCCTGGTGCCACATGGACTCGTGGGTTAGAACGAGTCCCCACAGGACTGCCAGGGGCTGGTGCACCCACAGACACGCGGCCCACGGCATCCTGGAAGGGTGAAGCCCCCCTACCCAAGGCTGCCATGAATCCCCTCCGTGAGCCCTGATTCTCTGCTCCCTGCTCATTCCCACCAAGCCCCCAGCCAGAGCCCCACCGGCCCCTGCACCTCCCCCAGGCTCCGGCACTGGTCTGTCACATGGCCCCCCTACGTGGCCATATGTATGCACGTCCTGCTTCCGCCAGCTCTTCATACTACTTACTTGTTTGTGCAGGAAATGGGAGGGCTTCACACCACCGGAAGCTAGTTCAGAGTCCACACTCAGTGTCCGAGTACACCTCGTCTGTGTGTCGGGGTACCATTGCTGCTGGGCAGTGAGGCCTGCTCTGCAGTGTAGACCAGCAAGATGGGCAGTGAGGCCCGTTCTGCAATGTAGACATCTGAGATAAGCAGTGAGGCCAGCTCTGCAGTGTAGACAAGTGAGATGGGCAGTGAGGCCAGCTCTGCAGTGTAGACATCTGAGATAAGCAGTGAGGACAGCTCTGCAGTGTAGACCAGTGAGATGGGCAGTGAGGCCCGTTCTGCAGTGTAGACATCTGAGATAAGCAGTGAGGCCAGCTCTGCAGTGTAGACCAGCGAGATGGGCAGTGAGGCCAGCTCTGCAGTGTAGACATCTGAGATAAGCAGTGAGGACAGCTCTGCAGTGCAGACAAGTGAGATGGGCAGTGAGGCCAGCTCTGCAGTGTAGACAGCCGAGGGGGGTAATAGGATGTGTTGCGAGTGTTGACAGATGAGATCATTCAGATTACATTTAAAAGAATAAATCTCAATTAAGCATTTAAAAAAATAAAATAAAGTAATAAAATAAAATGAAAAATGCAGTAGACTCCCAGCATTCATGGATAAAAGTGTATTGTTTCCACTAATCACGAGCAATCCCACATTTCTGGGTCATGTAATTGTAGGTCATCTTGCTGATCAAATCTGGAGTGAGGAGACAATAACCCACAAGAGAGGAAGGCTGGCCAGTCCCCAGCAACATGGGCGACTGGCTGCCTCCTCCTCTACCCTTGGTTGACAGTGTACCTCGCCACCGAATGTATGAAGGACAGTGGTAACTACAAACAAGGGAATTCAAGAATGGTAAGATTCCCAAGTAAGATTATAGGGAAAACAACGCCTGTACCAACAACCGAGCGCCTAGGGTGCACGCGGGGTACTGGGACTGGGACTGGTAATTCCAAACTCTTTCAAATGTGCCATAAGCTAATCCTCACGATGCCCAGATGTGGTTTTCAGCTGGAAGTGAGTGCCGCAGGATGAGAGGCACCTCTCCTCGTCTCCTCTCTGACCTTCCAGCCGAAGGCAAGGACTTCCCTCTGCAGTTCAGGCAGGAACTTTGGTGCTGGTCCACGTATTTTCAACTTGAATAGAACCCAGTCAGCCTCCGCACTCCAACTGATGCTCCCCGCAGTCAGAAGAAGCATTTGCAAACTCATTTGGCTAATGTGTACTCGCCCGTTGTGGCAGAAAATGCCGGTTGCTCAGCCAATACCCATTTCCTCTTTCTTTCCTGATTTTATCTGTCATGGCAAAATGACCAACTTAATATTTTATTTCCAGCCTGTCTTGCACATAGGTAGGAATTTCCAATAAGATGTCATTTTCAAGTCATTAGTAGAATTTCCAGAAAAGGAATTTATTCAATTGAGGTTCATTCTTCTTTTACTTTTCTCTAAATCTTTCTCTTCTGAACTGGGATATAGAAGTGATGGCCAGAAATCAGCAGCCATCTTGTGAACAGGAGGCAGCTTTGAAGATGAAAAGTAAGCATGAGTGAAGGATGGCAGAATAGAAAGATAAAAGGAGCCTGGGACATCATGGACCCACCACAACAGCCTTGAGCTGCTTATCCCCAGAAAAGCAAACCCTTAATTTACTTCATCCATGGTTATTTTGGGTCTCTCCTATTCTACTACAGCGAATTCTACAATTTCTAAAGGACACATTGTATTTTTTAATCTCAGAAAGACAATGGACATAAACTTTTATATTCTATCATAATCATCAAAAAGCTTTAGTTAACCAACCTACAACATCTCATTATTTTAGGACTGTTTCAAGCTAATATAATAATAGATACCAGTGGGTTAATTTATTGCTCCTCCTAACTAGTAGTTATGTTTTTAAATAGGGTCTTCTGGAGTAATGACTTTACCTACAGGAATGAAATTTGATAATTTGGCAGGCTAATGAGAGGGATACTTGTGTTGGTGTTTGTGAGTAATTAAGGGTCTCATTAAGTCAGAGTGGGCGGCAACCTTCATTGTCTGGGTGTTGGTCCAACCCTTAGGGGGGCATCCTGTCCCAAAAATGGGATGCCCTAATGCAACTAGACACCAAGAGACACTGCCAGACAATGGCCCATCGAGAACAGAAGTGTGGATGAGGAGGGTACCACTGGAATTTGAGGAACAATGCTTTACTTTTCAAATTATCACTGTCTGTCCAAGACTTCTGACCACCAATTAGTAAGTTCTAATAGTTTTTTTTTTTTCAATTGCTATTAACATTCATCAGACAAGCTTAAAAATCGGTTCACAGTTAACGTGTGCCTTCCATCAGGAAGATGATACAGATGCGGAGGGGCTGGACTATAACACGGTGACTAATTAAGGAAGATCAGCACTGGAGCAAAAGAGTAATTTTCTGCCATCCATGAAAAATGCGTGCTGGCAGAGAATCACGGGGACTTGCCAAGCCCACTTTGAGAGTGTCGTCCAACTGTAATTGTCACACAGATCTGACATTCACACAAACCACAGCAAGTGCTCCCCGTCCAGAATCCCTAGGAGCCTTTCAAGTATCTGGCATCCATGTGTTAAAGAAAACATTTCTCATAGCGGAATTTGTTCATAAGTTATGAGGGAGACATTAACAAAGCTTTTCTGTTGACCAGCACAGCGCTCGTTAACCAGTAACGAAGGCTTAGAGCGCAGTTTATGATCTTAGGAGCGTTTCCAAACTGAAAGGGGAAAATGACGCTGATCTAAATAGTCCGTTGTCTTGCCCTTCACAGAAACAGGTACTGCGTCTGGTCCCAATTTGAAGAGTTAGCCAGCTGACTGGCCACGGAAATGTGGTGTCGGTATAAAGAGATGCGCATCATAATCAATAGACCAAGCAGTGCCCTCTGGGGGGGTCGCATCTGAGGGGCCAGGGCTGGGGTGTGCACAAAAGGGGAACGTGGACGGAGGTGTGCGCAGGGGAGGGCCGTCCCACAGCCCTCCCTGCTGCCAGCTCCTCGCCTGGACGAAGCAGCAGGTGAGTGTCCTGTGCCGAGGCCCCTCCTGTGGAATGATGGCATGATCCTACGCAGGCCTCACCGGCCGAAAGAAAGGCTCCCCCAGCGTCTGATCCAGCAGAAGTCTTACTACTAGATGTTCTAACACAATTCAGAGAAGCCTGTGAAGTTACAGAAAAAAGGAAGTAGAAATTCTATTAGTAAGTTTCTGTCCGTCTGCAAGGGGGGATGGTAACCGCCGTGGAAAGTGTATTTGACCTTTTAAGGCTGACAGAATACGTGGTGTTTGACAGCGGCAGCCGCCGCGGAACTCGCTCCTCCTGAAGTCCTCAGCGGCGCCCTCCAGACGCCGAGAGCGCAAGGGCGCGCGCCCATTAGTGATGGGAGGCGCAGAAGACGGGCGAGCCTAATTTCTTACAGCAATCTCCACACAGCTGGGTGTTTCTCAAATATTTTAAAGTGTTTTGATCATTTAAAAAGATTTAAAGCATTATTTTCCCAGAAATTCTGACAAAATGATCCCACCAAATTAACTAGTTGCTCCAAATTACATATTATGTCATTAATTCCTAATATAGGTTATATTTTAATGGCAATCACCTTAACAATCCTTTCATGCAAGAATCTTCTGTTCCCAAAATTCTCCTGTAATATATCTTGCTAACGAATCAATATTATCTCAGCTTCTAAACTTCTGTCTATTGGGATCTTCACCCAAATAAGTGTGAATTTATTAGAACCATAATTCCACATTAACCTCACAGTTAAAGTAAAAATGCTTTCACGTTGTGCTAATCCTAATTCACACTTCAGCTGTGAGAGTTTATTGTTCCTCAAAATGGGGCAGGAGAGGAAGAGTCGGGAGCGAGGACCAGGCCACATGATTTCCTTCTTGGATGGCCCGACGGCGGAGGGTGACGGTTAGGGAGACGTGAGCAGGTGAGCAGCATGGCCTGCGAAGCGGGCTCTGTGATGATGCTGCAGGAGCAGCATCGAGGATTTCAACCCGTTCGCTGGAGCAGGTCCTGGGAAGTGGCCCCAGGAATGAGGATCCAGGATCTTAGTGTCAGGGTTTGGGAGGCAGGGCTATGAGTGGTGCAGAGGCGAAGAGGAAGGGGTGGGAAGATGCATGTGAGCCCACACCTGCACTCACGTGGTCAGTCTGCCTTCATACAGGACTGGCTAGAGTGCACCTGTTATCCTGGGGACCAGGGCAGGGGCCCAGGCCGGGCCCCTCCATGGCCAGTGGGCCATCTTGGGCACCATCATCAGCATGGTGCATCAAGCCCAGAGGGTCACAGCCTCACTGTGGGCCCTCAATAAGCACCTGCTAAATGGGCCATGGGGCATCCGAAGAGTCAGAGGGAGAAAAGTGCCTTGGTGCACAGGGGTACTCGGGTCCCAGGGCCAGGAGACAGGCATCCCAGGAGCTGCGTGCCCCCTGCACTCCCCATCCAGACCGTGGGGGCCCCCGGCTCAAGATCGGTACCGAGTCTTTCCGTAGTACAAAAGGCCCCCGGATGGGGGTCAAGGCAAGGCTGCAGACTGCTGGACGATGTCCTGAGTGCAGGGTCAAGCTCACAGAGGAGAGTGACTTAGCTCAGGACATTTTTGCCACATGTTTTCAACCCAGCAGTGTTCCCCACAAATAACTTGGCAGTGGAAACTGTGCAAGAGGTCTGGCTAAGAAGATGAGGAACAGAAGGAACATTACACATACTGACCCACGGTCCATAGCTCATGAGCCCGCCGACCCCACACAGCCGCGGCCCAGCTGCCAGGCACGGGCAGGACACACCTGCCCTCCTCTGCCCACAGCCTCCTTCTCCCTGGAGCCACGCGTCCACCAGCCCTGGAGGGCTCCTCCTGAGCCCCCGCAACCACACTTGGGAGGCAGCTCGCTGAGCCACACCCCAGGGGGGCAGGTGGCAAGACCACGGACTCTGGCCACACCAGCTCCCACAGGCCACGGCATCTTCGGGCCCACGGGCATGCCGGGTGAGCACTGGGGACAGGTGCTTCATGCTCCAGACTCTTGCTGCCCTGGGACTCCACGTGGAGCCTGCCCAGAGGCGCTGGGAACGCCGGAAGAAGCTGCAGGAGGGGCCGGGCATTCCACAACCCGCAGGTTTTGCTCACAAGGCCCAACTGGGGGGGACCCATGGGCTCTGGGAAGCCCCCAGAGGTGTCTCCTGTGAGGACCAGTTGCATCAGCTCCAGGGCTGGGGCCCAGGGGCCTCTGAAAGCCTGTTCCCTCTGTGGCCGGTCACAGCCCTCACTCCGTTCCCAGATGTCCAGCTCTCAGGAGGAGAGAGTGAGGAGGGACATCAGAAGTGCTACATGCGTGAATGTACAAGTCAGAGAGTGACCACAACCGCCATCAGGTAGGACCGGTTGCCGCGTGGCCAATTTCCCCACAGTCACGCTCCCCGGGCCCTCCTGGACGTCCCCTCCCATAGACATGTCTTAAAGAGCCACCCATTGAAGGGACCTTGCTGGTTGCTTTGCTGCATCCGCCCCCTTCCTCGAAGCCAGGCCCACCCCAGCCACTGGCCACCATGCAGCCAGCCATCCTGGCAGGGGACCGGCACCAGCCCCGCTGTGGCCCCACGACCTCCAGTAGTTTGTAGTCGTGGCCTTGAAGAGTGGGGCTCCTGGCCAGAATCCCGTGTGTGCCTTCAGGCCCGACCTCAGAGGACCAGAGGGGCTCTCCTTGGTGGGCCCCGTGCGGAGCTGCCCTCCCCACACAGGACCGGGAGCACCGCCGCGCATGGTGCTTGTCTGTGGAGGGGCCGGGGAAGCCTCAGGTCCCACCCCACTGGCCGGGGCGCTCAGGTCTGTGCTCCCGGGCGGCACCGCGCCCGGAAGCCTCCTTCCAGGCCCCGTGCCTTTCCCCGGCCCCCAGGTCTATAAGCAGCTCCTCAGCAGTGAGAGGACCCCCATCCGGGCTGCGTCCACCGAGCCTCTCCCAGGGGCGCTCCACTGCGAAATGGGACGTGACGGAGCTGCCTTCTCGTCGGCCTCTCGCCTGTGCCGTGGAAGCCCCTGAAGAGAGGCTGGAGTGTTTTTCAGTCTGGCACGGTCTCCCACTGACCCCTCCACCCAGCAGCCCCACAGGCCTGTACCCGGCTGGCGGGGCCTCTCACTGAAGCCTAGCAGCTCCGCAAGCAGGGGTCTTGGCTTCTCCACTCAGCTCCCGCGTGAGCTGCCGCCCTGTGGCTGTTCGCGAGATCCCCCTTTGCTTGGCAGCCACCCTGATCCGGGCTTGACCCTGTGTCGTCTGGGTTCCCTCGTGGACAGGGCACATGAAGATGACTGGCTCACCGCACTGAAAACTCCGGCATCACCTGGGCATATACTGGCACACAGGATGGCTTTCTTTTTTTCATTTTTATTGGAGAAGGACACTTTCTGTTTGCTTGATTTTTTTGTGTGTGGTTGTTTGCTTGTTTCAAAAACACTGAAATGAGTCGTGAATGAGATGCTGCAGGCTTTGCGAGCTTCCCCTGCCCAGCATGGACCTGGGCCTGAGACCCCATGGGTGCAGGTATCAGAGCCGGAATCCGAGGGCCACTCCCCGGAGAAGCTCTAAGTAATACTTTATAATAAAAGTGAGCAGTGATAACTAACATTCACAGAACATTGATATTCCACCTGTGCTGAGCACTGAATCTTCCCACTTAATCCCCACGACACCCCCAGAGGTGGTTACTCTTTTTAACCATCAGAAGTAAGACAGAGCAGGTCGTTCACCTGCCAGGGTTAGCAGCAGGGGGTGTCAGGCCAGGCGTCGGCCTCGGATCCCCTTAACCACCACACTGAGCGCCTCATTTGAGTCTAAGAAACGGATCTCCAGATGTCTGACCCAAGGCGAGCTGTACCTTTATTGGGTCCCGGGTTCCAGTGTCAGTGTGCGGCGCAAAGATGAGGGGGACCACGCCTATCGTAGGACACAGCACCCAGGCCTTCGGTTCCCTGCAGACAGGACGCTGGGGGGTAACAGGGAGGCAACCCCCCCGGCATGGGCCAGGCCTCCAGTGGGAGCAGAGACGTCAGTGACGACCAGAAGACGAGAACGCAGCTTCCTGAACACCACAGCCCTGAGACCACAGCCCTGAGACCACGGCCCTGAGACCACAGTCCTGAGACCACAGCCTTGAGACCACGGTCCTGAGACCACGGCCCTGAGACCACAGTCCTGAGACCACAGTCCTGAGACCACGGCCCTGAGACCATAGTCCTGAGACCACAGCCTTGAGACCACGGCCCTGAGACCACGGTCCTGAGACCACGGCCCTGAGACCACGGTCCTGAGACCACAGTCCTGAGACCACGGCCCTGAGACCATAGTCCTGAGACCACGGTCCTGAGACCACGGCCCTGAGACCACAGTCCTGAGACCACAGCCCTGAGACCACAGTCCTGAGACCACAGCCTTGAGACCACGGTCCTGAGACCACAGTCCTGAGACCACGGTCCTGAGACCACAGTCCTGAGACCACGGCCCTGAGACCACAGTCCTGAGACCACAGCCCTGAGACCACAGTCCTGAGACCACGGCTCTGAGACCACGGTCCTGAGATCACGGTCCTGAGACCACGGCCCTGAGACCACGGTCCTGAGACCACAGTCCTGAGACCACGGTCCTGAGACCACGGCCCTGAGACCACAGTCCTGAGACCACGGCCTTGAGACCACAGTCCTGAGACCACAGTCCTGAGACCACGGCCCTGAGACCACAGTCCTGAGACCACGGCAGGTCCAATGCAGGTCAGCCACAGTGTGTGCACGTGCACGCACGCCAGGGTGTTTCCAGTATGGACTGGTTTCCTGTAGGGGTTTCGCAGTTGTTCGGCCGTTCTGCTCCCTGACATCTCCTCTGTCAACTCCGGCAGCTGCTCCTGCCTCGCCTGCGGCCGGACGTGCGCCTCGTGGGCACCGCACACTGTGCCAGAGCAGAGCTGCGTCGTGGAGCCCCTGGGAGACCAGTGCCCCTGCATGGAGCACCTCGGGGTCGGCACCGCCCGAGGCCGTGGAAGCCGCAACCCCCTGCGGCCCAGCCTCCCGCACCCTTGACCTCGCTGGAGACCCTCCAGCACGTCGTCACGCACTGAGAGCGCGGTTAACCGGTAAGACGGCAACGACGGTTCCTATGCACCGTCATGCTGCGGCGGGCGCCCAGTACCTAGTACAAGTTTCATGGCGGCCCCTCCATGGCCACTGGAGAGGTGCGCAAGTGCCCGCGGTCACACCAGGTCGCACCAGGTCGCACGGTACTGGGCGTTAAAGACAGGGTCAAGCCCGGCCCTGTGCACTCTCAGCACCCCAGCAGCCCCGCTCCGCCCGGCCTGCCCGCCCTCGCAGAGCATGGAGGCCAGCCCCCGGGGGCAGCTCGCACCACCGGACACAGCATCATACGGCACCGCGCCAGCAGCAGACCCGACGCAAGATGGTCTCAGGCACGCTGTGAACGAAAGAACCCAAAATGCACGTAGGGACGCATGGTGGGTGGCGGAGCCACAACGTGCCCGGGTTTACACTCACGGTCGTGGGGCTGGAGGACGGTCTCCACCGCCGTGGGAGCGTGCTGCGGGTGCACGTGCAAGAGGCCACGTTGTTGAGTGGCCACAAAGAAGAGTGCCACCAGAACAGCCCGTCCCGCAGGGTTAGGATGGCGCCCTCTGCATGGTGCAACTCGTGGAAGTTTTAGTGTTTTGTGTCTGTTTGGGACACATTTATTTGTGTGGCACTTGGCTGTCACAATCAACACCTCCCTCTACTTCCTTGTGACTTGGGAACGAGAGACAAGAAGGCACCTTCCAGCTGGTACTCAGCCACCAGTTGGCAGAGGACCCACAACCTCCTGCTGTTTGTCCCCAGACACGGAGACCATCACCATGGCTGGTTTTTGGGGGAGCTGGGCTGCTTTCTTGAACGTTCAGGGTCACAGGATTCTGTCAGCGTCCCATAAGCCGAAGGTGTCCACCTTCCAACGCTGTTTGCCAGCCGGGGAGACGTGCCGGTTGTCAGCCCCACCAAGGAAAGTGACCACACTGTGGAAGAGAGGCTGGCATCTGCTCCGTCAAGCGGGCTCCCCCTCTCTCCCTGCTGATGAGGCCCTTGAGGACATGGCTCCTGTCATCCCCCAGCAGTGGCTGCCTCCTGCCTCTGGATAGACAATGTCACAACTCCACCCACCCCTGGACCCCGGCTGGTGGGACGCGTGGCAGGGACATTGCTAGCGCGAACGTGAGCAGCATCCCGAGCAGCCAACCCAGGGAAAAGAGGTGAGTTCTGGGGTCAAAGCTTGTCTGAACTCTGGTTCTCTTAGCGTGAGTGGTGTCTCCTAGCGGTTTTCTTCCTTTTTGCGGAGCGGGAAGCTTGAAGTAGACTCACATCTCACTGAACGTGGCCACGTCCCACAGATGAACGGGTCCCAGGACCCCTCCGACCTCCCCGTTTATCCTTGGGAGCACATGAGCCTGTGCAGGGGGATGTTGGGGCCGTGCTCCTGTGTGTCTGCTGAGCGGGGATGCCCGTGGCCGCCCCACCACAGACATACCACAGTGGCCACTCACACAAAAGAGCATGTGGGCTCAGAAATTTCTTTCCAGTCAATTGAAAACAGGCCAGGTGGGACCTGATGCTTCTTCCAGAGCGAGGCTGATTTTTATTGACTTGCACAGAATCTCACACCCCAGGCTGCTCTCTGACCAGACCGATAACCACTAAACAAAATATCCAGAGTCAGAGACACGCTTCTCTAAAGACAATGTCTCAAATTCTAATTCATAAATGACCACAGAATAACGAAATAGCATATTTAGCTGCTAAAGCTGGGCTCTTCTTGAACATGCATCCTAGGAACCCTGGTGGAGGCTCTGAGCTCTCCTCAGACCCTGGGACTCGCAGCTCCGTCGGCTGTCCATGGAGCCTCGGGACCTGAATGGGAGGGGGACGGGGCTCCTCACGGCCTCCTGGATGGACCATGCCGCTGCAGGTTGGAGATCTTGAGACGGACGCTCAGACATGAGGAGAAGCCCAGGAAGAAGGGCGCATCCTGAGCTGCCCTGCTGTTTGACGGGAGGGTGACCAGTTTTTCTGAGTGGCCACCGCCTGGCTCCTGGTGGGGCAGGACCCCTCACCAAGCTTCATTCTTTCAATAGTTGTGTACTGAACCCTGCCGGGCCTGGGGTGCAGACCCACACACAGAATGAAGATCCTTGCTCACCAGAGCTTCCAGCTGTGGAGGAAGACGGGCACACACATCACACAAAGTCAAGTGCTCGAGAGAAGAATGGGGCAGGAACGGGGAAGAGGAGTGTCGTGGTTGGGAGGGGATGGGGTGCAGGTTTAGAAAGGCAGCTGAGGAATAGGGTGACCACCTTGTCCCAGTCTGCTGGGAATTTCCCTGCTGGGCCTGAAAGTCCAGCATCCTGGATGCTGCCCGTGCACACTGGATACTCCATGGACACACTGGACACTCCCACTAGATTCTCCCCTGTGCACGCTGGAAACTCCCCTGTGCACACTGGACTCTCCCCCGTGCACATATGGGACACTCCCCTGTGCGTACTGGCCTCTCCCCCATGCACACACTGGACTCTCCCCTGTGCACATAGTGGATGCCGCCCCATGCACACTGGGTACTTACTGCCCTGCATGCCCTGAATACCTGTGCACACTGGTTACTGTTCTGTCCATATTAGATACCTTGTAACACCTACTGAATATTCACAAAGATATAAAGCTAAGAACTATGACTTTCTATTTTTTATAAAAACTGGGAGAAAATATTTGCAAATTATATATCTGATCCAGGACTTGTGTCCTGAATAAATACAAAACTCTCAAAACAATATTAAGAAAAGAAGCAACCCAGCCTTTTTAATGGAAAAATATTTCCACTGGCACTTCACCAAAGGTGATCCACAGCTCGCAAACACTCAGCATCACTGGTTATTGGGAGGATGCAAAGGGGTACCACGATGAGACAGCTCTGGAAGAGCTAGAATTAAAAGACAGTCCTGCTAAGCATGACTGAGGATATGGAGACAATGGAATTCTCCTTCACTGCTGATGGGAACAGAAACTGTGCACCCTTTTTGGAAAGCAATTCGGCGCGTACCCTAAGAAGTTAAACGTACAGCTACCACCTGATGCGGCTTCTCCACCGTAGGTACTCACCTGAGACAAGTGAGAGCGTATGTCCAAAGACGTCGCATAGATGTTCACTTCTGTTTATTTGTAAGCGCCAACATAGCCATCGGCGGGGGACAGGAGAAGCAAACCGGCCCATCCACATGGTGCAGTGTCGCTCAGCAGTGAGAGTGAATTGGTGATACAGTCTTGGGTGGACCACGAAATCATCTTGCTGAATCGAGGAAGCCAGACCAAAAAAAATGCATACTTTCTGATTCCATTTACACCAAATGAAAGGGAATGGAGCTAGCGTATACGCCGGTCACCAGGCACCTGGGAGGGCAGCCGGGAATGCCGGGGCTGGAGGGAGGGTTTGCCAAGGGCCACAACGGAACCTGCAGAGGAACAGACGCACTCACGATCGTGATTGTGGTGATGGCTTAACAGACGTATGCTTATGTCAAAACCTAACAAGCGACACATTTTTAATAAACAAATTTAAAAATTTAATAAATAAATAAAACTGTTTTCAAAAGTAGTTAATCTGGTAGAAAAAGGGCTTCACACACGAACAGTGAGAAAATACAAGTCCGTAGACTACGCGCAAGCTGGGCGAGTCACCGCGCGCACATGGCAATGGTGTCTGTGCCCTGCTCCCGCGTGCCCGGTCCCAGCTGCCCACGAGGCGTGCGGGATGCTCTGGGAGCCCTTCATCACCTTACAGAAAACACTCTCATGGGCCCCGGCACCTTAGGATTATCGGTCACCACTGACTGGTATCTCATTGTTTTCCATGCCGCTGCTTGGTCTGCATCTCAGATGGTAAGAACACCCCCTAAACCCTTTGGTAATTGATGGGAGAAACCATGTGGTTTCCTTTGGTTTCCTTCTGCCACTAAGAACAAGGTTCAAATGACTAACATGCCGGGAACACACAATAATGATAACAATCGTAATTAACAATTTATATTAATAGAACCTTCTTGTCTAAGTAGCTGAACACATGGAAAACGTGTTTGCCAAGGATGGGGTGGGGGACAAAGACAAAATCGGAGAAGTGCGGCCAGGACCAGCAGCTGGGAAAAGTGAGCTGGCCTCCGTGTAGACACAGCCTAGCTCCATAGGGCCGACCCCACAGTAAGAGTGTTCTCATCCGGAACAAGGACTGGTGTGCACACACAGCATCAGAAAGGGACACGCACGATGCACCCCGTCGCCCAGGGGAGGCCTGAGGACAGACAGAACAGGTAGGCATGATGACTCTCTGCAGCTCACGGAAGGAAGTGCGTGTCCATCCCATGCAGGCGAGAATATGGCTCGGGTCTTCGGAACCGGGGCTAGAACCAGCCCTGTCCATCTGTTCTTCCATGGGGACTGGACACTCAGTGGGGGCCCCGTGCAGGAGTCCAGCCCTATGAAATGGCTGCGAGGCTTCACATCTGGGCCACACAGAGGAGGGAGCCCCCAGTTGGGGCCTGACTCCAGACATGCTGGAAATGCAACCAGCATCAGGCCTGCTGTCCCGCCCTGGGGTCACAGGGAGGACCTGTGTGTCCACGGGGTCTGGCTTCTCCAGCCTCCTCAGCATGGTTGTGTGGACCACCACCTCTGTGAGCCCCTTAGCCATTCAGAAGGACATCCCAGGACCCCTTCATCCCAACCGCCCAGAGGATGTCCTCCCCCTCCTTCAGCTGACCCTCAGCAGATCGCCCGAGGACTCCCCTCGAGATGCCACCCCACCGGCCATGGTCTGACACCGTCCCCATGGCCATTCTCCACCTCAGCCGTGGCCACCGTCCCGTTCCAGCTCACCAGACACCACGGGAGCGGCCCGGTCAGCTCCCCCAGCGGGCCCTGGTTGGTAGTGGACTTGCAGTGGGCACGTGTGCTGGGTTCGCCCTGGGCCAGGTGGTGGCGCTGCTGCCCTTAGGCATCTGTGGCCACCTGCAGGGGCTCTGGGGCTCGTCGGGCACTGGCCCTGGGAGCTCACCTGGCTGCACCTTGCTGCCTGGAGCCCACATGCAGTGCGGGCCGAGCGCGCTGGGCAGTCGTCAGAGCAGAACCGAGGCTCTGGCCCGGGTCCCCGGGGCGCCCCATCTGTAAGACGGAAGTAGAGTAACTGGGGATGGATCCGAGCCCCCACTCACCCCAGGATGGAAGCACCCCACTCAGGCACGGCATGGGGAAACTTTGGGGTGATTTAAAATAATGCCTGTGCATTGCATTTTTCTAGTTCTTTCATGACAAACGTTTTCAAACACTACAGTGGTGCCAGGGCTCATTGAGGGTCAACAGAAAGCTTCATTTTCATCTGGTTCTGATGGTCTGTATTTAAAAGTGCACACCACTGATGACTTGTTTCAGTCAAGAACCTTTTTCAGATTTCCCTGTAAACACCTGCCCACCCTCCTCAGAGAAGTGTTCGTCGTCCCCAGTCCGTCCCTGACAAATTCCCTCAACATTTCCCGTCTGTTTCCTTCTTCCCAGCGTGTCCTCAGCATCCTTCCTCGTGCCTCTCCCCTCCCTGGCCGCCACAACCAGCGAGGCGTCTCCTTCCGCGGGCCACACCCCCTCGGACCCTTCCTTCTGCTTCGATTCTGTTGGATATCGAATATCCTGTATCAAAGCAATAAAGCCTTCCGGTACAACTCAGTGATGTTACTTCTCATCAGTGGAAGTAGATTGTGAGGTCACGTGGCTCCTGCTTTGCACCATCCGTTTGGTCAGAGGAATCGGTACTCCTGAGACCGGAGGCACAGAGAAGCACCCTTCAGACTTATCTTAGAAGACCCAGGGCTCGGTGAGAGCAGGTGTGCACACACCAGCAGCTATGCATGGGTCTGAGCTGAACTGAGACTCGGCATGATCTCGATAGCGACAGTCTGTGTTAATCGTATCCAGAAAGCTGGGCCTGTTCACAGCTCACCCTGAACTCACCAGTGAGGACAGGACTTCCGCTGTCTATGCAGAATGTCCCTGAACCAAAGCAAATCGAACGACGAACACCAAACTGCAGTTTGCAAGTCAGCGAACTAGGAGTCTGGAGAAGAGTGACGGAGGTCACCACATGACCCCTGTCCTCCAACTCCAGAAGGATGAAGGCCCAGGCCCTGCATGTCCCCACCCAGCCCCACACTGCAAGGGAGCCAATGACCGCAGGGATCGACCCAGGGCCACCGAGGCCCCTTATGGAACCTTCGGGTGGCTGATGGGAGGCAGGCCCGAGACCTCCCCGGACATCTCCGCTCCACCCACCTCTGTTCCCCGGATGGAGACCGAGGCGGGATCCCAGCGCCGGGTGCTGTGCCCTCTGTCTCTATCCCACCATGTCACTCAGTCCTTCTGGGCCTTTGTTTCTGGAAACGGGGAGTGGCGTCTGCCCTGCCTGCCCAAGGCCATTTAACAGGCGGGTCCGAAATCTGAGCAAGATCCTGGGGAAAACACATGCTTCACTTTACTGAAACTCGTGTTTTTAAGCTTCAGATATCAGGATTCCCTGACTTGTTTTGGCAATTGCTCTTCCTGGGGGCTGGGGGCTGGTGTCAATGACAGAAGTAAAGGGTATGAGGTAGGTTTGTCCTATGACTTTTGGACTTGAGAGTTTCAAAATCTATTTCTGATAGATTTTTACATATTACCCACAAAGTACAATACCACGTGTGTGCCTTGGAGGGCTACTGTCTATAGCTGCCTAACTGATACGGAATTGTAGAAACATTTAGAAAATTCAAGGAACTAGGGATGCCTGGGAGGTTCAGTCGTTAAGCGTCTGCCTTCAGCTCAGGTCATGATCTGAGGGTCCTGGGTTCGAGTCCCACGTCGGGCCCCCTGCTCAGCGGGGAGCCTGCTTGTCCCTTTACCCATCTCCCCCACTGCTCATGCTCTCTCTCTCTCAAATAAATATATAAAAATCTTTTAAAAACATAAAAATAAACAAAAAATTCAAAGAACTGCCATCATAACCAACTCCAACAAGAAAACGGTGGGATAGTGCAGAGCAGAGCTCCCTGTGCTTGGACCAGGAGACTCATCCTCGACGTTGACGCCTGTGTCCGCACCGTGCTGCAGAAATGGATCCGACCCCACGCACTCCAAGTTCAGGTGACAGGTGGTTGTGTGTTTGTTGGCTTGGTTGCTCCTGGACGTGCCGTGCGGACTGTTCCTGAGCACCACTCCACTGAAGCCTGGAAGAGTTCAGTCTGAAGATGCCGGAGCACCGCTATTCCGCGGTATCGGGGCCATCGGTCACAGGGTGTCATCCCCGTCTTGCAGGATGGTGGTGGGGAGCGCCTGCGTGGGCTGCTGAGGACTCACGGCCAGCAACCTGGAGGCCGGCCGGGCGTCTACACCGGCCCAGCAGATGCTCAGAGAGGGGAGCTTGCTGGGATTTTGACAAGGAAAGGAGCAGGGTCCACAGGGCAGGGCCCTCAAAGAAGCGCGGGCTTTCTTCCGAGTCCAGGGGAGCCACAGACAGTCTCAGAGCGAGTGTGCTGCAGAGTCAGAACTGTCCTTCTTCAGGGCCGATGTAGCCAGAGTGCAGAGGACGGACGGAAGCACAGACAGGCGGGGCCACAGTGGGCAGACGGAAAGAAGGACAGAAGGACTGGGAACACAGACACCACGTGTCTTCTTCCTTCTTTTACATTTAAAATCTGGTTGTCGGGGAGACTGGGATTTTGTGTTAAGGTTCCCTGCTATGAAAAGCATCCAATACCAGCAGTTTGTTTTATCAGGAAACTTCCAGAGCTGTCTGTCCCCTCATGCAAACGCATGAGCTCAATAGTTACTGAAATATTTTAGAAGAAAAGTAACTTTGAAACATACTTGAATTTAAACAATTTTCATTTTTAATATTCATTTTATGTTTTTGAGAAAAATTGTATAAAATTTTATATACTTCGGATATAGTAACATTTTATTTTTTAGTCTTCTAAATCAGGGGTTGTCAAACATCTGCTATAAAAGGACGAAAAATAAATAAAAAAAGGACAAACAAGGCTATCAGTCTCCACCACACTTGCTTACCAGTGCTAACATAGCTTGAAAGAAGCCACAGATAAAATGTTATCAAATGGGCACCACTGTGTTCCAATAAAACTTTATTTACAAAACAAGTCTTTATTTATAAAACAAGCCTAGGGGGCATTGGCCCCTGCTTTAATCATTAGCCAATACAAGAGAAATTAAGTAACAATCTTGATTATAATAAGTGATATTATTAAAATAAAATCCTGAAATGTAAATTTTATGCATTAACCATGAAATGATATATGGGTTATATTGCCTTTGTGGTATTATTCACCCAAAACTGCTGCCCCATCAACAAAACATCCAGACCCGCTCCACTCTGATTTCAGGCACCCCTGATCCTGTTCTGTCTGGGGCACACATCTTTACATTTTACTTTCCTATCTTGTCAGTATGAGGGAACATTGGCCTGGGTAGGACATCGGAGGAGACATATTAACACTATTTTAGCTTGATTCACGTTAATATTCAGACATACAGTGTGTGTTCTTCTGTTTCCTCTTTGATCCTGCCCCATGATTGCTGGGGTCGGCCCACACGGGGACTTACATAAACTCTGTTTCCTCAGTCTCGTTGCTGGAGTTAGAGGGGGGCAAGTGTGAGAAACGCAGCATTATCCCCGGGTACAGGATTGCTTTCATGGACACGCTTGCCTGCGCTGAGATTCTCCACCAACCAGCCCAGGGCAAGAACATGTCGCCTAGGAAGTCTTAAATCTGTGTTCTCCCCGCACAACAGAGACCAGCGAACAGACATTATCACCAGAGGGGGAAACAGGGACTGAGAAATGGAATACATTTCACTTTTGAAGAGATTAAGACAAAGTCACAGAATTAATTTCTCAATTTATAGCTCCTCCTTCAGCTAGTCTATGCAGATGAAATTATAAGATAACCACCAGATTGCTCCTTTAAAAAAAAAATTATGATGTGTAAAGCCAGCTGAACACTGATGCATCATGCTTGGGCAAATAAAGCAAAAACATGTTTTCATTTGGACAATTCAAAATTAAATCCCTGCTTACCCCTCAAATATTTATTCTCAGATTTGTAAGTAAATATGGCATTTCAAGGACACTTTTTAATTAAAATGTTTTTTAAAAGCCTGAAATGGAGACATAGTAAATATTTAAATACTTTATTAGTGTAGGAGAGTCAGATGAAAAAACTCAGACTTCAAAATGTTTCCCCTGAATTGTTCATTCTCATTCCTTTACAATGAATGCAGACACTAAATAATTGTGAAATCTACATTTTTTGATGTAGGTCCTGCCACCACACTTTTTCAGAAAATCTAGATGTGAATGTGTCTATTATTTACCTAAACCCAAATCTGATGTTTAAAAATTACCCCCCCAAAAAATCTATTCTTACCTCAGTAAAACCTTAAAACTAGTTTCCTAAGAGAATTTTGAAAGTAGTAATAATAGTAAAAAGTACTAATAATAGTAAAAAAATAGTAAAAAGAAATTCCTCTCTCAGGTCATTTCGTACGTGCAGAGCCTGAGACAAGGATTTGAGTTCCCTGAAGGGAATCAGGGGGCAAGTGAAGCATTTGGAGGCAGGAAGCAGGAGGGGGCCAGTGAGGGTCTGGTCTTGGGAAAACCTCAGGTCTGCAAAGACCCTATTCCAAATAAGGTCACCGTCCCTGGTCCCCAGTGTTGGGACATGAGCACATCTTTGTGGAGCCACCACTCAGTCCACTATAGCAGCTAAGCTTTTGACATGAGCGGAGGGGGGACTGCGGTGGGACAGACGAGGGGGCTCTGGGCGAGAGCTGAGTAGGGTGTGGGAAGGGCGGCTGGGGAGGGACTGCAGTCCTTCCGCCACAGCCATGCTAGCTGTGAAGAGCTCATGACACGTTTGAGTTCACGACTCAGAGTAAATTTGGAGCCAGAGGAAGAGACACGTGTACACATATGGTATCTTAAGCCAAAGGTCAATAAACAGTGAGTCGGTGGAGACACAGAAGAGACGATGGTGCCGTGAATCACCATTTTGAGTCTGTTAACACGGGAGGCGCCAGCAAAGTGCATTTGGAGGAAGAGTAAGAAGACAGCCATTCGGTAAATCCTTTGTCAACAGACACCAGGAAAGAAAGCATTTCAAGGAGAAAGCAGGCAAGTCTCTCAAGTGGAAATGCAAACAGCAGAGTTGCCCACTGGTGACCAGCGTGGCTAGACGAGAACAGAGATTAGGAATAATTAGAGCAGGAAGAGCATGCCCATGCTACCAGGTGCGGAGAAGGGGCCCACGGACGGAATGGCCAGCTCCTGCCCGGTTCCCAGCAGAGAAGGGCAGGATAGACAGCCCTGCCAAGACACTGTCCACTGCCTCACACGGGCAGCAAATACAAGAGAACAGTCATTCCACCCAGGACTCACTCTGGCAACGTGGAGCTGGGAGGAGACGGGTCGGGAAGGAGTTTCATGTGAACAAAGATGTGATGAAGCTCAGGTGGCCACAGTCCATCAGACGACTCTCGATTTCCTCCCACCACAAAAGCCCCTTTCCCCACCACACTGGCCCCTCCTACCCAAGATCTCCCTGGGCAATCTAGTGGCCCGTCCGTTCCCATTAACCTTTACTTCACTACAATACTCAAATCATGAGAAAACACCACCCAAAACTGCTTTTCACGAGGCGTGATTTCTATCAAAAGGATTTGGGGCACTTACAGTGCCAGACATCAAACCAGACCCCCACCCCCCTGCATTTAAGAGCCTCCGGATCCAGGGCAGTGAAAGCATTTCGTTAGTTTTCAAGATTCACTCCGAATGTCTTGCCTTTTGTTGATTGAAGCTATATTTCTGGTGTCATTTTAATAGTTTCTGTGTGCATAAACTTGTAGTTTGATTATAGGTATAATGAATAATTGTTCTGTCATTTACATTCTAAAAGAGGTGCATTCATGAACTACCACACAATCTGACTTCTCATAAATTTTCTTCTTACACGTTCATTTGGTCAGATTTACAAAAGCTTAATGTCAGATGATTATTTCTGGCATTCACTCATCAGCACCTCCCAAAAAATCCACCTTAGGATGTGATTCTCAGATGCTGCAGCTAGAAATAAGTGATCATCCTGACATTTCCTGGCTAATGGAGGTTTTCATTTTGTTCTTTTAGCAGCACGTTTAGTCAGGATCGGGCACGATTGTGCATCACATAAGCTGTGAGTGTTTCCACTGAGCTGGAAGTCTATTCTCACTAAACAGTAGTAAGGACTTAGTGGTTCGGAAGCTAACCTCACCTGGCTCCTCCAAACCACCCCGTGCTTCCATTGTCCCTTAAAGTTCTAGCTGCTGCCTGAAGGTCTCTGCCCAGGATGAAGCTAGAGAATCACACATCCCAAACTGTAGCATCAAACGCCTCGTCTTCTGGGGCTTGTACCTGATCTGCAAGGCACACTCTGCCCAAACGACTCTGAGAACTTACCATCTCCTGATTGTAAGGATCACAGTTTTCTCAGGTTCTGTCTTTTCCACCTCGTATTTGAATCTGAGTGTAGTGATTTAGGATCATTTGAATGCAAAGCATAAAGTGCGTTAGAGCAAAGCCAAACTTTCTGCTCTGTGTTCCTTCCCTCTCCACCCTGCCACCACCCAACCCACCTGCCCATCTGTGTAAAATGATAAAGACAGGAGAGTCCAGGGAAATACTAACTTTCCTTGCACTTCCCTTTAAAAGACAGACGTTTCCTCATGTTTGTGCAGAAGTCCCAGGACCTTGAAGCTGCGTGAGAAGGCGAGACCCTTCTTCCTACAGACCGGCCCTCCCTGCGGCTCACCACGGTGAGCTCCAGGTTGGCCGGGAGCCCGGCAGAATTCAGAAGAGCAATCAAAGTGTCATTTCCCAGAGGGATCAAGGGCTAACTAAAAGGCAGGGAGTTCAAAGATCCTCCCTGAAGAGAATGAACCTGAGACATAAACTCTGTAGGTTATGGCCAGCAACTGCAGGAATGCCCCATCCTCCCGAAGCCTTTGTGCGTGCAATTCGGCTAATTCACAAGGTCCGTGGAACCCCAGAAAGCAGGGCGGGTTCTGCCTACGACTGTGGTCCATTTCTCAGTGCTGAAATTGGACATTAATTAGCACTTTATTTGCTGTTTGCTCCTTTTTCCTCAGATATTTCCTCTGGGGCCATGACGGCCATTTCCTGTCCTTTAATCTCCCACAAGTAATTGAACCCCGGCCTCCCGTACCTGCGGGAGCTGACGAGGGGCTGCTCATAGGGGGACCCGGGGTTTAAACGGCACACGTTGTGCTGGTCTCCGAGCTCATGGCAAGAAGAGTTAGAACTGGGCTAACATCATTGTAAATAAAAGG
>NC_138381.1:1087100-1114681 GCF_054177405.1 Leptonychotes weddellii | reverse complement strand
ACCCCGGGCCCAGCTCCCGCCCCTGTGGGTCCGCTGTTGCAGCGGGCACACCCGACCGGGGGCCAGGGGGACACGGGCACCCAGCCTGCGAGGAGGTCCTTCCAGCAGCTTGCTGGAAACGACCGCTGCCCGACGGACTAATGAATTTTACAATCGAAGGCTGAAGTCAGTGCGCCAGAGCAGATGTTCTTACTCTGGGAACTCCCAGACCTTTCTGGCCGTTCACTTACCCTTCAAGGGGATAAAACTCTCCCTTCCTTTATGTGTTGTCGCTGGAGCATGGCACAACTTTATCAAACTTTTTATTCTGGAAACTGAATTAATTTTCTGCAAGGGGGTTTTGTGCGGGTCTTTAATCACATTTACTGGGGAACATGTGTACCGCGGGGCTGGAGAGCCGATTACCGTTTCCAGAAAGGCCACTTTCAAAAGGAGATTGCCCTCACTCCTGAGGCCTCCATCTGAAGGTCCCTGGGTTTTGTGAAGAGGAAAAAATTAATTACTATTTTAATAACGAAGCCAAGCCTGCTGAAAATCCTCTTAGAGAGGAGCCGGGTGACGTAATGGCTCGCAGGGGGTTATTGAAACCCGGCCACACAGCCTGCCCCCCACCCTCTCTTCATCCTCTGTAAGACGATCCTGGCTGCTGAGCTGCACATCAGGGAATTAAAAATATAATAATAACACTGTTTTTTCTTGGGAAGGGGAAAAGTTGTGATGTGGGGCAGCAGGTTGGTGAGAATTCACGTCTACTTGGGGCCCGTCTGTGCCCTTTGCCCAGCTCAGGACCAGAGCACGTGGGCAAGGCTCTGGGCCCAAGGCCCCGGCTGCCGGGCACTGGGGCACAGGGGACCCCGGACCCGAAATGGCTGGTCGCGGGTCTGACTCCTTCCAGAATCCGGTCTGGTCCCCCTCCTCCCAGCGTGTCTCGTCTGGCTTCTGAGAGAAAGCTGGAGATTGTCTCTCGGCTGTTGGCACGTTCGCCTCTTTTTCTTTCCCCTGGAAAGCACAAGTTTTGCACCGACGGCCAACTCGGGGGTGTTTATCTACCCCCGCACCCACACCCTGGTGCTCATCGGGCCGTCCGCAGAGGGCCGGGTCCCGGTCCAGGAGGCCGGGGGTCCTTACACCTGCAGGTGGTTTGCGGTGCGAAGCCCTCGCCGGCCCGACATGTTGGCTGTTGGTGGCGTGCGCTCCCCCGACCGTGGCTGCCCGCTCACGCCGTCGCTCGGCCCAGCGTCTCCTCACTCACCTCACTGGCCTCTCCACTGCCCCCACCGTGACCTCACGCAGTGCCACCTGAACCCACGAGCAGCCACACTCACACGCAGAGCCAGCCAGGCCACGGGCCCCGGGAACCCACAGCAAGCTGTGTGTGGGACACGTGGAAGGCAGGCTCCAGCCACGTCCTGCTTTGACTGCCAAGCCTGTCTGTTTAGGAGAGAAATGCTAAAAATGACCAGAGAGAAAGTGACAGTGTCTGTGTGTGTGTTGTGTTTGTGTGTATGTGTGTGTGCACTGTGTTTATGTGTGTGCATTCTGTTTATGTGTGTGTGTTCATGTGTGTGTCTGTGCATTGTGTGTGTGTGTTAGTGTGTGTGTGTGTGCTCGTGTGTGTGTGTGTGAGTCTGCATCACACAGCATGCTCCTGGACACCCAGCACCCCACCTGACAAGCCTCACGGACAGCAGGACCCAGCACGGCACCCACGCCCACTGCCAGGCTGGGAGTGCAGCTGTCGAGGGGGAGAGAACCAGCCCAGTCCCTGCCCGTCTCCTCCTCTGGTTCGTCCTGGGTACCTGGCCACCAGGTTATTTAATTTGGGGAGCTCGGCACCTGCTCAGCTATCGGCAGCCAGCACGGAGAGCACTCACTTCCCCTGCAGAGCACGTATCACTCCAGCGGGCCTCAGAGTAACCCAAGGGCACAGACCGCGGGACTCCTTGCACAAAGGATGGGCATTGAGGGCGGGTACATGAGCACGAACCTGCAGCCCGTGACCTGCAGAGGCAGATGGGACCCCCCGCAGCCTGGGTCTGGGGTCCACACTCTGCTCAGGGGTCAGCCCACGGTGGCCCTCACGCCAAAGCTGCCCACCACCTGTTTCTGTGCAGCCTGTGAACTCAGAATGATTTCTAAATAGTTTTAAAAAATGCAAAGAATCACAGTTCATGACATGTGAAAATGACGCGAAGTTCAAGATTCGTTTCCACGGATAACGTTTATCGGCCACCTTTGCACCACGGCCACGGAGCTGAGCTGTTGCCACAAACCCTAAGCCACGGTCAGGTACCGCCTGACCCTCCCCAAACCACGCCCCTGTGCTACCCAAATATGTTCACAATCTGGAATTAGATCCGCTGGGTGCTCTTTACACATCAGCCTAAACCTCCTGGTCCTGAGACCCCAGACCGAGCCACTGAGCAAAACCCGCGGGACGTGAACGGGGCAGAAGGCGTGCAGGTGGGTCTTGTGGTGGACCGACGAGCCCTCCCCTTCCTGCAAGTGCGGATCTCCCCAGAGCCAAAGGAGCTCCGTGACTCCGCTGGATGGGAAGAAAACGTATCAGATGAACAAATGGGGAAGTTTTATTAGCTGTTTATAACCTGTATTTTTTTCTAAATTGCTAGAGTTAGCATAAAAGAGACGTGTCATATTGATGTGAAGTCTCCCAGTTAGGATTATGAATTCTGTGACAGCACAATAGCCTTGATATCAATATGTTTTTTCATGAATTGCAAAGAAAAGCAGGTGTATAAAAATAAAACTCACATAAAATATAAATTATCATCATGCGAGTTAATTCTATACCCTCAGGACACAATAGCTCACGCACTTTATATTTGCAAAAATGTTTGCGAGTTACTTTTTCAGATTTCTTTATTTATTTCTATTTATTTAACATTTTTTCCCCTCACTGAGAGAACCCTGTGAGATAGACATCTTATTTCCATAACTGTCCCTGGAGGACAACAGTCATAAAATGTTTCGGTGTTAACCTTGATATCCCAGATAATATGATGCAGACGTGTCATCCAAAATGCACATGAGCTGAAGTCAGGTCTCCCCCTTGGCAGCGGCTGTGAAGGGAACCAGACTCTACGGTCTCTCCTTGCCAGACTTGGGGTCTTAGCAGGAGGAGTCAGGAGTGGGGGTGCCCGCGGCCCGCTGCGGGCTCTAGGACATGTGTCTGGAGGGAGGGTGGCCCCCTGGCTGGGTCATTGTTTGGACCCCTTACCCGAATGTCTTCATGTGTCGAAAACCTTGTCCCCATGTGGTCTCCATGGAAAAGAGCAGTTTGCAAACCCTCAGCAAGCAAATCTCCGTCTGTCTTACCCAACGAGGAATTTAAGGCTCCAGAAACCAGCTCCTGGATCGCCCTGTGCACGGGCCCAGAAAGCGTTGCTCTGGGCCAGAGCATCCTACCTGCTCGCGCCCTCTCACCATCACCGAGGCACTCGTGGGTGGCTCTGAGTCGCTGGGGGGGTCTAGGCACCACACCGGGAGCCGTGAGGCCGGGGCAGGGCCCACACAGGCCCTCCCCGGGCCAGGTCCAGTGACTCGGGCTGCCTCCAGGCCTCCAGCGACCAGCCTGAGGCCCCCAGCCCATGCTCGCCGCCGGCGCCACTGCCCATTCTCCCCGTGAAACACAGCCATCCTGGCTTCGGCGATCTGCTCATGGGAGGAAGAGCCTCTCTTCTGCTCCGGGAAGGGTCTGTTCTACGGTGGGCTGTGTCACCTGCCACGAATATGCCCACGGGGCCGGCACCCCGCCGTCTGGCCCGCGGGACGCTTGCTTTCCTCCTGGTCCAGGGGAGGCGCGGGATGGCGGTTACACTGAACGCAGGCCTGTGATGCTGGAAGAAATATTACAGATGACAAAGAGCCTCCACGCCCTCTCCCCATACGACCAGTCCTGTCAAGGCTTCTAGCCGCACTTTTGGGAAAATCTTCCCGCCAGCACCACATGCTCTTCTAACCAAGACTGTGTCACGAACCCACATTTCATCTTACCGATCTGTTTTCCTCCTTCTGGGACACAGAGAGACTACCTCCTTCGCCTCCGGCCGGAAGCCTATGATGGGTATTTGCTCGTGGAGTGGGGGTGAGAGGTCCACGGCTTGCTTGTAAGTCTGTGAGCCTCGTGCTCCGTGGGCCTCATGGGGAGGACCCGGCGGGGCTCCGGCCAGCCCCATGCTGGAGGTGGCGGCTCCCGGATGGCGGGAGCCCAGCACCTGCCCCAGCACAGGCCGGACGGCCAGCACCTGGCCGGCTGCGGAGGACGGCGCTGGCCCGACGGCATCCGACGTCACTGGCCCGTGGGAGCGCGGCACCCAGCAGCGGGCGTCCACCGTCCTGGCCGACACAGACACACACTCCGTGTCACACTCCCCATCACGACAACCACTGTGTGTGTTTTCCCTAAATCTAATTTACTTTCTCCTTCCATTTCCATGTTGAGACCCAGAGTGTGAACGTGCATTCTGTCGCCCCAGCCTCACTCCCAAGAGCACGGGAGAAGCCAAGTTATAATACGAGATGACTGATACTTTAATCACATGAATTTGCTCTGAATATTCCAGCTTGAGGCTTTGGTGCAGCAATAACAGCAGCATGTCTGACCGTCCAGAGCTGGCTCTCCGGCCCCGTGGTGACCCTGACCACGTCCTGCTTCCATCATGCATGACCGTGTTATGCTAGCGTTCCTTAGTAAGGGAAATATATTTTGTGTACCCGTAGCATCCGGCACTGTACTCAGCTAACACTCAGTAAATATTTAATTAGTCCATACAATATCAGTTCTGCCAGAATACAGCGTTCGTCAGTCTTTTTATAGGGAATTCATTTCTTGATTATATTGATCGCTCATATCATGTGAACCATAATTGGCTCTTTTCTTCTGACAATATATTTTTAATGAGGTGCTTTTGACCTCTTTGTAACTGCAAAGTATGTCTTCTAGATAAAGTATATCACTTACACTCAAATGCTTGCTGTCCTCCTTCCCTTTAATATTGTAGAACCAAGTTTGTTTAAAGTTGAAGGGACTATTTCTTGGTTTCCCCAGGAAACCAGTCTTGACCCTCCAGGTGCCCTGCTCTCTGGGGACGGTGGAGCAGAGTACTAATGATGATCGAGGATTTCAGAGAAGGGAGCAGGGGTCACAGCTGCCGGGTGATGGGGCAGCCCAGTGGCCACGCCGACCCGCGCACCTGCTCTCCTCAGTCCCGGTCAGATGCAGGGGTGCGAGCTACAGGTCACAGCCTCCCGAAGATGCAACGTTCATCTTTCATTTCTTCCTAGAACTATCTTCACAGGAGTGACCATGATTTAAATGTCCTCTTGCAGCTCTCCTTGGGCCTTCACTCTCTTGTGCCCTTACCCACTCGAGACAAGCATGACTGGCGACCCCGTTTCCCCCCACACCCTGTCCTCACACACAGACACAGCCGGGCCTGCTCGCCCCGCCGACAACAACCACCAACCAGACACACTTCCCACCCTTCCTAGAATACCCAGCCCAGAAAGTCGGCTGGCTCCTCACGGCCAGTGTTCCCTGCGAGGCAGGTGCTGCTGGAGCGCATCCCAGCGGCTGGGACGTGGCCGACCCCGGAGCAGCTCTCTGGCTCAGACAGGACTGCGAGCGCCTCACCCCCACCCGAGCCAGCCAGTGACTCACTGTTGCAGTGCAGGACAGCCCCCGGCCTCAGGGTAGGGGGCTAGGCCACAGTAGACGGGGTAGTCCCAAGCTGGTCCCGATCCTGCTCGTTCCACCAGCTCTGCCAGCCTCCCCGCTCCCCTCCACCTGAGAACACACCCTCCCTAAGTCACCTGAAGTGGGTTCTCTCTGGACACTCCCTCGGCCCTGCGCTCATCTTGAAATAAGAAAGGAGATCGTGTGGAGGGAAAGGTCTTCACTGGGTTTCTCTCCGAAGGCCCTGATCTTCGCTGTGCCACCACCCCCCGGTTAACCGTGAAACGCGATACGGTACAGATCAGTCTTTGATGTCAGCGACGGGGCAGAGGAGTTGTAGGAAGGGTCGGCAGGCCACACTGCTCGCCCGAGCTCCGTAGCTGGTCGCTTCCGTGGCCTGGGCTCAGCCCCGCGTCTCCTCTGCCACAGCCCCCTGACCACGAAGGAAAGAGGGGTTCCACGCAGCCTCTCGTTGGGATGTTGTCGTCGGCAGGATCAGAGTGTGAAAGCGGAGGTAAGTCTTCTGAAGTTGACGCTACCGTGAAGTCGTGGTCATCACTCGGTTCCTTCCCCCGCCCATTCAACAACGAAAAGTACGTCTGAAATTTCTTCCAAGCTCAGAGGGGATAAAAACGTGCAAAGCAAGGTCTCTCCCAGTGGGAAAACGGAGTCCCACCATCTCTGTCTGTGAAGAAGCCAGATATATCAGCAAAGAAATCCAGTGTGAAACGTGCTGCGATGCAGGCGTCCGTCCCCCAGGCGTGGAGTCTTCTGTGAAACTCAGGCCGGGAAGCGAGCAGATGGTCTGAACCCTGCGCTCGCCGAAGTTGCCGGTGGTACTCGGCCACCAGCACCCCGGGAGGGCCGAGTGGGTGCTGCCCCTGGGAGGCAAGACCACAGCCAAGGCGAGTCCGCGGCAGCAAAGCGTCATTTTCGTTTGCAGAGCGTTCTATGATCAGCTCCTTTGTCCGTGCGGTTCGTTTGCCAAACCAAAGCTCAGATGACAGAGATCCAGCGGCTGTTTCTGAGGAAGGGAGGCGTCATCACGCCCACCCACGCCATCCCGTGACGGGGGAACACGCTCAGGAACAAGGTATAAACCACGGCTGCAAACGGACAGTTATAACTTCTGGAGAGAAGCTGCCCCTCAAGCGCAGGCGGGCTGGGAGGACGTTCACTGGCGCCGTCCATGCCCCGGGGGGCTGGCTCGCGGTGGGCCCCTGGCAGGAAGTGAGGGGAACCCATGGTGTCAGACAAGGGTGCGGCAAACGTCCCCGTGTTGCCTGAGACTTCTTTAGCTGAGCTGCAGGGAGGCGAGGACTGCACTTACTTCTCCGGTGAACATGACCCGTGTGCCTTCTGCGAGGTCCCGCTCGGCATTCGGGTGGGTCGGAGAGAAAATCCGGGCCCGTCTCCTCGCAGAGCCAGCCGTGTGCCTGAGAACCTCGGCAGCGTGCTCTCATTTGCATCTGGACAAACTAGAAAGTTGTAAATGTGTACGAGAACCAAAGAAGGATCTCAGGATAGGCCTTCGTTCACTTCTTATCTCAACTTCAGTTTCCTGAGCAAGTGTTCTTCGAAAAAGCATTACAGCTCCTACGTAGGAGTGATTTTAAGGATCCGGACACTCAGGGTGCCTTGGTGGCTCAGTCGGTTAAGTATCTGCCCTTGGCTCAGGTCATGATCCCAGGGTCCTGGAATCGAGCCCCATATCGGGCTCCCTGCTCAGCGGAGAGTCTGCTTCTCCCTCTGCCGCTCCCCCTGCTTATGCTCGCTCTCTCCCTTCCTCTCTCTCTCTCTGTCAAATAAATAAATAAAATCATTAAAAAAAAGGATCCGGACACCCTGCCTGGTGTGTCACACACTATGAACAGGGAGATAAAAATATTAACTGAAAATACCAGCTCACCTTTCTGCAATGATTAAACTCTAGAGGAAGGAAGGTATTCTTGAATATAATATTCTTCACTAAGGTAAAATTTTCAACACTAAAAGTATAATGAATAGTGAGAGAGAAAGAAAAAAGTTAACCATTTGACGGCTTTACAAGAATAGGGGACAATGACAATGCGATTATTAAAAATTGTTTGTCTGATGAGCCCAAACCCATGAAACAACTGGTTCACCTTGTTCCTTGAGCTCCTCGTATGCCTGACCTATGAACACATCCACCCACAAAGGACATAATGGGGTTTCATTGTTTGGAATACGTGGTTCTGAACAATATCATTTCTCATCATGTTTAATCTTTCACTTAGCTTTTTAAATAAAGAGTCTGTTATTTCCCTGCCCGCGTCCCAGCCTCCCTCTTCCCTCCCCAGAGAAAACCCATGGGGACAGCATCCTGTGCTCCCTTCCAGAGGTATTCTGGGATCGCCCAGCAAATGTGTGTGAGTCTTCAGAGTGTTCTTCTTACCCTTGACTCCGACACCAGCTACCCCTGGGCAAGAAGACAGGAGCTTCAAAAAGACTTGGCAGGTCTGACAGTCCTATCATACGTCTCTGATCGCTGCAATAATTATGTTCTGTCAAGTCGCACAGCACTGCACCATCACTCCTAAGAAACACAGGGCTAGCATCCTCAGGTCCCAGTGTTTTAACCCATCAGCCGATACATAACTGTATGTGTGTTTCCTTTTAAAGACATCACATCTCGAATATACCGCTGGTCTGCTCGCTGTAACTCATGCCGGAATGTCCCCAGCACTACACCTGGTGACCGTTTTAAATGATGAATCACCAAAAAACCCACAAAAATGTGAAAACATACACTAAACAGACCCTGAAAAGGGCACAAGTTCGCAGTAGGAGGAAGAGAGCTGAAACAAAAACCCTGTTCCTCCCTGCTGGGAACAAACCCACTGGAGAATCCCATTTTCACCACTCTGTGCCTACAAATGACCACAACAGCCCTGTGAGTGTTGACTCGGGTCACAAGTGCCTTTTGCTGAGCAAACAGAGAATCACAAATAGTGAGGATTGGATGCACATAAATAAAAGTGTGTTTGTATGTATGTATATACGCATGAGTGCATGTGTCTGTGTGTTTAATGTACACACATTGAGCACATATGTGTATGTACGTACACATCTGTATGTGTGTAAGTATGTTCACATGGGTGTGCGTGTGTGTGCGTGTATATACGTCTGAGTGTGTGTGCATATACATACAAGTTCATGTGTGTGCGTGCACACAAGTGTGTGTACACATAGGGGCTCATGTGTATACACATAAGTGCGTGTTTGTGTACACATACACAAGTGTATTGTACATATGTGTATATACATGGGAGCCCACGTGTGTATATACACATGAGTATAGATACATAGGTGTGTATAACATACACACACGAGTGCATGTGTGTGCATAAACACACACGTGTGTGCGTGTGCACATATGGGTGTGTTCGTGTGCACATGTATATGTAACCCTATGGTATAGGGCTGCTATGGGAACTAAGTGGGACCACCCATCTAAAGCACTTGGCACAACCCTTAGGTGCCACAAGCCAGTATATTTTGGCACTTACAATTTATTGTCATCATCGTCATCATCACTATCATTAGCTTCCCTTAGATCCACCAAGGAATTACAAGATGATTCCCTGAGGGCAAAGATCTAATAGAGAAAAGCCCACAGTGCGCCTCCATACCACCGTGGAAGGCTGCAGGTGACCATGGGCTCTCATGCCAGGGGCTCTGCACCATTAGCTACGAAAAGACTTTCTGGCCCCACTTTTTACCCATTTGACATTCAACTCCACATGCTTGAACATAGAAAGGAGGGGTTCTTCATGAAAGACGATGGACTCTGAGAAACAAACTGAGGGTTCTAGAGGGGAGGGAGGTGGGAGGATGGGTTAGCCTGGTGATGGGTATTAAGGAGGGCACGTTCTGCATGGAGCACTGGGTGTTATACGCAAACAATGAATCATGGAACACTACACCAAAAACTAATGATGTAATGTATGGGGATTAACATAACAATAAAAAATTTTTAAAAAAAAGAACAGACCTAAAAAAAAAAAAAAAAGAAAGGAGGGGTTCTTGAAAGGAAAATAAGAGCGAACTCTCCAAGAGGGTGTGTGGGAATCTCATGTGTCAGCAAAGGGAGGAGTGTTCAGGAGTCAGGACAGTCACTGCATGCCCTCAGACCCGTGCCCAGAGCCTGCACAACCCTGTACCGTCCTGGCCGACACATCACATTGTCCTGGTCCAACCTGTGCTGCCTCCCCAGGGGACAACGTGAACCAGAGTCATTAGGGTCTACGTTTAGAAGTAAGGTTGCTGAGCCCCAGGCCAGGTTCCCTGGACCCAAATCCCTGAAGGGGTGGGACTCTTCATTTTTAACAAGTGTCTCACATTTTTCCTATGATCCTAAGATAAGAGAACTTCTTTTTTTTTTTTTAAGATTTTATTTATTTATTCGACAGAGAGAGACACAGTGAGAGAGGGAACACAAGCAGGGGGAGTGGGAAAGCAAGAAGCAGGCTTCCCGCTGAGCAGGGAGCCTGATGCAGGGCTCGACCCCAGGACCCTGAGATCATGACCTGAGCTGAAGGCATCGCTTAACCAACTGAGCCACCCAGGCACCCCGAGAACTTCTGAACTAAAAGAGACACAACAAATTTAAGATCTTAGTAAAAGATCTTTGCAGAGAATGGGAGACTGGTGTTCTTTGAGGGATATCTCACACTTCCTGGACCAGAAATTTCAAACCCAGTTTCCTCCTCCTGGAAAATAAATGATTATAGAGTGACTTTATCCTCAAAGTCCCTCCTACCTCCCACATTATAGATGACCACCACCATCACAACATTGTAATGAAGCTAAGTAGCAACTTCTGCTTAGGGATATTGACTCAGTTACTCTAAAAGTTGGTCAGCACTGAGTACCATCCCTCTGGTGGTCACTTGCAGAGCTTTTTACATTGGCAAGTGATTCTAAGCCAGAACTTTATAATGAAGATTATTAGTAGAGTACCCTTTCAGTTAAACACTGTTACAAATTATCTAAAATTTATAATGTAGTATCTTTATCCAAGTTTAGAGCACCTTGTGTCCAGAATTATAGTTCCATGAAAAGCGCAAGGAGTAACAGAGTAGTCTCCTCACTTTCTCAGGTATTTACTAGTGCTCAAAGAATGCCATGCATCTTCAGCTATTGAACATGATGCACACCACATCATGTAACAATATAAGAAAACAGGAAACCATGTTACCTTAACCTAAGCATCTGTTGCCTGCAGGACCCTTGGTTCCAGGATCCAGGGGCACCATGCTTATCAGTGGAGTAGGTTTCTGAGCCAAGACATGTCTGGTAACTGCCTCAGACACATTCTGCTCCAATTGCACACCGTGCAGACTCCCCAGAGGAATGCCAGCCATCCATGTTTACCCTGCAGAGAGCCTAACACAGTGCTGTGCACACAGTAGGCATTTACAACATGTCTCATGAATTTAAATGACAGGATTCACATGTTAAGTCATTTGATAATGATCTATTGAAGACCTACTATGCACCAGTCACTTTTTGCTCATCTCTGGGGACATGATCATTGTCGAGGAATAGATTTCCTGAAGGAAACTGCTGTCATGAGTGAGGCCAGGAACAGTGAATGAGGACAATCATGGAAACGGACACGGAAAGGCCAGCCCAGGCCAGGGTGGGGAAGAGTGTCAAATCCTAGTTCTCAAAGCTAAAACCTCATTAAAAATCATAACTACTGGGGCACCTGGGTGGCTCAGTCGGTTGAGCGACTGCCTTCGGCTCAGGTCATGATCCCAGGGTCCTAGCATCGAGCCCCGCATCAGGCTCCCTGCTCAGCGGGGAGCCTGCTTTTCCCTCTCCCCCTCCCCCTGCTTGTGCTCTCTCTCTGTCTGTCAAATAAATAACTAAAATATTTTTTATGGGCCCAACACGCTTCCGCTGCGCCACTTTGCTTAACTAAAATATTTTTTAAAAAATTATAACTATTGTTAACTGTTTGGATACTGATAGTGAAAAACTTGAGTAAGATATTTTAAAATATATCTAAATTATTTCCTTATCTCCACACTTACCAAACAATGCATCTACACGATTTTCTTCTGTGGCTTTATTCACATACACATCTGAACAGATTATAGGAAACAGCTGAAAAAGGTAACTGAAGTCTTACTACATCCCATATAATAATAAAATAATGTGAGCAAAATCAAAACATGGCCAATAAACTATGTTTAACAAATTTTCCTGGATTTTTAGGATTCTGTTGTCTTTAAAGAAAACCAGAGGTAAGCATGGCACAGCCTATAGACTAATTCTTTTGGGATTTTACTTGGAAGAACAGCCCTCTTAGACACAATATTGAACAACAATCAACAAATTGTTCAACATGATAAAACTTCAAAATCTAGTCATCTAAGTAGCTTGGCTAAATTTGACTTTTTTAAAAAAATTTTCATGAGAGGATTCGAAAATGGATCATTATCTGCTTAAATTGTAGAGAAAAAAATGTTATAAGTTAATCTCCTTAAATATTCTATCTCTGAAGTAAGTCAATTCCAAAGCGCCTAATCAACTGGCAAGTGTGAGCCTCATCAATTAGCAAATTGGTCTAGTCACAGCTGATTTTTCATTTAAATGCCAGCATTTCAGTTGCTGCAATTCTATATTTTGCTGGGACATTGGAGCCATATTCTTGCCAGCCGCCATCTCCTACTGGCACTCCAGGAGGGTGACCCGGGAGCTCGATGGTGGTGGAGGTCACGGTTCTGTGGGATCCACCTGCCAGCCGGGCTCCTCTGTGTAGGTTCTCATGGTCACCTTCTCCGGCCACCCCCAAGCTCTGCCCTGGTTAAGAGCACAGCACTGAGGTCAGGCAGGTGGGATGAAACCCCGTGAGTTGAGTGAATGGAAGCAAAATGTTTCATGCCTTCAAGTTTACACCTTCTCATCTGAAATCCATCTTAATGGTTATAAATATCGAGTGCCTTATGACTGTAGTTGGCAACTCTTGGCACACAAAACTCCCCCCACAAAGGATACTCTCACCGTGGTGGGTGTGCACTCCCCGCCGTACCCCTGGAACTGGGCCGTCATAGGTGAGGTCTGCCACGCTCTCCCCTCAGATGGACCGTCCCTGGGTCTTTCAGCACCTGTGATTCTGGCTGGTGCAGCCTCTTGCCTGTCCCCATGCCAGCCTACTGAGCATCGGCCACCCTTGCTGTTGACAGTCTGATCACTTTCTCCCTACGTTAAAACTTTTGAACATCTGATTGCAACAAACCCAGTGAGTCCTAAATACTTGCTCCTTCAAGATGCCCCTCCACTCTGGTCCCCGGCATCACTGGGAACATAAGCACCAGCACAAAACTGATCGTGCTCTGTTTTCTTTGTCCCCAGTTTGTCTCACCTGCTAGACTGTGCACTCTTTAAGGACAAGGGCCCCTGCAACGAGTTGGTGAGCATCCAGCGTGTCATGCTGCATCCAGGGCGCTGAGGGCAGGGTCTGAACATGCCGTAGCAGAGAACAGCAGTAAACTTGCCACCAGGAAATTCTTCAACATACCTCTTCTTGCTGAAACTTAAGTAAAATCTCCTGTTCTGTTGCAGAGAAATGGTTATAAAACTGTTTTCCATAGTTTATGAATGATTATCATTTAATCGTTATTTAGCTTTCTCTACTCCAGGGTAAATAATCCCAATTATTTATTTCTATTGATCTGATACGCATGGCTCAGACCTTTATCTTCTAAATGTTGTCTTTATCCCAACTATCTGATAGGTCACAGAAATGGGCAAAAATCTGACAATCATTGGGCAGATAAGAACTACCTTAGACTCCAATGCTAGCTGTTCTTAGCTCAGGCTCTCCTGGCTTGCTTGGAAGGATATAACGAATGAGTTTCTTTGGATACTCTATTAAGCTCAGTCTGGAATGCCAAGTCCACCCTGTACTGAGTCCCCTGTGACCTCGGGGTACACAGCAGGCACCTGAGAACAAATGGTGGCACCACGGAAAGTTCCCCCAAACTAATGTGGTGGTGTTGGTCAGCACCCCTGTGTGGAAATGCTGAGTGTTCCTTCTGGCATGAGGGTAGGCGAGCTCCGATTCACCTGCTACCCGCCCCCCACCACCCCGCCAGCACCAGCTACATCATCCAGAAAATAGAGAGTAATTTCTCAGGCTCCACGTCCTTCCATTGACCCACATTTCTGAGGATCCAGCTTGTGAGACTGGAAACCACAACAGTAACTCATTTCTAAAGAAGTCAAAGGTGTGCATTAGACACATCAGAGACATTGGCAATGGGGAAGTGGACATTGATCTTCACTCTAATTCAGTCCTGGAAAAAAAAAATATGGCTTTAAATTCATTGAGTCTTTCCCTAAAATACTTTTCCAGATGGGTGTGTATTCAGCTACGTTTTTCTGTCTTGATTGTTTCGTATATCGATGGGTGACCTTTTCCTCTTCTTGGCATTCCCTCCTTAAATTTGCATAAAATGTTTCCTTCATTAAATGAGGCTCTTTGAACTCAACACCATCTCATTCAGCAAGCTTCTATACGGCGTATTTACGTGCACAGTGGTAACTGGAACGTGGTATCAGCCAACACCTCATGAGATTTTTTGGTTTGACAAAAGTTAGATTTTTGTGTTGTTGTTTCTTTTAATTCAGTCACCAGGATGCTGATTTTGATTAAGGAGCTTTCATTTTGAGGAAACAAGCCTGGGATGAGGAGACTGGGGATGGATGAAATGGAGAAACTTAAGACCATCTGTTGGAAAATTTCAAGTAAGAAAGGAAAAGAAACAGATAAAAATTAAAAAGGAGAAAATTGTACTGAATTTCCAGAGTCCGTGGAATGTGTGTGGAGATCAATCTAAGGAGACAGAAAACACAGGCTCCGGAGACTATTCACTTTGTGATCAGAGCTGGAAACTGAGAATCATGCAGAAGTCACACGCATGTCCCCAGACTTGATTCTCCATCAGGCAAATAGTGCGGATACCCCACCCCACCCCCGTGTTTGCATCCTGAGATGCGGCCACACACCCCCTCCCCGTGTTTGCAACCTCAGACGCGGCCCCACATCCCCCCTGTGTTTCCATCCTCAGGCGCGCCCACACATCCCCCCCAGTGTTTGCATCCTCAGACATGGCCACACACCCCCCCATGTTTGCAATCTCAGATGCGCCCACACAACCCCCCCATGTTTGCATCCTCAGATGCAACCACACACCCCCCATGTTTGCATCCTCAGACGCAGCCACACACACCCCCACCCCAGTGTTTGCATCCTCAGACGCGGCCCCACGCCCCCCGCGTTTGCATCTTCAGACGCGACCACACACACCCCCTGTTTGTATCCTCAGACACGACCACATACCCCGCCCCGTGTTTGCAATCTCAGACATGGCCCCACACCCCCGCATGTTTGCATCCTCAGATGCGGCCACACACACACATCCCCCCGTGTTTGCAATCTCAGACACGGCCACATGCCCCCCACCCCATGTCTGCATCCTCAGACACGGCCCCAAGCCCATTCCTATTTCCGTATCCTGGTTTCTCCTCAGCACCTACTCAACTATTTGAATTGGCCTTGGTGGGTCATCTTTCAACCAGAGGCAGGAGCTGGAGTCCCTGGATCTCCATCTGCAGGGGGATGGCCCCCTGGTGCTGGTGTGGTCTGGGCCTGGGTCCACACCATGTCCTCAGTTCTTGTCCTGCAGGCGCCTTTATTCTGTGCATCTGGGCGTCCGCGACAATCAAGGTGCTCAGAAATGTTGCCTCTGGCATGAACATTTCAGTTCATGAAACAGAAGCAAAATGAACACAGGTCTGACCCTTTTTGGAACTCTGATGGTGAAACAGGGGCCCCCGGCAGCCCCCCGCGCCTTCCAGATCCTTCTCAGAGCAAGTGCTTCTCAAGGGTTAGCACACATAGGAACAGCCTGAGCAGGTGGTGAACTCGGAGTGCCACACCGCACTCTAAATATCCGATTCGGTGGGTCCGGTGAGGGGCTCAAGAAACCTCGTGTAAACACACTGTTGGAGGTTAGAGAGCTGCTGACCCTCGAAACACCTGGGAAATGCTGCTCTCTGGGCACCGCAGCCCCGCAACTGTGCCCCTCACTCTGCCCCCGGGATCCAGCCCGGCGCCTTCGCTGTGAGATACTCAACAGGCATGTTTCCGAAGAATGCATGGGGAGAGCACACAGCAGAGATGAGCGGGCGAGAGGTGGGAAGGGCAATGACACTCGTCAAGACGGGGAGCTGGGATCTGCCTTTTCAGAGGTGCCCACTCGCACCAGGCTTCACGCTAAGCCCTTCCTCACAGAAACAGGGAGTCAGCTGTTCAAAGGATCTCTCTTCGCAGATGAGGGGGAAAGGTCGAGCAAGTGAAAGTGTAGCCCACGAGCTGGAGTTGGAGGGACAGGATGTGGACACAGGTCCAAGCCACACCAACACCAAGGGGCCACCTCTGCAGATGGAAAGACCCCAAGCCTCAATGAGCTGCAGGCTAATGGCCATTATCTTGAAGTCCCGTGTAGGAAGTATGCCCAGAGTCAGTTTACCAGGGAGCCTGGGCTGGTAATACAGTGGACCGTATCAGGGGGAAGGGGGATGCTCTGAGGCTTTCTTTAGATTCTTTCTTGAGAAGGCATTCGACTCGGATGGAAGCAAAGCAAGAGATAATCTGAGAAGAATGCTCTTGGTGTGGTGGAGACAGAACGGAGGGGCGGATGAAATGAGATTAAGCAGGAGAGCGGCGGCGCTCAGCAGTCTCCAGCGTGTGCACCGCCTCGGCGCCGTGCACTTGAGTCCCTGCACTAAATTGCATCCACTTAGAAGAATAGTGGGAGCCTCAGTGAAGGCCCAGGATTAATGGAGCTTGACCAACTTCAAATACCGCTGAACAAGTTCTGACAATGTCTTGTAAAGTTTCTCTTCTGCAGCCTGGGTAAACAGCACACTGTCTCTTTAACTGATTTTATTTTTTTTCTTTTCTTTCTTTCTTTTTTTTTTTTAGTTTAAAGATTACATTTAATATCTATTTCCCAGCAGTGTACAAACTGACATCATCTACTCATAAAAGCGGAATGCTTTGCTTTTTTAAGCTTCAAGCTGAATAACAAATTGCCACAGATGACAGCATAAAAGAATAACAGAATGGAATCAAAGGAAAATTCATTGTCAACAGAAACCCCCTGCTGAGGAATTTCAATTTCATATATCTAATTATCCCTGTCAGTTGGAAGAACTGACAAAAAGCATTCTTTGTTCTCTTGTTCTGCCTCCCGCATCTCACTCTCAATTAATTCCGGCATACAAATATGACTAATTGTCTTTGCAGTGCTCAAGAGCTCTGTATATAAATGTTCACGAACTGAAAATGATTTGGAGGGTATTCATGCACCGATTTATGATATTCGAGCACAATAGACATGCATAATTCAGGTGACCATGTTAGCACCCTCACACACCCGCATTACAGAGATTAGGCAAGATTCTCTTTTCACATCCTTTTTTCATATCTGCTTGGTGACAATAACTCACTTTGCACCTATTAAAAGAGGAAGCATTATATGTCTGCTGTGGCTCATTGAAATTACCATGAACAAGATTATCAGCATTTAAATAGCATATGGGCAGTGAAGTGACTTGGGGGGAGAGACAGAAAAATATTAGGGACTCCTTAAAAGCACAACACGATCTCTCTGTGAAGGTTAAAGTCTGAGTTTTGATTTCGGTGTGTGGGTGGTGTTGTTTGGGGATTTGCTTTGGTTTTTTTCTGTTTCTTTCTTTCTTTCTTTTTTTTTTTTTTTTTTTTTTGCCCCTCAGTCTAGATCAGTGTTGTCAAAATGCTTTTCAATTAATGTAGCTAATGCTCTCATTGTCTTCTCCAGTAAATACAAGTGCAGGCTTCTCTCACTTATTTTAACTTAGCAACTTAGTTTACACTATTGTGGCAACATCTAAACAAAACACAAATGCGACTCAGCATGTAATAAAGAGGAAATAACATTTAACAAGAAAAATGCTTTTGTCACTACAAAATGAATGTTTCTAAAAACTACATTTCTCTGCATTTTAACAAAATCATTTTTGTAATTATAATTTAAAGTTAACTCTAATTCAGAAAATGAAAGTTAGAGTCCCTTCCAAATTATGGCGTCTAAATAGTCTGCTAAAATAAATCCATGATTCTGCAACACTATTTAACTGTTAGCACATATGTTTCATTGACTGCCCGATCCCAACATACATTTTATTATCATCTGTGGTTTTTTGTTGCAAAAAATTAAAAAATGAAGCATGCTCTGGTCATAGCCGAGCAGCCTCTTTAAAGTTCAGAGAGTGAATGCTATTCACTAACAAGTAGACATTTTTTGGAGTCTAATCATATTGTCAAGGTTACTAATAAAGGACCAATATGACATTCTAAAGGGCTTAGTATAAATTACCAAAAAAAAAAAAAAAAGTGCTTTTGAGCGGTGAAAGAGATTTTTTTTTTGTAAATTGCTTCTCCTGAACTTTTTTTAGTGTGGGAACTTTTAAAAGTCTGCTTCTGGGGTAATTTTTGTCAGGAAAGCAGCAATTCAAGATATAGGATCTTTATAAAGACTGTCAGCTGCTGCTTACCTGGTAGAAATTGCTAAAGGGCCACCAAGCTGACATGCCCTCTGTTGTTCAAAAATCCATTAACTAGAATCCTCCCGAGCTGCAGAAAATATCCCCCGGACTCTCCCTCCTCACATCCCCACCCTGTCTAGAGTCTGTGGGCTCTAAGAGTCTTGCACTCAGTCTTCCATTTGTGTCTATTGCATGGCTCACAGAGGGGCTTGAGCACTAACCTCAAAGCTCTCCCTTCAGGGAGTAGGACTAACAGAATTTTGTCTAAGTATGAGGCAGCAGATTCTCAGTAAGATTTGATTTTGGGCGTTGCAGTTGTCTGCACTGGCTCATGCGGACACAGTTGAGGTGAAGCCAGCTCATGTCCGTTCAGAATCAACATTTCCATAAGGATGTAAAGACACATGTGTGAGTGCCTGTGTGTGTGTGCATGTATGCATGTGTGCTTGTATGTGTGTGCATGCATGTGCATGTGTGCACTGTATTGTGCGTGTGTGCATGTGTGCGCGTGTGCATGTGTGCGCGTATATGTGTGTGCACGTGTATGTATGTGCATGCATGTGTGCTTGCGTGCATGTGTGTGCGCGTGTATGTGTGTGCGTGCATGTGTGCGCGTGCATGTGTGTGTGCGCGTGTATGTGTGTGCATGCGCGTGCGTGTGCATGTGTGTGCATGCATGTGTGCTTGTGTGCGTGTGTGTGCACGCATGTGCATGTGTGCATGTGTGCATGCATGTGCATGTGTGCGTGTGTATGTGTGCATGTGTGTGCGTGTATGTGTGTGCATGCATGTGTGCTTGCGTGCATGTGTGCGTGCATGTGCCTGTGTGCCTGTGTATGTGTGCGTGTGTGTGCGCGTGTGTGTGTGCGTGCGTGTGTGTGCGCGTGTGCGTGTGTGTGTATGTGTGCGGGCATGTGTGTGCGTGCATGTGTGTGCGCGTGTGCACAGCTTAGCTACAAGAAATGTTTTGAGTTGAAATGTGAACTACATACCTAATGCACTACCAAATGCAAAAAGGCAACCCCATAAAGAAGAAAGAGCATCGTGGATCTTAGGCACAGACGAAGGTCTGGGCCTGACAGTCATTAGCTCTGAGCAGAAATCCCAGCTGCCTGAACGCACACTTGTTTTTGTGTAACATTTGAAAAAGTCTTCTGAGAGTAGGCTTTCAGTGAAGATGGGGTGATTCTCTATCTTTCCAAAATAGCAAATACCATCATAAATGTCATCGTCAAGCCATCCATCTCTTTGTTACAATGACAAATATTCATGAACTTGGAAGCAATTTTCTGATATCTCAAGTTATAAATTACCAGAACAAAACATTAAAACAATATAGTAAATTAAAGCTCAATCAAGAGAAAATAGGTTTGTTTTGTTCTCAAAAGATATTTAAAGTTACCAGACTGAGTGGTGAGTTTGAGAGAGAGAATAAAAGTCTAACCAAAAAAGCATCCAAAAAAAGGTATTCTTTAGAGAGAACTCAAGCTCTAAGGAAGAATTCACAGAAGAAGCTGAATCCCGATTCCTGACGTGGTACCCTCCATGCAGCGCCACCGGCCCGGCCATGGGCTGAGCTTGCTGGTGGCACAGCCTTCACACGTCCTCCTGACCAGCCAGTTGTGTAAGCTGCAGCTGGTACCACTGGGGGCCACCCAGGGCTTGGACGTCCAGGGGGCCAGGAACCGAAGCTCCAGGAAAGCTAGAAGGCAAAGGGGAGAGCGGTCGCGAGCATGGCACCTGCCCAGTGGAGAGCGGTGTGGGCGTGCGGGCAGCAACTGCCTCCAGGCCCGGGTGCAGAGCTGGAGAAGGTGAAGACTTCACAGCCCCGAGATCAGAGGAGGCCCCGAAGGAGGGGCAGGGCTAATGGTGGGGACCTTCCTTCATGGCTGCAGGATGTGGCTCAGATACCTGCAACCTACAGCACAGACAGTGATTTCCAGGAAAGGCCATCATGAAGCACGGATCACTACATTAAAAACTAATGATGTGCCCCACATCAGGCTCCCTGCTCAGCGGGAAGCCTGCTTCTCCCTCTCCCACTCCCCCTGCTTGTGTTCCCTCTCTCACTGTGTCTCTCTCTGTCAAATAAATAAAATCTTTAAAAAAAAAAAAAAAAAAACTAATGATGTACTGTATGGTGACTAACATAACATAAAAAAAAAAAAAAAAAGCCCATCACGAATCCATTTTCCCCACACTCAAAATGATGCTAATGCTGAGGTCCAATCCTGCCAGCCATGATTGAACCTGGTTCTAGCTGTTGTATGTGCATGGAAACTGGGGTGATTGCAAATTTTGTTCTCTCCTTAGGCCAAGACTACTGCAGGGCAAAGAAGAATTCCTGAGAGCTACACTTTGCTGGAGAAACATCTCAAGGATTTGCAGAATCATAGACTTTTGCTGGAGGAAATGAAAGAGCGGGCTCGTTGGGGCCACTACTTTGTTTTACAGACCAGGAAACTAAGACCCAGAGAGGTGGAGGCTTTGCCCAAGGACACCCAGTCAGGGGCCAACAACACCTGGACCCCACGGTCTTGCTATTCAGTGTGGTGACATCTGCCTTATATTGAACGGATGGGGACTTCAGTGTCAAACTGCTCTCTTTTTAGCTGGTGAAGCTCCTCCCAGGTTTTGCATTGCAAAGCTGTTTCATCTCTTCCTCTGCCAGGATTTTAAAAATTTAAGATTGTAATAGAACAATTGATTGCTGGCCACTCCAAACCATATTGTATTATGGCTGTTAGCGATATGAGAGCCGACTGTCCAAACCTAGCAAGCGCGTACCAAAGCTGGAGAGGGTCAGCTGTGGTTGGAGCTTTTAGTAAAGGACCAACAATTTTAATGAGACTGATGCATTTTGGAATTTCATTTGGGGATGTACGTCGAAACCAGATGTGGTCCTCAAGCACTGGGATGAGGACAGAGAAGCGATGCCTATGTCTGCCTTTGGAAGAAGTGGCCTGTTTGATGGAGGCCCCAGCAGCTCAGCTCTGGTCAGTGAGGCCCTGGGGGCAGGCGGTGTGAGAGCCCCCAGGTCCTCCTGGAGCCGGCCACTCCCCCACCCTCGGGGCGCTCTGGTTGGGAAAGGAAAGAGTAGTGATGGGGATAGCCAAACTCAGCTCATTAATTGGAAGCTCCCGGGTATATTTTTTAAGGTTTTATTAATTTATTTTAGAGAGAAGGGGAGAGACCCGACAAGCGGGGGAGAGGGGCAGAGGGAGAAGCAGACTCCCACTGAGCACAGAGTGTGACATGGGGCTCGATCCCAGGACCCCGGGATCATGACCTCAGCTGAAACCAAGAGTCAGATGCAACCAACTGGGCCACCCAGCCGCCCTGGAAGGTCCTGGATATTTTAACTACAAAATTAGAAGTTTGCTTTTCTTATAATTTTTTAAATGTTTCCATGAAGATCATTGCCACTGTCATTCACATGCCGCTGTAACAAAATAGCAGAGAGACTCTGAACACCCTTCACCCAGTTTCCCCCGATGACGACACCTTGCAAAGCTGTAGAACAATATCACAAGGAGAAAATGAACATGGTGCAATCCATCAACCTTCCTTAGATTTCACCAGTTTTGCACGGCTTGACGTGTGTGTGCTGTTTTTCTCAGGAGGCCATCCCGGCGACCACCAGCACAGCCAGAACACAGAACCACTCCACCACCAGCGTCCCTGAGCTACCCCATCATCCCCACAGCCTCCTCCTTCCCCTACCCTTACCCCTGCCAACGGCTCACCTGTTCTCCATCTCTGTGATTTGCCCATTTCAAAAATGCTGTATGAATGGAATCATATTGTTTGTAACCTTCTGAGATCGACTTTTGAAGATAACCTTGAGACCTGTCCACACTGTTGCATGGGTGCATGTATTGCTGATGCCCATCCCTTAGTGCATGCACCCAGCTGTCTCACGGAGCACGCCAGGTTGTTTCTAGTCTTCGCCGTCAACCATAAAGCCACCAAGAACACGCGTGTATGGGTTTTGAAATGAATGCAAACTTTCTTGAGGACGGGTGCCCAAGAGTGTGATGGCTGGAGCACACATTTAGTTTTGCAAGAAACCGCCGTCTTTATTCCAACCGACTGACATCATTGGGTTTGAAGTGAGTTACTTGTAAACAGACCTTTGTTCGATCGTGTTGTTTTATTTTTTTAATCTTTTCTGCCTATCTCCGATTATAATAGTTGTATTTAGACCATTTACACTTAAGACAATTACTGACATGTTTCGGCTCAGGTCAGTTTGTTTTCGGTTTGTTTCTCCTTTTTCTCATCTTCTCTTGCTCGTCTCTCGGCTGCTTGAGCATTTTTTAGGAGTTCATCTTGATTTATTGATAGTGTCTTCCAGTATATTATTTAATATAGTTTTATTTTTTTGCTTAGTATAACAATTAGTACATAATTTATCACAGTCTAGTGGTGTCAACATTTTACTACTTAGAGTTAAGTATTGAAAATTTAATTCCCCTGAGGTCCCTTTGAATGATTATGCCATTTCCTCTGCATCCACCTCACGGTGTTATCATTGATGCTTTCACAGTCGAGGATGACTTAGGAGACCCGTGAGGTGGTGCACGCCCACCCCTCCTCCCTTTTTGAAGCTCCACACCTTCCCATCGGTTTGGAGACCATCCCTTAGCCATTCTTCCAGGGCAGATTTCCTAGCAACAAATTCTTTCATATTTCCTTTGTGGGAAAATACCTTGATTTCCCCTTCAGTTTTTTTTTAATTTTTTATTTAAATTCAATTTAGTTAGCATATAGTATATTATTAGTTTCAGAGGTAGAGTTGAGTGATTCATCAATATTATATAATGTATATAACACCCTGTGCTCATCACATCACGTGCCCTCTTTAATGTCCATCCCCCAGTTACCCCATCACACACTCCCCTCCCCTCCAGCAACCCTCGGTTTGTTTCTTACGATTAAGAGCCTCTTGGTTTGTCTCCCTCTCTGATTTCGTCTTATTTTATTTTTCCTTCCCTTCCCTTCCCCTATGATCTTCTGTTTTGTTTCTTAAATTCCACATAAGAGTGAAATCATATGATAATTGTCTTTCTCTGATTGACTTACTTCCCTCAACATAATACCCTCTAGTTCCATCCATGTCATTGCAAATGGCAATATTTCATTTTTGTGATGGCTGCATAATATTCCATTGTGTGTGTATATATATATGCCACATCTTTATCCGTTCATCTGTTGATGGACATCTGGGCTCTTTCCATAGTTTGGCTGCCGTGGACATTGCTGCTATGAACATCGGGGTGCAGGTGCCCCTTCGAATCCCCTTTAGTTTTGTAGGACATTTTCACGGGATCTGGACTTCTGGGTTGACAGCTCTCTTCTCCCAGCTCCTGATAAGTGCTGAGTCACTTTCTTCCCACTTCCCCAGTTCCAGAGGGGAAACCAGCTCCATTCGGGCTGGTGTGCCTCTGCAAGCTATGTCACTCCTCTGGCCGAGTTCCACATTTTATCCTTCTCTTTAGTTTCAAGAGATTAATTAAAATGTAGGAGTAGTCTTCTTGGTGTAGTTTTCTTGGATTTATCTAATTTAGGATTTGTTTAACCTCTTGGATCTGTAGATTTGTCTTTTGCCAAATTTGAGAGGTTTTCAGCAATTATTTCTTCAAATACTTGTTCAGTCCCATTCTCTCTCCTCCCAGGACTCAATGATATGTTAGCTTTTTTGTTATCGACCCACAGGTGTTTGGGATTTTTAAGTTTTTCCAGTTTGGACAAATTCTGTTGATCTGTTCTCAAGTCTCACAGATTCTCTCTGTCATCTCTATCTGCTGAGCCCATCCAGCTAGATGTTTATTATTATTATTATTATTAGGCGATTGTATTTTTCATTTCTATTTTTCCATTTGGTTCTTCTTTATAACTACTACTTCTTTGTTGAGATTTTCTACTTTTTATCCTTATCCAAAAAAATTATAACTCTTTGTTCCAAGCATTCTTTGATGGTTGCTTTAAAATTACTGTCATATGTTAAATACTTAATGCCTGTCCCATGGGTTAATCCATGATTCATCCCAGTGATAGTGTCTGTTGATTCTTTTCTCAGGCGAGTTGTGATTTCCCTGTTTCTTGGTACGACAGGTGATTTTTGGCCGTATCCTGAATATTTTGGATATTATATTATGACACTCTGGGTCCTGCTCAATCTTCTGCGTTTAGCAACAGCCCCCTGTTGAGATGTAGTGCAGGGCCAGGTGGCATGTAAGCTGAGTTTCCCACTGGCCCCGCCGACAGCACCCAGCCTCACTGTCCACGAATGGGGCAAGAGGTCCATCTCCCTTGGCCTCTCTGACCCCACCATCCCATGTCCTCCCAGTGGGGTATAGCCCCCTCGGCGCTGGGCACAGCCGACACCAGGGTGGGAGGCACGGGGCACCCACGCTCCCCGTTGAGTGTCCGGACACCATCCCAGCAGGACCATCAAAGCACCCACTGCTCCCCACTGGCTGGTAAGTGAAAGTCAGCCAAGTGCTCAGCCCACAGACTCCACCAGCAGCCTGGTCCTTGGGGAGGGGGTGGGAGAAGGTAAAAGATCCATTCCCCACATGAACCTGTTGAAATGCCAGGAAGGAGGGAAAGTGCGCAGCTTCCTGCTAGTGTTCAGATGGAGTGAACTTTTCTGTTGGTGGAGCCAGTCCTTCTGGCTGAGGGAACCTGGCTTCCTTGGACAGTTACCGTCTGTGTCTTTGGCAGTTTTGAGTTGGGGGCCGCTGCAGTGCGCTGTCCATCCCGGAGGCTGTAGTGGACAGTAAGGAAACCCAAGGGACTCACTGTGACGTCATCCTCAAGTCTCGAGGTCCCCAGCCCGCCTGCCTTCCTCCTGCAGTCTTCTCATGCTTCTTTGTTGTGTTACGGCCGGGACTTTCCACTTGTAAAAAATAAGCAGGTGGCAGGGACAGAACTACTCCATCTCAGCCAAAACCAGGACATGTCCTTGTAATTTTTCATCCATTAAAATAAAAAAGGAAATGGAGAGATGTTACCAATGAGTTAAATTCACTGGAAAGAAGGGTTTCTGAGCCTCAGAATGCTGAAATCTGGGGATTCAATCCATCCATGGAGGCCGCCATGCAATGCGGACTGTAGACCAGCTGCCGTGGCCCCCCCAGTTCGAGGCCAGCAGCATCTCCCCTCCAGTCCTGACCGCCGGCCCTGTCTCCTCAGAGATCCCCAGATTCCCTCCTGTTGAGAACCCTGGGTCCTGATCAACTGAAGATGCTTTATATATATCCAGGTATATATATATATATCCAGGACATCTTATTCTTCTGGAAAAAAATAATGAATTATGGCAAATCTCTCAATATTACTAAAAACGTGGGGCACCTGCATGGCTCAGTCTGTTCAGTGCCTGACTTTGGCTCAGGTCGTGATCCCGGAGTCCTGGGATCGAGCTCTCTGCTCAGCAGGGAGTCTGCTCCTCCCTCTCCCTCTGCTCCCCCTGCTCATGTTTCTTTCTCTTTCAAATAAATCAATAAAATCTTTAAAAAATATTCCTAAGGATGTGTGATAAACAGATATCTCGCCAACACATAACAGGCCCACATTGTATCTAACTGATGCTGTAGGATGCAAGAGCTCTCTGGTGGTAGTGAACGCCCATCAGGGACCCTAAAACATATACAACATTAGGTTGTAAGTTTTCTTGTGTATCTAAGCAGTGAGATGAGCTCTCCCCTTGGCATAAACAGCACCGAAAGTTATAGTTGTCTTGCCATTGGCGCCCCCAGCCCTCAGCCCATGTGGTCCCTGTTTCCAGGGCGTCCAGGCTCATCCCCACTTGCACCATCTGTGTGAATGGGACCATCCTTGCTAAATAAATGTGAGATGCATCTGCCTCCAACCTGTTACCACAGAAGAGATTTCTGTGCTGTCATTTATTTAAACTAGCACTCTTCCAGAAGACCTCTGGTCTCCACTCATGAAACGTAAACATGCTACATTCATGCAAAGAAAACACACTGACACCCACTATCAAATTAGCTACCACATCCCCTTCTGTCGTATCTAGGAGCCAGAACCTAAGGAAATGTATCTATGGGTAAGTGGGAGCCATGTTGACGAGGTAGAGAGAGCCCTGCATTTCGATCAGAAGGCTGGGGCTCATGTCTTTACCCCTAACGGAGTGATATTTTCTTCCGAGCCCTGTTTCCTTCAGATGTAAATGAGTGTAATAATGCTACTTCCAGAGCCACAGCTAATCTTAAATTAAATAGCATAGATAAAACATGTTCTAAACCATATAGAATCATTTGAAGTGCATTATCTCTCACCCTTCTCAAAATCCCTATACATTTATAGTGGCAGCATATTGATTACTAAGATGCATTATATTTTAGCTAATCGATGCATACATTAATTAATTAACTAATTAGTAATGTCTCCAAAACTACATTTTTAATGTTTCAATTGAGAGACTTTGTGTCAATATAACTGCAAGGTTTGGAGATAAAAAGTTAAATAAGTCATGCCCACTGGTCTCAAGAAGTTCATGCTCATTCGCTCTTTTATTCAAACCAATATTCATTGAACATTATTGTTTACACCTATTAAGCACTGTTGGGTTCTGGGGATAGATGTAACAGTGATCAAGACAGGCCTCCCCTCAAAGAGCTTACAGTACATCTGATGAGAAATGCAGCCTGGTGAGCGTCATGTCACATGAACGGGATGGTATGGTAAGTACCGTAGGAGTGCCAGGCATGGGGACATACCCCAGCCCTGGGGAGTCAGGGAAGGCTTCCTGTAAGAAGCAAAACTCCAAATACAAATAGGGGTTAGGCAGGTGAGTATAGAGGGAATGGTCATCTGGGTAGATGAGAACCAAATAAAATATGTAAGCATAGAAAGGACTCAATAAACATGTGAGTCTCGACTAATTTGACTGACTGTTGATTGATAGGCTGACTGATAAAGATACACTTTCTTTGCAGGAATCAGAGGAGAGAAGGGAGAGGATGGAATGAGAACAGGCCAGGGTCTCAGAAGCTACAGAAAACAGAAAAGCCCAGATTAAAAACCAGCAAGCAGCATGAAGGGTCACAGGACATGAGTACCTCCAAAAAACAAAAACCAAACAGGACAAACCAAAGAGTCCTAACCTCCCCCGTCCTCTCTGTCCCAAAAGTACAGCACCAGAACTAGCCTGGAGAAGATGCTGTCCAGGTGGCCGGGTATGAGAGAGTCTCACCAGAGAGCACGCCTGGTGGCAAAACCAGAAGCA